>NC_056725.1:1963845481-1964160481 GCF_019279795.1 Protopterus annectens
CCTCATTGACTCTTCCATAGGAATCTGGATGAGTGGATGGAGATCATAGTTGTACCCCAGGTATCACTTCTATGTCGCTGTTAGACAGAGGCACAGCATACTAAAGTCGGACAAGGCATAGCAGCATAACTTGTGATTGGGTGGCAAGACAAACACATTCTACTAGGCTTACCAATGCCCTAGGGCAAATAGCCTAGTATGAACCTATGAACTGTTCATTCTCAACTGTTCGAGCTCATTACAGAGTGAAGGGAGCCTCTCGGTTAGGATTTGCCCCTCCAGCATGTCCATGTATGTTCTATTCAGTCGCCACCGCTTGCTCAGAGGTGACCTTTGCCTAACATACAAGGCCATGTCAAACCCAGATTTGATGAATATGCTTCACCTCAAAATATCTAGCTCCATCAGAGCCACAAGGGCAGGAGACTTAAACCTCGACACGGCTATTAATAGGACATGCTGGAGGGATAGATTCATCACCCAAAGACTCTATGCTGTGGAACAAAATCACGTATATGTGAGGCAGAGCACCTCGCTGGCCTTGTTCAAGAGAAATCTTGACCAATGGATGGGAGATCGCAGATATACCCCAGGGATTACCTCAGTGTCACTGCTCGACAGAGGCACAGCAAAATAATGGGTATGGTTCCCCATACTAAAGGGGTGGCGTAAGTCACAAAACAATGGGCTGGGCTTGTAAATGCCCTTGGGCAGATAGCCTAGTATGAACCTATGAAAATGTGTGTACTGCTATAGTACTTCTGCCATATGTTGCATGTGTGTGTGTTGTGGGGGATGCACAAGTAATGGGCAGATACGTCTGCACAGGTGACACGTCTGACACATTCTGGGTGTTCATCCATACATACTGGATGTGTGCTGCCATCCAACCCTGTGATGTGGACACACATTACTCAGCCTGGATATACATATCCGAACAACACCACAAGCACAGTACACTACCTTGCTATGTATGCATGTTATTACACAGTTATTCAGTAGTTATGACAGTGATGCTATGCATGCAGACCACTGGGCCAGTGGAAGCCACAACACACACCGCCAGCACCTTTGCATATGCTTACCACAGACATCCCACATACTGCATGTACTGTGCACACAGTTATCTAACCCAGAACAACTGCACACCACTTATTAATCCTGTCCAGTGGACTACAGATACAGGCATATTGTATAACAATAGTAGGAGGCTACTGCAGCACAGGGCATATTCACATGACGGGAAGGCATCTGTTGTCTGCAGTGTTAAGTGGCTTCACATTCACCAAATGCACAGATATTGGCAACATTGTTGCAGACAGTTTAGGTGCAGGTACCCCCCCCCCCATTGTCCTACACACGTGTTATTATTTATCCCAGATGACTGTAACCTCCCTATCCTCTCACATGTCCAGGTGAGAGCCACCTCATCATTGCAGAACACATATCATCACTGTTACGAAATGGTATCCTGGATGTGTGCTACATTCACCCCTGGAGGACATAGCACCACATGACAGACTGATATTAATCCCTGGCCATACTACAGGATATGTACCTGAACAGTGCCATACATACACAGTGGTCCCACACCAATGAGGAGGAACCTCTACTGACCCTGGGAACTACTGCATCATATGCACAACTGGCCTTGTGTTCTAAGCTATGGAAGTGTTAGTTATGGCCCACATGTACAACAATATTACATATGTTTATATTTCATGACTATCTACACACAACCTATCTCATGCACATACCTATAGATAGTGAACTATGATACATTTGAGGTGTCACAGTATACACAGGATTAACCTGCTACTTTGCATTACCTGTGTTTGTGGCAGCTGTTGCTGTGCCAGTGGTGCTGCTTGCTGCTTGCTCCTTGCTGCTTGCTGCTGATTTTGCTGCTGGCAGTCCTAATATTTGTTTTCTTTTTGTTGTTTGGTTGTTTTCTCTGTCTCTCTCTCTCTCTCTCTTTATCCGTAGTGTTTGTGCAATGAATGTATTGCGTGAGTGTAGTGTGGGAACTCAAAGCTTTGTAGGTATCTGCATAGGTCCATGTGATGGCCTCTGCACCAATTGTAAGGCAGCATTTGCTAATTGCAAGCAGCTGGGTGTGTACTGATTGCAGGTCTCACTGTGATTTCAGGACACTGCTATAAAAGGGTATGTGAGATAGGCGTTGCCCTTTCAGATTTTAGGGCGGACCATGCTGGTATGCTGTTGACAGTGTTCTGTGAGTGTGAAGGTTAGTACATCTCCCATGCTTCATGCTGTGTTGTAGATTCAGGTTGCTGCATTTATCTTGCCTGTTCCCTGTAGTGAGTGTGTATGCATACTGACACCTACAACTATATGTCATATGTATTGCTATATAAATATATATATATATCTGTGTACATATACATACTTTCATATATGTACATTAGCTGACATTATTGGGTACAAGCTAACAATTAGCAGGGCTGTTTCTGTTAACACTACACTAGTATGGGAACCCAGTAATTGTGACTATAAAAGTCTGCCTGACATGCTTTGGGTAGTAGACATACTATATTGCCTTTATCTTCATTCCTACTATTACATGTTCCACGTATTTAGCACTATATTCCTGTATGAGAGTCATGGCTTAGTGGTAGGTCATACAGACTAGTGTTACAATGGTCTTGTGGTAGGGCCTACTAGTATGCTCATATTCTGCTTTTGAGTTGAGTATAGGGCCTATCAATCACAGTGCTGGAGGCACCTTTAAGCAGTTAAAGGGCTTAGTAGGTCTCACAGGAGCCAGGCTGTGTTGCAGATTCTGGTTGCTGCATATATCTTCACTGTTTCCTGTAGTGAGTGTGTATGGCTACTGAGACCTACAACTATATTTCATATAAATTAATATATATTTATATATATGTATGTGTAGATATACATACCTTCACATATGTTCATTACCTTACATTATTATGTACAAGCTAACAGGTAGCAGGGCTGTTTCTGTTCACACTGAACTAGTATGGGAATCCAGTAATTTGGCCATTAAAACTCTACCTGACATGCTTTGGATAGTACATCTCCTATATTACCTTTATACTGATTCCTACTATTACATGTTATATTTATTTTAGCAGTGTTTTCTTCCAAAGCAGGCATGGCTTAGTGGTAGGTCAAACAGACTAATGTTACCTAGGTCCTGGGTTCGAGACTGACAGTGGGAATTTTTTTACTTTGCAAACTTTCCAACTGAGTACAGGACCTGTCAATCAAATAGCTGATGCCACCTGTAAGCAGTTAGAAGGGTAAGTAGGTCACACAGGGGTCAGGCTGTGTTGCAGATTCAGGTTGCTGCAATTATGTTCACTTTTTCCTGTAGTGAGTGTGTATGGCTACTGAGACCTACGATTATATTTCATATGTATTAATATATATTTATATATATGTATGTGTAGATATACATACCTTCACATATGTACATTACCTTACATTATTATGTACAAGCTAACAGGTAGCAGTGCTGTTTCTGTTCACACTGAACTAGTATGGGAATCCAGTAATTTGGCCATTACAACTCTACCTGACATGCTTTGGATAGTACATCTCCTATATTGCCTTTATACTGATTCCTACTATTACATGTTATATTTATTTTAGCACTGTGTTCTTGTAAAGCAGGCATGGCTTAGTGGTAGGTCATACAGACTAATGTTACCAAGGTCCTGGGTTCGAGACTGACAGTGGGAATTTATTTTTCTTAGCAAACTTTCAAAGTGAGTACAGGACCTGTCAATCAAAGTGCCATAAAGGCACTTTTAAGCACTTTAAACCAGGTCTGCGCTTATGCTGAGCTCACGCAAGACTGGCGGTGAGCTCCGCTAACAAGCGCACACACCAGCTAATTTCTTTGAAAGAAAAGAAAAAGGGGTGACAGGAAAGTGGTGAAAAAGGGGTCACAAAGAGGGTAAGGCAGTAGGGAAACAAGCGTGGGATTTGCAGGAGGGATATAGGTAAGGCCCATAGATGCCCATGTCTTTGGCAGCAACAGCTGTATATTTCTATGTATTTTGGTGAGACATTTGAAACCTTCCACCTCTGAGAGAGGTGTCAGGACAACATTAATACTTGTTGTACAGCCAATTGTAATTAACAGTTTAGATGTCCAGCGGACATGTGTGCGACATGGACAGCTATGTATGGGGCGTAATTTTTTTGTGGGACAGAGTGCCCTTCTTTTTTTTTTTACAGGTGAGAGTGGTATACCAGGTGAAGGAAGTCGGTAAAGCTGGGGAGGTAGGTTGGGTTGGTTAACAGACAAGACAGACAAGACGCATACAGGGACGGTGTATGACACACGTGGGGGGGGTTACACAATTGACGGGGACGGAGGTTGGGATATCCGAGATGCACGAGCCCACAGCTGACAACAGTGGAACTGATATCCCCACCCATAGGCAGTTGCCACTGTTCCTTCACAGCCCAGGACGGGGCTGTGCTGGGGGCTGTGTAGGCAGGGCAACGGCCGGGGCCATTAGCTGTGCCACACGAGCCTCGAGCTGACGTAGGGGCCCAAGAACAGAGTCTTGGATCTCCCTTCGCACCACCGATTGGACACCTTGGAGGGTGAGTGGACGAACCCCTCCGGCCACACTTGCAGAGGGGGGACGGGCCCCATCCCCTGACGCGCTTACACCCGAAGGTGGCACAGGGCCACCGGAGGGTCCGCCTGGCCACTAGTGCCAGGTGCAGTCGCCAGCTGAGGTGGGAGAGGTGGGTCCGCTGGGACCTGCCTTCCCAAGCGTTCTAGGTTTGTGAGTAGTTATGTTAGTTTGGGTTGGTGGCATTTTATTACATTCAGATTAGTTGTAACAGCATGCATTGGTATTCCCATCAAACAAACACCCAGATATGAACACCATTGAACAAGGGCCATATCAATATCACATGCATTATTTGAACAGCAAAACACGGTCAAACGACATGCAGGGTTGATTAATGGCAACAGGCCATCAGATTTGCAGGTATGAACAGGGCACATGCACGAACAGACATGCATATATGTTTGAAACGGACAAATGTCCATGATTAATGAAATGTTCACATACCATTATTTAGTGGATGTTGTTATATGGAATTATAGGGTTGGGTGGGGATAGAAAGTGATGACACATTCATATGTTACACATTGATTCACATTTCTAATAGGTACACAATTAAGTTGAGGCTGATGTTTCAAAATAATCTTTATTTTACTGTCATGCTACACCTGTTACACATACATCACTATCCTACTTATTTTGAATTTGATCAGATACATCATCCTGCTACACTTTGATGACAGGACAGGGGACAACTATGGCTGTTTAGTCTGACAGATAATCATTCATTCTATCTGCAAATTGTTTACTGTTATCACCATATACAGATTTTGAGCTAGACATTCCAGATTCAGACACACTGAAATCAGTTTGGGATGTTAATTTGTACTTCCCACATGCATTTAGTTCTGTAGAAACACACCGAGGCTTATATATTCAGGGGTTAGTACTACTTTATTTATTCATACATGAGCCTTTCTGTCACTCTCACACATTCTGCAACTTCACAGTTCAGGTTGGTACTTCTAGGCTTTGTTCACATATTAGACCTGTGGTGATTCAAACACTTTCCAACAGCCTCACTTCTGTCATGATTCAGCATTTCAACACTGGATATATCTCACATGTGACTACCTCAGATTCTGAAGCTGTACTCTTGAGACTACTGCAGGTTACAGTATATTTAATTAATGATGGGACATCTGTATTACAGCACTGTTTAATTCTATCAATTATATTTCCAGTTACACTTGCATACTGATGAACTTGTTGCAGCCATACCTGCAGACTTTCAATTCCTGCTTGCACATTATATTACTTTTAATCAATACACTGCACTGTTCTGATACATGGTACATAATAATATTTATTTACAAGTACTGGGTGGGGTTACTAACCTGCATGGTGGCGCAGCCGCACCAGCCTCCGGGCTGCATCTCACGATTCATAGAGCGGACACCTGCAGCTGTAATACAAAGGGAATAATATTGGACTACACATCTCCATGGTATCAGCTAGTTGAAATCCTTACATACATGAGTAAAATGTGACTTACTCAGTGGTGGGCGTTGGGCATTTGCCGGGCCTCCTGGATCCAACGGTTCAATTGGTCCTGCTTGCCTTCAGGTCCGCATGGTGGTGACGGACCTGCTCACCAGTGCGTGGAATGCCAGTAGCACTGGTCAGATCACGAGCCAACTGGTCCCACGATCTGCCCTATATGCTCCCCATGAGACCTGGCCCTGCATGAGTTGGGCCTCGTGATTATGGACAAGGAGCCAGACCATGTATCTGGACTCCTCAACGCCCAACGCTGTGCTCGAAAGCAACGCCCTCACCTACTCCACTCATGCTGACTGCAAGTCTGTTCTACAATCAGTTATGCTGTGTATTCCCGCCTATGGGGCTTATATATGCCGCTTTTCCCGCACATTTCTCTGATTGGCCGTTTTGGAATTGTATCTACTTCACTGAAAATGCTTTCTCATGCTCCATTCTGGGTTTTATCCCATATATATGCTATTTCTGCATTTCTAGGTATTGCTGTCATGGCTTGGTGGTTTAGTTCCTTGACTCTAGTGCATGGTATCCTGAATTCGAATCTGGCAACTGATTTTTCATTTTCCTGACAGGAATGAGTTGAGGACCTGTCAATCAAACATGCCAAAAGCACTTTTAAGCACTTTAAACCTGGTCTGCACTCGTTTGCGCGGAGGTAACGCATGCGCACTGGCAGTTAGCTTGTGGGAGCGGCGCGCAAATGGTGTGCGCTGGGATAAATCCTAATTGGCTACTGACACACATGTTAAGCTAATTGCACACAGTTTCAGTCTGTCTAACTGCAGCTTGGCAACGGTCACGCAGTTTGCAGCTTTTGAAACACTACTCAGCTACGGGCACTCTGTCTCACAGCATCTTAGCTATCAGTACATTTCTGACTATTTTTATTATTATGTTACTTCAAAATATATGCTCTATTTCATTACATTTTACAAAAGGGAATACATTTACATTTGTACAATACTGTCAGGGGGCTTTTTAGTGCTTATTTACAAAAAAAAAAAAGGTTGTTGTAGGGGCTCGAACCCTGCCTGCCTACTCTTAGGCCAGCAACTCTACCGCTAAGCTATTATTTCTTGGCTTACTTTGCATATTTAGTTCTTATATCCTTTTCCACTGACTGTTGACTGTGATTGCGCTTAGTAGCACACCCAGCATTACGGCACACAGTAGCAAACATTTACGGGTTTAACAAAAAAAAAGGATTTAATTTAATTTTATGACATCTCTTCACTTTATACACTAATGGTCAGTCGGGCATGTGTTGTATAGTGTGTTTATTCACATTTTCATGGCCTTTCTCGTGGCTGTTTACTTTCAGCCATTCTAGTCTTCCGGGGGCGTGTCCGCTTGCAGGGCGTAGCCTACAGACACGCCCCCTACTCTCTTACACGGACCGTGTAAGAGTTACTAGTGTGATTCAGCATGCCTCATGCACCTCATGCATATGCATGACATGCTGACATCACACAGTTTAACTGCAGCCTCCGTGTAAGAGTTATAACTCTTACACGGAGGCTTCCTGAATCTGGCCCATAGTCTTTGTACAATGGCACTGTGCTGTCCTTCCGTGGCTGGTACATATCCTGTTGACTTTTTTGATGTACTGCGTGTGTGAATGGGACTTGTTTTCCCACACATACCCAGTGCATCAGTGCTTTGGAAAGGAAGCAATGGAGAAAAGAAGGTCTCTGTTGCTCCATTTTTCTTTTCTTTTTTTTTTTAAATAAATTTAAAAAAATGTTTCCGACAGTTTAGGGGTAGGAGAGAGACAAAATGGAGGAAATACAAGGAAAATTGGGGGTATATGTCTTTAATTTTGAATAACGCACCTGATTTTCATAGTATTTTCACTGTTCTGTCTCTCTGCTATGTCCGGAGTCCGGATTTGAGATTTTATTTATTTATTTTTGTAAAAAAAAGTTAAAAGTTACAGTGTACACCAATGGAAAAAAACTCAGAGTGACCAGACCTTTTTCCGTTGGTATATGCTTGGATTTATAATGGGCATGCTGATTGGGGTGACCAATCAACATGCTCATTTTGGAATATTAATGACTAGTCATTGTTTAATACATATTATTAAACATAATTCAGGGTAGCATAAACAGCAGTACAGCAATGTTTTTAAATCAGATTTCAGTGATAATCTTGCAAATAACTGTTGTTATACATTTGTATCTAAAAAAATGCAAATGAAGACAGGCACAGCTCAAGAAAAATATCTTATACTGTCATTTTTAACCATGGTTACCTGCAGTATTTAGTGATTTATTACCTGTTTGATATCTATATACTGTAAAATGTGTTTGAAAGGTACAGAATTGAAGATAAAACCATTCAGAAAGAAAAAATCATTTGCCTTTTCAATTCATCACAAGTAAGCGTAAGCACTACTTTTACAACTCCATCCCAGTTACATAAGCATTTCTCCACTCACTACCCCAAGTGTACACATAAGAACTTCCAATACACAAGTGTACTTCAATAAAGATATTTTTCTCAGTGGTTTATTGAGCTACTACCTAGCATTAAAATAGTAGTATGTGGGTTTATTATGCTTTATCTGTTTTGCCTGTCTCCATCCCGTTTTTTTCTCTCTCTTTTTACTTATTCTGCTTATGTGTTTATTTCTCCTTTGCTGTTTTGCTTCTTTCTCATTTTGCTTTTCTTTTATACAGGTTCAAATCCCTCAGGAGCAGATGAGACATGTACTTCCCAGGCTAGGGAAAGATGAACCTCTGCCTACCCAGGGATTTCCTTGCAGGGTTTTAGTGGAGGCATTGGTCCTGCAGGCACTCCAGCACATGGCAGCCTGGCAAGCCTCACTGAATGAGTTTGGTTGAGGATGTACTGGTGAAGGGAGTGGACAGGAGAATTTAGTCAAACAAAGCCTGTCGTCACCATGTAGAAGACACACTCATCCATTTGGTACCACTACCCCCTCAACATTGGGGTCCTCCACTACAACACCATCTGGCAGTGGATGTGTTTGAGGCTCTGTGGACTGGATACACAGCTGGGACTTCCTCAGCCCTTCTTTCCTTACCATTTCTCCTTTACCCACTTCCCTTTTTTTCATCCACACCAACATCTTACAAAAAAACAAAGAAAAATGGGGTGTGTGTCTATCAATTGACTAAAACATAGTGCGTATCCTCTCCCACCTCCTCCAGCTCAAACCCTGTTGATGTTTCCTTTGTGTGTTCACCTGTTTGGTTTGTCTATCCTTTTTTCAGTTTGTCCTATCATCCCCTTTCTATTCTTTAATGAATCCATCATTGTATCCCCAAAAAGATACCCCTATATGAAGAAGTTATAATCCTTTTACTTAAAAAAAACCCTCTAAACTACTGCGTAGTCCACAGCTTTATTATAGTGCTTTCAGCATGATTGCACTCAGCCATGCTTGCTGATGAAACACCAATGCACATACCATTTATGATTCCACAAAATACTTTGCACATGTGAAAAGATGAACTTTGCATAACTTACACATTTACAAAAAATGGGCATGATTATAGAAATTGCTTTGCTTTTCCATATTCTACGCAACTAAGTTATGCTGAACTTATCTGCACATCCGCGTAGCTCTGCTGTCCTCAAATGCTTGCTATACACCTGCGCACCCACAGACTAAGAATACCACCCTGTATCTTGTCATCCCATGTCATGTAATCCCATACCACAGCATACTATATCTAAGCATTCCATGCCATGTTATCCTATCCCACAGCATGCTATATCTTACTATTCTGTGCCATGCAATCCCATACCACAGCATACTATATCTAACTATTCCATGCCATGTTATCCATTCCCATAACATGCAATATCTTGACATCCTATGCCATGTTATCCCATCCCACAGCATGCTATATCTTACTATTCTGTGCCATGTAATCCCATACTACAGTATATCCTACCATCCCATGTCATGTTAACCCATCCCACATCATACTATGTCTTACTGTTCTGTGCCATGTAATCCCATACCACAGTATATCTTGTTGTTCCATGCCATGTTAACCCATCCCACATCATACTATGTCTTACTGCTTTGTGCCATGTAATCCCATACCACACCAGAATATATCTTACCATCCCATGCCATGTTAACCCATCCCACATCATACTATGTCTTACTATTCTGTGCCATGTAATCCCATACCATAGTACATATTACCATCCTATGCCTTGTTAACCCATCCCCCATCATACTATATCTTACTATTCTGTGCCATATAATCCCATACCTCAGTATAATATATCTTACCGTGCCATTCCATGTTAACCCATGAAACATTATACTATATCTTTCCATTCCATGCCATGTTATCCTATCCCACAGAATTCTATATCTTGACATCCTATAACATGTCAACCCATCCCACAGTAAGCTGTCTTACCATCCCATGCCATGTTAACACATCACACAGCATATTATCTTGCCATCCTATGCCATGTTGACCAATCGTACATCATGCTATATCTTATCATCTCATACCATGTAACCCATTCCACAGCATGCTGTATCCTGACATCCCATTTCATGTTATCTCATTCCATACTGTATCATATAGTATCATGCCATATCATAACATATTATGCACTACTATGCCATTTCATCTCATGCCATCCAATCACATTATATCCCATTGTACCCTATCTCATCTCATACCATGACATCCCTTCCCATCTCACCCCAGTCCATCTAACCTAGTCTCATACCATGTCATATCACAGTAATCTATTTCCCATCATATTACAGCACAGTGTAGTGTAGGATCTCATCCCAGCTCACCACATTCGACGTCCTACTGTGTCACTACACATAGCATTTTACCAATAATAAATACTATGTCCCACTGTGGCTACTACATCTTAGTGATGTGGGGAAACTGATAAGAACATTTACTGTGGAAATGGCATGAAAAGAGAGGATAATGAAATGCTTTCATGGAACAAAATAATGAATGAATGACATACGTCTACAGTATTATATACTAAATTGAAATAAACTGAATCAGTCAAATAAATTCCTTATCTCTTCAGAAGTGATGTGCAGAATACAAGGTATTTAGAAGAGACTTCAGTCAGTAAAAACTAATGATCACATCGACAAATTCTGCATTTTTAAATGTAAGTTAAATATACTGTGGAGACGTTCTTATTCATTTCTGCATATGGTGGAATACATTCAGTGGGGGTTGTGCAGCAAGTTACAGTATTCTGCTTAATAAATGGCACAAAAATAAAGAAGGCTATGTTCTACAATGCATTCATTTACAATGAACAGAATAAAAAGTCGCAATTCTCACAAACATAAACAGTTTGCAAGAACTGTTGCATATGATCTTTGCCTTTAGCTGTAATCTCCATGTATCCGCTGCCTGCTGCTTCATTTTCTTCTTGTTCTACTGCTTTCCATCCGGGCCGTCAGTTTTGAGAGTTTAATCAGTTTGTGTAACTGCTCAGACTAACAGTTCACTTGCTAATATATTGGGTCTATCTTGCATGATTACAAAAATATAACCATGTTTGACTATAATAGCAATGTATTTTAGCAGATAAAATACTGTTTTCCTCTAATAAATTGTAAATATAAATCCAGCGTAACGAGACAGACTTTTGAGGCTACTGTCACCTCTCTGCTTTGGAAGTACTTCTTGGTTATATCTTTAAATAAACAAAAATGGCTACCAAGTATCTCTACACCAGATAAGTTAATCCTTGTAACAGTTAACTTTTCTGTTGTTTTAACTGTAAGCAACTTATTTTTGTTCCTTAGATAAATCAGATTTGATAACACTAGCTAGGTAGGCCCCAGCAGTAAATTCATAGCTACAGGGGGAATGTACCTTGTACTTTTCAGAGAGGGTGTCTAGTCTGATCTGGTTTGTTAAGATCTGCTTATTAATTAGATTGCTCTTGGTTCCTTAATTCTATATATGACTGTGTGTTTTATCTAGTGTTGGCTATTGTTGCCTGTCTGCACTGGGAACACTTCCCGGTTACATCTTTAAACAAAAAAATCTAGCTACTGAGAATCAGGGCACCAGATAAGTGAATCTTTCCCTGTGTTTTTCCCCCTGCCTTTTGCAGTTGTGGTTTTAAACAGACAGTTTCTCTATTTCCACCTCTTATGGTAATCTGACTACCACCCCCCCTTTATTTCTATTGTCTGTTGTATAAGCTATTTAAATACTTCTTCCCTCCCATTCTTTTCCATAGATCCAACCTGTGTTTCTCTTGAGAAGCCTCCCTTATTATAAATTGATGCATTTTAAACTGTTTGGCATTGCTGTAGACTTTTAGTGCCTTATTTTGCCTTGCTATCGGTTTACCTTACCTTAAATCACCTCATTAGCAGTAACTGTTTACATTTCTGGGATAGCACTGCACTAAGTACACTTTTTGTTGTGTTTTTATATTAAGAGGACTGAGTTTGACTTGGGAGCACATAGGAAGGACTCTGTGTGTAGTTGTTTATTGGCCAGAGGGCTTATTAGTCATTATTCCATTTTTTTTTTTTTGGTGCCTTTATGCATTTGGTGAGTTTTTTTAAGTTCATGGATCATTTTCAGAGAGTTCAGCAATGCTTGATATCCTCATCTGTATTTCAGAAGAGATTTTCTTGCAACTAATGCTATCCAGGCAGAGATGAGTACTTTTTTATTTAGAAAAAAACTGCACTTGTTTTGAATTTATTTAGAGAACTGCTGTTGATTCATTGATGTATTTTCTGCTTTTTTACATTTTAAAATGCTTGGCATTGTTGTAGATTGCCTTATTTCACATTGCTGTTGGTTTACCTTTGCCTTAATAGCAGTACCTAGTTATCTGTTTAAATTACTAGGATACATTGTACTTAGTATACTTTTTGTGTGTTTTTAGATTACGAGGACTGAATTTAGTCACCTAGTAGCAGTACGAGGTAGTCTGGTCTATCCAAGTTGCGAACACACAGGAAGGGCTCTGTGTGTAGTTGTTTATTGGCCTGAGTTCTTATTAGTCATTATTCTGTGTTTTTGGTCTTGTCTTTTGGCTTTTCCAAGTTAGAGGTCGCCACAGCAGATCACCAATCCATTAATGATTGGCAGTGGATTTTTACAGTGTCAAGTTGCCAGCCCTATGCCCAACCTTCAAAGAAGGCACACCCACACACGCATGCACCTACCTACATGTCTTTAAAGTTCACTTGACTGCAGGGAGGGCATGCAGACTCTGCACAGAAGGCGCTCCAGCCAAGAATCGAATCAGAGAACCTTTTGCTGTGAGGTGACAATGCTAACTGCTGTACCACCGCGGCTTCTCTTATTCTGTGTTTTTGGTTCCTTTATAAATTTGGTGTGTTTGCACAGTTCATGGCTCATTCCCACAGTGATCACCAATGCTTGGCTTCCTCGCCTGTGTTTCAGAAGAGATTTTTTGCAACTAGTGCCATCCAAGCAGATATAAGTACTTTTTTTATGAAAAAAAATTGCACTTATTTTGAATTTATTCAGTGAAATGGTGTTGATTCATGGACTTATTTACTGCTTTTTCTGTTTGGCATTGCTGCAGACTTGTAATGACTTCGTTTGCCTTGCTGATGGATTATCTTACCTTAAATTGCTTTATTAGCACTAGCTAGCTAGCAATTCAAATTACTGGGACAGTATTGCACTTTGTACACTTTTTGTGTTTTTAGATTAAGAGGACTGGGTTTATAGACCTATTGGCAGTAGGTGGTAGTCTTGACTATCCAAGCTGGGAAACACACACAGGAAGGGCTCTGAGTGTAGTAGTTTACTAGACAGAGGGTGTATTAGTCATCATTCTGTTTATTATGCAGTAGGGGTTAACAGTGCACTGTATAGTAGTAAACACCTAGAAGGTAAAATTTCCTATAGACCTACCTCTGAAACTGTACCCAGGAATCAGTGATTGTAGATAACCCACTTTGAGCACTAGGAAGAGCAGAGCAACTAGTCTGCACGTTGAGAAGCACTGCCCCTTAAATTTAGTATTATATTGTCAGGTGGCCTTTTGTGCCATGCCAGTAAAGGGCCTGACATCATGGATATGCACCGTTTCAACTTATCCACAACTAGTTTTTTGGACAAGGGTATCTTGAGACACTGTAGTAATTGTCCATGTTGACCAAAAACCTTTTAAGTCTTAAAGAAACACATATCGTATATAAGAGATGCATATACACAATGTCACTAGAGGCAAATTTTTCACATACAAGCACACAAAACAAAAATTAGGTTGTCAGAAATACGCATGCTACACTCACCATGCATAGTATGCACCTCACACATAGGACAACTTATGCTGAGGCACTGACCTTCCAGACTCTCCAGCTGCAAAAATAATCCTCACCAAACCAAAAAAATCCCTCAAAAAAAGCAATACTTAACACTGCACATACAGCCACACCCAGTGGAGCCTCAGCTAAAAAGCCTATAAGGCAAGCCAACATACTACCCAAGACCCTAGTCATATGGGGATTCCGTTGTGTGACATACTGACTCACCAGGCTGGACAAATAGAAAATAATAGTTAATTGCTTAAAAGGAATCAGGATCTATAAAGTTACACATGCACTCATGTCATTGCACCACTGGTACCAGTATGATTCAGTCATACTTAAATGTAGGTATAAATGACCTGTGACATACCTCCTTAGACTATACAAAGAGACACATTAGACTATGTGTCATAGGCCCGTATGTGCCTAACATAGAGCAGCATTCTACCTTCACAAAAGATGATGTCACAAAATGAAAAAAAGATGATTGACTTTTATAATTGGCTTAGTTTTTGGTGTCATTCTAAGGGAATACAATATTTTCAGCCTTGGAGGCTGAGCAGCCAAGTGCTCCAGATTATGCGGAACGTGCCACATTTGACCATGAGCAAACCCACTGTTCCGCATTGAACAGCTTTGGCTCTGCTACATGGCTTTTGATTTGTTTGTATACTGCAATTACTGCTAGTCAGCATCACTGTATACAAACCAATCAAATAGCTACTCTGCTGTTCCACATTGAACAGTGTTGGCTGTGCTACACAGTTTTTGAATGGCTTGCATTCTGCAATTATAGTGAATCGCCATTGTAGTATGCGAACTAATCAAATAACTGTTCCTGAGGACAGGAGCCAATGAAAGCTCCCAAATACATGACCATTCAGGTACGAATGGTTGTGAAAAACTGAATTTAAAGCGAGAGAGAAAAAATAAATTAGAAGCAAAACAATACCCAAGTAAATAACTGCAATACCAGCAGTTAAAAGGAATCCTTTTGCTGGTATTGCAGTTATTTACAGTTAAAAGGAATCCTTTTGCTGGTATTCTAGTTATTTACATTTAAAAGGAATCATTTTGCTGGTATTGCAGTTATTTACAGTTAAAATGAATCCTTTTGCTGGTATTGCAGTTATTTACAGTTAAAAGGAATCCTTTTGCTGGTATTGCAGTTATTTACAGTTAAAAGGAATCCTTTTGCTGGTATTGCAGTTATTTACAGTTAAAAGGAATCCTTTTGCTGGTATTCCAGTTATTTACAGTTAAAAGGAATCCTTTTGCTGGTATTCCAGTTATTTACAGTTAAAAGGAATTATTTTGCTGGTATTGCAGTTATTTACAGTTAAAAGGAATCATTTTGCTGGTATTGCAGTTATTTACAGTTAAAAGGAATCCTTTTGCTGGTATTGCAGTTATTTACAGTTAAAAGGTATCCTTTTGCTGGTATTGCAGTTATTTACAGTTAAAAGGAATCTTTTTGCTGGTATTGCAGTTATTTACAGTTAAAAGGAATCCTTTTGCTGGTATTGCAGTTATTTACAGTTAAACGGAATCCTTTTGCTGGTATTGCAGTTATTTACAGTTAAAAGGAATCCTTTTGCTGGTATTGCAGTTATTTACTTTGATACTGTTTTGCTTCTGTTTTATTTTTTCCCTCTGTTTAAACCAGTACCTGTGTGTGTGTGTGTGTGTGTGTGTGTGTGTGTGTGTGTGTGTGTGTGTGTGTGTGTGTGTGTGTGTGTGTGTGTGTGTATGTGTGTGTGTGTGTGAGACCAGGGTTCAATCTGCTATATGTATAGTTCAACAATGAAACCGCATTCCTGACCACCTCAGACTCTGAGTAATAAAACTTGGCTTAGCAGAAGTCTAGGATGTCTGTGTGAGACTCGCTGCAGCACACCATGGATGCGAGGACTGATTGATGTTGCTAAGCATATCTACATAAATGCTTGTCATGTGCCCCTTCTCTTTCTTGTTGTCAGAGAGAGAGGTAATCAAAGTGATACTAGTTCAGCCTCGCTAGAGGATGTAAAGTATCCCTTTTAAACTGTCCATTTTGAAAGTGGGAATCTGCCCATATCCTCAGGGCCATAAAGAATGATATGCTTATCTTTCAGAGTAAAGTTTTTCTTCCATTAAAAACAAAGGTAAAGCAGTTTGTGCAAATCGACGAATAACCAAAGTACAAGCACTAAAAACATTTCACTCTGCACCATGACAGTATAAGAGCACATAGCTCTAAAAAACTACTATAATAAGAAATAAACAGCTTATTAAAACTGTGTTAAATGAGTTTTTATATTATCATGGTACAGAGTGAAACATTTTTTTTGCTCCACAAAGGGCACTGTCTCAGTTCTGAGCAGAGGTATACTTCCTGTTGTTAGGTTGTAATAGAGAGGACTGTGTCAGATTTTGGTGACAGCAGTGGAAGGAGGATCTAACCCCTATGTTAAAAATTTCTACTGGATAACTTGTTAGCAATATCGGATACAGAAAAAGAAAAGGAATAAAAAGCAATGTTGGATGACCATCTCTACCATCTGTAGGGAAGACTGTCAGTCATACCCTTAGCTTTAGTCAGTAGTTGTAAACAGGTTATAGGCATATTATGTCAACCCACACATCATTGTCTGCTGACTTTTAATTGTGTGTTACTGCCTCTAAAGGTGTTTAACCTTTATTTGAATTTATCTAAAAAAATCAGGTTTTGACACATTATGGCAAACTTTTCCATCCTTCCAATATATTTTTGAGTAAACTAGCAAGCACCTTTTGGGCTTAAAATGTTTTGTTTAAAATGTCTACTAGTTACTAGTAAAACATGTTCCAGTTCTAGACAGTGGGTGTCTCTTAAAGTCAGCTTCAAACCTGCTGTTGACATCTATTTTTGTGCCATACAAATCTGCAAGAGTAGCTGCATTACTGTCTCTGCAGTGGTACAGGGGCCTTTGCTATTTAACTTTACACAAACACCTTCAAAGAGAGGTAACTTTTTCTGAGGAGAGTGCCAAAATGGCAACTTCTAATCTTGCAGGTTATTTTGGTACCAGTTGGGAAAACTGTGAGAAAGCTATATGAGATGCTGTGTTACATAAACTGACTATATTATGAAATTCCACTAGAAAAAGTTATGATGTTGGTTATAAAAGTCCCTGCTGCTGAGGAGTACCAATCAAAATCTACTTGAGTGCCCCTTTTGGCACTGGTGTTTGTTTAATGTCCTATGGAAATATATGTATTACTGATCATCTAAGACATTGCTCATCACTTATTATAATAAGAAGCGCAGCCAAATGGTGACATATAACTATACCGTAACACAATTACCTGTACTTGAGATTGCCAAATACTTCTTTTTTCCCCATGCGTCATACCCTGAGTGATTAAAAGAGATGTGATACACCCATGGGTGGAATTACAATGATATAATTGTGTGTTTATTAATCAAGCCAGCTAAAGCTTTTCCACTTCGAGAGTTGTGTGCCAGGGCAGCATCTTGAGATAGGAGATTATTGAAATTGTATATCTGCAAGACTCACTGCATTGTGCTTTCCCTTCCCTTTTTAAATAAATTATAATCTTAACCCTGTTGGAATCCACTCAGCTTTATAACATGGGCTGCCTTAAGCATGCCAAAGGAAGCGTCCTGGCTGAAGGGTCTTATGAACCTTCCCTTAGTTAACTGTATCCTGTGGGAAGGCTGGCTGTTTTGTCCTGTGACCTGCCAATCTTTTTTTACTTGGTCCTTCTCCGTTACTAATCTTGCCTTCCAAGACACTCTGTGTGTGTGTGTGTGTGTGTGTGTGTGTGTGTGTGTGTGTGTGTGTGTGTGTGTGTGTGTGTGTGTGTGTGTGTGTGTGTGTGTGTGTGTGTGTGTGTGTGTGTGTGTGCGTGTGTGTGTTGGGTTTTCTGATTGCAGGAAGGGATATTATTCAGCAACTTGAGTGAATAAGCCAAAAGCTGATGAGGATGCAAGAAAAAAAACAAAACCATTTACAACAATTTCTGTGCTTAAAATATCAATAAAGGAATCAAAAACATGCTAAGTTTGCCAACACCTACACATGCCTAACGCACATTCCAACTGCAGGCATTTTCTCAGACTTGTCATTGTCATAGCTATCAACATCTTAGTACAAGAAAACTGGACATAGCCTTAATTAATGGGGGGACAAAGGCCCAAAAAAGGAACTGATTTTTAAATATTGCTCTTATAAACATATAAAGTTGCTAGAATAACAGGACGGCTTTGTGTTACCATACATGTTCTGAAGGATATGATGTCTGAAACTCAATTTTTTTATTACTTTATTTCATTTATCTGTTATTTGCCAGAAAACTACATATTTTATGAGGAACAGACTAAAAATATGAGGCAAAAATTTGGGCATTCTGCAAAATTCTGGGCAGCTGAGAGGTATGACCAGGTGAATGTGTGTGTGTGTGTGTGTGTGTGTGTGTGTGTGTGTGTGTGTGTGTGTCCGGACATATATTTTGGTTGAAAGACCATGGTCATGTTTAAGGTAAGCTTTTTGCTCAGTGTGAAAATAGGGTGGTCCATATTTTGACTGTTTGTCACACATTGCAATGGTCTGTGTTCCACACTTGCCTCTTAGCATGTTGAGACCTATGCTTGAAGCATATGGTTAACAAACATGTTGCTTTGCCAGTGATGGTCTGCACCTATCTCCTCTAGGCTTTTGAATATTGGCTAAAACATTATCTTCTGCCATATAACCTTTTTAGACAAAGGGTATTTTTAACTATGAATCTAAGTAAGTTGTCTGTTTAGCACAGTGTCAGAAGTGTCCCTGTTTTCATGTTGGGAAAACTGAGAGGAAACTTGGAGACGTATCTATGAATATGAATATAGTATTAAAAAATGAATGTATCTAATGCCTTAGCAAAAGAAGTGAATGTGAATGAGTGCCATATTTTTAAATATTTTGTCATTGATCATGTCCCAGTAAAGGTGAGGGGAGGGCCTTGGAAACTTTATTTGCAAAAGGAAGAGTTAGTATGGCAACTAATTTTTAATGCCTATTTTTAACCTAGGTTGAATTGACTGCTGCAGTAAACACACATCTTCTAAATTTCATTATATCATTATTGATAGGGTCTGTGGTAATAAAAGTTGTAAACCTGGATGGCACAACATATTAAATAGAAAGGAAAAAGCATGGATTATGTGACTGGGTGGTCTTTTTCCACCTGGTTTAAATGAACACCTATAAAAAAATTTGATTGGCTGATTGTATCTGTCAATTTGTAGTGCCCAATAAATATGGGGCTGTGTATTGCAGTCTGTGTTATGCAATGAAAAAGGCTTTTAGCCGAAACTGGTCTGTTGACTGTTATTTGACTTTTATTAAAGTCTTTTTTTCCCTCACACATGTGCTAGCCTTGCTTGTTTTTTTTTTTTGGTTTGCTGCAGTATGAAACCTATTTTAGCATTAAAAGCTGTGACTAGATAGGTAATATTTTAAATAAGTGTTAACTACCTTTTGGGTTAAAACATTATTTAAATAATAAGGTAGTTTGATCTTGTACCTGTCTTTGTTTTATATTTAAAATGTTTTTAAAAAATATTTTTAAGAAAAGGGTAGCTGGACCTTTAAGACACTTGAGGAAGTGAATTAATGATTGCATCATTGTACTTGAGTCTTTTTAAACAGAGCTTTTACTGCGGGTGAAGAGTCTGAAGAAGTTCACATATGGTTTAATTTAATGAAAGCGCTTACTTTTATTGAAATAAAGTTTACTGAAGGACTGACCAGCTTTTCTGATGAATGACATTGATTTCCGGACCTGTAGCAGTATTTTGGATTACTTTGCAGTTTGTGTCGTGAAATCAGAAGTTTGTGGGTTTTTTTTTTTTTTTTTTTTTTTTTTTGTGCTCCCTACACAAAATGCTTTTCTTCTTTTTGGAGTTTTTCAACTGATTGTGCAATGAAGTGAAATTAGTCAGTGATGTGAGTGTCAGTCATCTTTTCACTCAGGTGTCCAGAACATGGTTATCTCTGTGAATATATTTGTCTGAACTGAATTTCCTTCAATTATGGATCATTGTTTGTGATCTATTGAAACTTAAGTCATCAGCAGTGAGGAGGGAGGAGAAATGGACCCATCTCACTGCAAGACTGTTAGGTTCATAGGTTCATAGGTAGGTACTAGGCTATCGGCCCTGGGGCCTATACAAGCCCAGCCAAAAAGGTACCCTGGCTTTTGCCACCCAAGAAAATTATTTTCGTGTGCCACTGTCGAGCAGAGCCACAGAAGTGATCCCTGGGGTGAATTTCCTATTTCCCATCTAGTCATCAAGATTTTTCTTGAAGAGTGCTAATAGGGGCTTTGTTTGATGTAGAGAGGTAGTTTATTCCAGAGTATGGAGAGTCTCTGGGATAGGAATCTATCCCTCCGGCATGTTCTGTTTATTGTGGTGACAAGGTTTAGGTCCCTAGAGTGTGTAGCTCAGAGGGATTGGGATTTCTTTAAGTAGAGCATGTCCAACAGCTCTGGGTTTGACATAGCTTTGTATGTTAGGCAGAGATCACCTCTGAATAGGCGATATGAGACAGAGTAAAGTTGCTATAGGGCATCTGTTTGAGGCCGGTAATCCTCTTTGTGAGGTATTTCTGCACCTTTCCAGTTGTTGTAGATGTCTTGTGAGGTACATACCAAAAGGGGTGTTGTACTCTATAATGGGTCTAATAAGTGATGAGTAGAGGGGAACAATGACCTCTTTTTTTCTGGATGAAAAACCTTTTGTGATGAGGTGTGCCATGTAGAAGGATTTCCTGACTACTGTGGAGATGTGATTATCAAAGGAGAGACTACTGTCCACCTGTGTCCCAAAGTCTCATATCATACTTTTGGTGTTAAGTATACTACCGCCTATGTTGTAGTTCATGGGTGCAGAGTTTTTACCAAAGGGGATGACAATGCATTTTTTGGCATTGAGCTTGAGGCCATGGTTTTGACACCAGGCATCTGTCTCAGTGAGGCCCTTTTGTAGGATGTCCACATCGTTAGAAGTTCAGAACCGAGTTCAACCAGGCTGTGATCAACATATATGTGTGTGTCTGTGTATGCATGCTTGTATTATTTAAATAAATATTTACACACACGTGCATCTGTTTCTTGAATACATAAACTAACTATAATCAGAGGCCCAATCATAAAAAAAACAGACTTGTGTGCTTATTTACAAAGATTGCCCTCTACCTGTGGATTTCCTTTTGTTTTTCCTGGGTATTGCATCTGTCTCTCTTTCCTAAATGTGTGACTATTTATTTCCTAATGCAGCAACTGTTTCCAAAGTGGAACAGTGCTGGGCCCTAATTCTCTTGGTCTATACCCCTCCAGTCTTTCCATCACTTTTGTAGTGCACACATATTACATCATCACAAACACATCTATCAAGACAACCTAATAACCATGTAGAATTACAAAACTGACAAACCTGCAAACACATACTTTGCTTGTAATAATTAACTCTCAAAGTGAAACAGCAGCATTACTTCTGAATTCCTTATTAATTGAAATGTAATGGAACTCCACAGATGTAATGATGCTCTTTGGCTGTAAAAAAAAAAAAAAAAAAAAAAAAAAAACGTTACTCCATTAAATACACTATAATGCAGAGTTGACATCCTACTTACTGTGAAGTGAAAGCTTTATTTTTGGAATTTTTCAAATATTTTTATTAAACAAATTTTCAGAGACATCATCATTACCATTATTATATCACCATCCCACTTTTTCCAATTTCTACTAGAGGTCAGGGTGTCATGTTAGCTATCACCATATATCTTGATTCAAGGCCACACTCCTGCCTTCTTCAATACTCATGCCTGACTGTCACAGAACTTCTCTCACACAATCCATCCACCTCTTTGCTGAACATCCTTGTTTCCTCTTACCCTTTTCCTGTCTGTCCCAAATCTTTCCACCAGATTGTCTTCTGCTTTTCTGCACGTCTGAACCACCATACTCTGTTCTCTTTGATCTTTTCTGCAATTGGAGCTTCTTTGGCTTCTGCTCTTGTGTCCTAATTCCTTCGTCTGTCCCACAGTGTGCATCCTACCACCCTTCTCCAGCACTTCATTTCCATCACCTCTAGCTTCCTCATCTGCTCTGCTTTTACTGCTGAGATTTCTGTACCATACAGTAGTACTGGTCACACCACTGTCTTGTACACCTTACTTTTCAGCTTCTTTGGAATTCTTCTGTCATACACTACACCTGAGACTTTATCCCAGTTGGCTATAGCCTCTCTGATTCTAGCTTTAACCTCTTCATTCAGACTTCCCTTCTCCTCAACCAGCCCTCACAAATATTTGAAGTTATTAACCTGCTTCACTGTCTTCCCTTCTATCTCATTTCTCAGCTCCTTCTGATTTTTCTAGTTTGCTTCCATTACCTTTGTCTTATCTGTACTTAGTTTCATCCCATGTGCTTTCAGCTTTGCATTCCATTCCCCTATCCTTTGCTGAAGTTCTTGCTCAGAGTCTGCCTGTAATGGCACATTGTCTGCATACAGCAGCTTTCTTGATCCATCCCCTCCAACTTGTTTGCTAATGTAGTCCATCACCAGTATGAACAGCAGTGGGCTCAGAGCTGAAACCTGATGCAAACCCTCTCCCGCTGGGAACCCCTCTGTGAAACTAAACACTGTTCATACTTGAGTCAATGGGTCCTTGTACATAGCCTACACTAATTCTATCAATGTTTCTGGGACTTTAAACCACTGCAATACTGCCCATATCAGCTTTCTTGGGACCTTATCATATGCTTTCTACAAGTCTAGGAATGCCCATTTGGACTCTCTCCTCATCTCTAGCTTCTTCTTAAGTATCTCTTTCAATGCAAATATTGGGTCAACTGTGCTGCATCCTGATCTGAATACAAACTACTCATCTCCCATCTTACATTCTACTACTCTGCGTATCCACTAATCAGGCACCCTCTTTATAACTTTCATGCAGTATAATAGGACTTTGATGCTTTTGTACTGTCCACAGCTTTGTTCTTGTACACTGGCATGATTATGCTTATTCTCCTTTCATCTGGGATATGCTTTTCTCTCCATACTGCCATGATTACCCTCAGTAGTCATTTCTCCTCTATCTCACCCAGCATCTTTATCATATCTGCTGTGACTTCATCTGAGCCTTCTGCTTTCCCTGACTTCATTTTCCTTAGTGCTGTTCTTACTTCTTTTAGGGTAGGCTTCTCTTCTCACAATATAGGCTGTTTCTGAGGCAGTACAGCTTCTGTACAATTTTCTTCATTCAGAAGCTCCTGGAAGTACTCCTTCCATCTGCCTTTGATGTCCTGTGGACTGGTGAGCATGTTGTTGCTGGCATACCTTATGAAATTATGAAGGGTGTCTGACTATCTTCTTTATCTTTCTGGCTTTGGCTTGCAGCCTTAGATAGTTTTTTTGTGCCACCTACTGAGTCACTTTCCAGAAGCTGGTAGAGTGCCTGTGATGCCCTGTTCTTTGCTATTCCAACTCATTTCTTGGCTTCTTTGTTAACCAACCAGTATTCTTTCCTAGCCTGGTCAATCTTTTCTATCTCCCACTTTTTCCTGCATGCTTTCATTCTTTTGATGACTTCCTGGACTTCTGCATTCCACCACCAACTTTCCTTATGTACCTTATTTCCATACCTGACTCAGCCACATATCAGTTCTGTAGTTCTCACACATGCTGTTTTGAGGTGCTGCCATTCTTCTTCAGTTCCACCTATTTCCTCCTCTTCTGGAGGTGCTAGAGCCCTGAGTAATTTCTTGAACTGTTGTCTTTTCTCTCCAGTCAACTTCTAGGTCTTCAGCCTAGTCTCTGTTGACCTTAGAGCCTTCTCTGACCACTGCTTGTGGCTGATTGTGGCAACCAGTGATTTATGCTGTGGACCGACTGTTTCACTGGGAATGACTTTGCAATCATTCATTCTACCCCAGTGCCCTTTCCTTACTAGGCTGGTCTACCTGAGTTGCATGTTGGCCAGTCTTGTATGTGATCTTGTGACTACCTATCATTCTAAACCATGTGTTGGCTACTATCAAGCCATTTGTGAGACAGAAGTCTAGAATGACCTCTCCTTTTTTATTCCTGTTACCCCACCCATGTGGACCCAGGCAGTCCTCATATCCTGTTCTGTCTGTCCCAATATGTGCATTCAAGTCACCCATTATCAACACCAATTCATGTTGGTCTGCTTAACCTTGTAGGTCTTGCAACTGCTATCTGAATGCATTCTTTTCCTCACTTATCACAGCCCTGCTGTGGGGCATAGGCTAAGATTATGAATACTGCCCTATCATTACACTGGAGTCTGATTGCCATTAATCTGTCACTAATTCTGATGATATCCCCCATTGCCTTCTGAATCCTTTCTCTCACCACAATTCCCACACCATTTTCAGCCTGTCCTCCTGAGTAGTAGACTCTGAATATCAGTGCAAGTGGCTTTGCTGCACTACACTTCCATCTTGTCTCTTGGATATCCAGCCTCCTCTGTATCATCATATGCCATTTCATAGACATATGTACAATACAGCAGGAGCAGGTAGAATAAACACAGTGTTACTGACTGACTCCATACCATATTAAATGCTGTCACCTTCCCCACTCTTTTACATACCTTCTTCCTTTGCAACAGTGTCAGGCGCAGAACCTCTCCTCTAAATTCAGTCTTTTTTTTCTCTCTCTCTCTCTTTCTCTCATCATCTAAACATTATTGGGCTCTGTCCAATATTGTCTCATGTTTGGGGATTTAATGTAAATCATTCTCTAACATAAAACATTAATGAGTGGGGAATTTTGACCATGCAACTCCACATGACTTTTTCTTCAATTCTGCATGACCACATATGTTGCCAAAATATGACTAGCTTGCCCTTGCAAACCACTATTACCTTTTCTCAATTTTACATAACCTTGTGTTTTGCGAAATTACTACTACCATCAAGTGACTCTATCTCTGCCATTCTGTTTTTGTAGACCTTAAATTCCTTTCTAAAGTCCCTTGTTTCTAAGATACAGGCCTCATACACTGGAAGGGAGTTGTAGGATTCTTCATCTTTTTTTACTCTTGACCTGACTGCTACATCTTTTTCTAGTTACATTTCTGTACTGAATGCTTGCCAATTTCCAAATAGTAATAAAAAATATCTGAAATTACAATACACTCTATATCTATAAACAGATAAAAAACACATAAACTCCACTGCTTGCACCTTCTATGTAGTAGCAACCTAGCCCTTTGCACCAGCACTTTTATAATCACAACGCTTTCTGATTTGTTTCCACTGGTAAGCTTTAGAACAGTAATGTAATAATGGTATTCTGGTGTAGTGATCTGATCCAGTTTCTAAATTTCAAATTGCAGTTCAATATTTTTGTCATCCAAAATGTAAAATAAGGTCTACTCATCTACCAATAAAGAAATAATCTTTTCTTATAACTAACTAAACACATGCATAGATAAACAGAGCCTCTCACTTGTTTACCTAAACCTCTGCCAACTTGCTATGCATGACACAAGGTGCTGCTGCATTTGTGCTGCTTCTGTCTTCACAAACCCCATTTGGTATGTGTCAGTCACTATCACCAGGGCACTCTTCTGCATATAGGCTATGACTCTTGCTAAGCTGTTAGCACTTACATGAGTTAGAAATATTAGTCTGAATATCTCTAGGTTGATAAGGTTGAAATTGCCTCTAGGTAGCATTATCAGCTTTGGTTGTGTTAAAGTCTCTGAAGTCTTCCCTTTTCATAACCCCACTGAAGTCTCTTGAAGGTCTGCCTGGCCTTCTCCTCCTTTATTGCATTGAACACACATAGTATTTCCTCCTCTACCATGTCTCATGCTGTGGTTGATATTCACTGTTTATGTTTGCTGAGTGTCTATTTGCGTATATGTCCCCAGGCTTATAGTCTAAGCAAATGGTTTCACGTGTTGAGGAGTTTTAATGTTCAGTACATCAGGAACAGGTCTGTTTTTACAAATTTACATCCTGGTGAGATGTTCAGTGTCTCAACAGCTCTTCTGTGATCTGCACGTTTGATACAAAAGGCTCAACACACTTTGTTGCCCCATTAAATACACCTTAATGCAGAGTGTGCATCCTACCCATTGGGAAGTGAAACCCTAAACACACAGGTGCCATTTTGAGAAATCATTAATCATAGGTGCCATTTTGAGAAATCATTAATCATAGGTGCCATATTGATAAAGAATCGTAGGTGCCATTTTGAGAAGTCATTACCGATGGTATAACTTTTTATGAGGTTGGGTATGGCATGCATGAAAATTTTAATGACATTGTGCTCAGTGTAAATACAGTTGAGCATCTGTTTAGTTCAGTACATCTGGGATGAAGGATTGTCAAGATGAAATATATTTCCCCATTTTGCTGTTCTTTACAATTTGTTAGAGATCGTTAAAGTTAATGAAGTCTAGTAGTTTTTTATATGGTTATTGGTTGAGACATAGTTCTTCCTATGAATAAAGAGATAATTTAGTTCACTGAGTAGAAAAGTATTTTTGTGATGGTCTTCATATAAATCACTGCACAGTAGCCTAATCTATTTGCTTTATATTCTGCAGAGAATATAACAGCCAGCCAGCTTCCAAAGCTTCAAGGTACCTTCCACACACCCACATCATTAGTCAGCTCAAGCTAAGCTGACTAAAAAGACATGCTTGGGTGCCAAGCCCTTGAGAGCTTACTTGCCACTGAAGAGTGGACCTCTCTGGCTTTAGATGATTGCTGGTCTGCTTGTGCTGCTCCATTGCTGGGCAAATAAGTTCTCTTTGGAGGAAAAAAATCTATATATTTTTTAATGTATAGCTTACTTTCCTGTATAAGAAATACTTTTTTTAACCTAGAAGTATGTGTTTTTATTAATTGTCATGTGACTTTGCTGTACTTTCAAACTAGAACACACTTTTGTGTTTGGCAATTTAAAAGCTAATTTAAACATTCTAAAAATGTTTATTCTGTGGGGAAACTGTTTAAATTGTTATTTGGGGCTACAGTATTTGTGGGAAATATATCTTTATACTGCTTTTAAAATTTTACCAGCTTGTGCAGCTTAATTTTTGTGGAAAAGAGGCACAATTTTTAACTTGACCATGGAACAAGCTATGGTTGGTCCTTTTAGCCAGAAAAAGAAAAAGTTAACTAAATATATACATATGCATGCATATATACATACATATATATATATATATATATATATATATATATATATAAAGCTGATGTTCTAATGCTAACCATTTTTTCTCATCAGACAGTTCAAATTCACCAACAATTTACACAGTGGCGGCTGGTGACTTCAAATCAAAGGGGGGCTGCAGGAGACAGCTGAATGTGTGGGGTCAAGGGGAAGGGGTGTGGTCAATTAGAAAGGGGAGGAGCTATGCTCAAAACCACAAAAACTAACTTTAATTAAATACGCTGCCCAGCGTGGCAAACCATCATTATGAGAGTCCAATCAAGACAAAAATAAGTGTAGAAGAATAAAAATATTTCAATGCATTGGCTGCATGACAGCTTACTTAATATCTAGATGGAAACAAAAGGTTGTGAGGCATGAAAAAATAAATTACTTTTTAAATACATTACTGGAATGCCAGTCAAAATCAAGTATAAGAAAAACCAGAAGCACTCAACTCAAACCACTTCTCCTTGCACTGCACTTCTAATTATAATTTATATTCAGCTTTATTAAAGTACCAAGTAACATGCTGAAAGTAGAAATCTCTGTGATGCCCCCACTTGTAAAAATGTTTCTTATCCAAAAAAGACCTGCTGCCTGACAACTATCTACTTGTTTCATGGGGAAAACATGAAAGTAAAAAATGAAAAGCAAACAAGAAACAAGCACAAGATACATTGCTTAAAGGATTACTGTACAGGTTATGGACCACACATGATTGGCATTCTGTTTAGTTTACGGGTAAAGTCTGTAGAGATGACTGGAAGTCTCCAACAAGTGTAATAAGCTTTTTAAAATAATGGAATCCTGTCCTTTAATACCCAAGGCTTATACATTATCTAGTCAAGTATTCTCTGCATGGCAACAACAGAAAGACTTTCAATGTTGACAATTCTTTAACAGTATGCTTATTAAAGCTTACTTGCATCTTACGATCTCAGATAAGCTTACCTTATGGTCATTAAAGCATTGCTACTTAAACACAGAGCAACAGGCACTTTGAGTAATAAGCATAAATCAACAGTACAAAAATATGACAGAAACCAGACCGTTCTGCAAAATCAAGGGCAGATGAAAAGCCACTGTAGTACTTGTGTCTACCTTGGATGGGGGGGGGACACAATGCACATTTACACTGCATAACTACTCCTTGCCTTGCTTGGACACATCCAGAGTCACTACATGGTGGAGTGGGGTGCAACAAGTATGTCACAATTTGAAATGTCTCTGGCTGACTGTGATGGCCCTGACACATTTGTCATACCTCTCAACCTCAGAGCAAGAAATCTGGACAAAGCCATACACAGAAGTGGGACAAAAGCCCAAAAATAAGGACAATTTTTTAATATTGCTCTAATAAACTTAGAAAGATAATAGAATAGGTCTTGCATTAGTATAACTTTTCTGAAGGGTATAAAATCTGAAACTCAAATGTCTGTCATTATTTTCTAACTTCAGTCTTTAGTGATTTGTCACTAATTTGCCAAAAACACAATTTTATGAAAAATGGACCAAATGTGATGCAAAAATATAAAATAGCCACACAATACAGCTGGGAACCTGTCAAAGAAGGGACACTTTAATATTAGTACTGCTAACTTGAGCAGCTGACAAAATAAAAGAATCTACATGCATTTCAAGTAATCTATAACTTTGATTATTACAGTTATTTCTTAATTGTAAACCCTCCACGTTTTCTTCCAAAATTGCTATTTTGCGGAGGGATTATTACGGGGAAGAGCAACATTTTGAGCCAAAATTGGGGACAGTTGAGAGGTTGGCTATGCCTAATTCTATAAAGCAATTTATTTACATGTACCTCTCAACCTGTTAATGCAGTAAATCTGAACAAAGCCAAATATATTGGGGGAACATATAAACAGTACTAAAAATTGCTCTTGTATAAATTGAGACAGTTGATAGAATAACAGTTCTTACTTTAGCATGCATTTTTCTGAAGGTTATGAAGTCTGAAACTCAGTGTATCATTATTTAGTGACTTAATTTCTAAATGATTTGCCAGAAAACTACAAATTTTATGAAGAACAAACCAAAAATAAGAAGCAAAAATATATTCATTCTTTGAAAATCTGGACAGTTGGGAGGTATAGTTCAGCTGGGCCTGTCTGAGTTTGCTGCCCTTCCCCCCTGACAAAATCATGGTTGAATAGAGCCTCTGCAGCCATTCCAATGAACCATTACTTGGCTATTTCACTCCATTTACCATAAACACTAATGTGCATACTGCTTTACTTCTATGATGAATTGGACTTCATTTGAAAGTTTTATTTTGTATTTTACAGCACAAACACTAAGTCATCTACTAAACAAAGCAATGCAGTCTCACAATGAAAACTTAGCATTAAAACTTCTCTGCCCTTGAAACTCACATTCATTGAAACAGCATTGAAACCCACATTCAAAGAAAATACATTTTGCCAGTGGCAGATAAAGATTAATTTTGGGCTGTTTTCAAATCATAGGCCCCTTGCGTATGAAACATACATGGGCTCTTTGATACACCTTCCTATTGCTTTGAACATTTTTCCAGTAAACAATGAAACAAAACTGCCCAATTCAGAACATTTCCATCATAAAAGTCTACTCAAACTTCTACAGTCCACTGTTATCAGTAAATATGCACAATTCTACAGTCCACCATTATCAGTAAATATGCACAATCTCTGAAGTAGTAAAAAAGTCATCTAAATAATTCCACGTTAAATAAATCTGTAATGAAGAGGTTGCTGCTAGCAGTCACCTTTATATTTCATGGTTTCATCGAAAAATAAAGTGTCTGATTCCCCTGAGGAATAAATTGCCTAAATTACATTAAAAATAAGCTAGTAATATTGCAATAGGAAATGGATGGCAAACTGATAACAGGCTCATAGTTAGTATCTTAACTTTCAGTATGGCAGCATTCACCCATTATGGGAATAGAACCAACAACCTTCTGCATCAAAAGCAAGTACACAACCTGTTGTGCTATTAGCAATGTGAGCTGACTTAGCATAATCAGTACTAAACTTCTCTTCCCCTGCAGCTCTCAGCTCCTTGTAAAATCTACTCAAAACTCAACTGCATCTCAACTTCGCAGCACAAGAAGTCTGGAAAAAGCCAAATTTATTGGGGTGGGTCAAAAGGGCAAAAAACAGGGACACATTAAACATTGCTTGTATAATCTTGGAAAGCTGCTAGAATAAAATGCTGTGTTACCATCATACATTTTACTGCCAAGGTCCCTGTGCAAAAGAGTCAGAACAACATACCACTATGCCAAATCACCTGCTTTGTGAAAGAAAAATGCTGTGTTACCACCGTACATTTTACTGCCAAGGTCCCTCCCTGTGTAAAACAGTCAAGAGCAACATACCACTACCCCAAATCAGCTGCTTTGTGAAAGAGAGGAAGATTGAAACTTAAATGGCTATCATTTAATGAATTCAGTTCTCACCATAGCTGTCAACCTCTTAGCACAAAACACCTGGACAAACCCAGTAATGAGGGAATACAGCCCTCAAACATATTCAGTGAATTCAGTTCTTGCCATAGCTGTCAACCTTAGCACAAAAAACTTGGACAAAGCCACTAACAGGGTATTACAGTCCCAAAAATAAGGACAAATTTCAAATAGCCATCTTATAAACTTAAAAAATTGCTATTCTATTATTAGACATTACAGTTAAACTGTTAATTGTCAGAAAGTAAGTTTAATCAAATCCCTCTCTTGACATGCAACTGTTGTATGTAGCCCTATGACTTATGTTTAGCCTTTTATTGTATTACTACTCACCATACATGGAATTCCGAATTAGGGACAAATTAATACAATATTAATCATAATCACCCAAAACTATTATCAAAAATGTACAATTGCTGCAGGAAAAGTGAATCATGAGCTACAATACTTACTTTAATTCTGCACCCCTTCACTCTGTTCTTCTTCTAACTTCTTTTCTTTCTTCTTCTTCTTTCTTCTTCTGTTCTTCCTTCAGGCTAGCACAGGCTGCACACTCCAGCACAGCTGACAAAATCCACCCAAATAAAAAAAAATTAAAATACGACCAATGCCAAAGAAATTAAATTATTAATAAAATCGGTCACAAATCAATGCACAAGTCAAGCCCACAACTGATTGATTGATTCTCGCTCTTTTCCTAGCACATAAAGCCCGGGAAGAGAGCGACAACCAATCAGCAGCATTTAGCCCAGCAAGCACGTCATGACATGACTGCAGACGTCACAGTCTGAGCCCCTTCCAAGTCTATGCGGTTTGGAACCGCATAGACTTCTGGGCATCACAATGATGCCTTCATTACTCCACCAGGCTGCAATCAAAACAAAAAAAAAATCTGTTTAAAACCGCCGCAGCCCGAGGCGGTTAAAGTGCGCATGCACGTACTTCCGAGTCGCAGACTCGGAGTTTTGCATTAAACAAAAAAAAAACGACTGCTACACATAAAAAAAGGTATTTTTTTTTATATTTTATTCTTCTTTTTAGCTGAGGGGGCTGCAGTCCGGCAGGCCGATGCCACGAGCCACCCCTGCATTTACATAACCACTTTGAAATGAATGAATTAACTTTTCACTAGTTAAAAGTTTATGTTCCCTTGCAAAGTGATATTGAAAGGAACATGTTTGAAGACTAAAATTAATATTGAGCCCTGACATTTAGGAACAAAGTCCAAGCTATAAACCAGTTTACTCTTCCTGTTTTAACTTGCAGTTTTGGGTTGATTGGCTGGCCCCAAAAGGTATTGAAACAGTTGGACAGGAAATCAAGAAAAAATCATCACATTTATTAAATGATATACAAAAATTAGTGTATACCAAGATTAGACTTTTCATTCTGAAGGAGGCGTAGGTTGATTGCATGCATGCATCTGCAATCATAGAACTGTACTTATATATATATATATATATATATATATATATATATATATATATATATATATACATATATATATATATATATCTGCTGAGCTCACCAGAGCCAAACATAGCAAAGTTTTAAAACATGAGAACTATCTAAGATGGTTTTCCTTCTTAGTGTAGCAGAAGCATACTGGTGTCAAGGAAAAATGGATATTAAACCAGAAGTAGACAAAAATCAGGCAGCAACTGAATGTGCCAGAAAAAAAAAGACTATAAGGAGAAGACTCAGATGAGGAGACCAGAAATGTGGAAAAGGCATAACTATATTTGCAAGTACAGAAAACTCCTGGAAGAACCTCATGTTGATCAGGATTTGACACAGGAATGTTTAAAGAGTTAAATTTAAACCAAAAGGTGGAAGGTTAATATTGGTGGCCTGGGGTAGTGGATTGCATACATGTTGCTTTACAAAGTCCACTGAACATGTGGGAGAAACAAATGCAGGTCCTGTAAAACAAAACTGCAAACAGCCGTATATCTTGTTGCTGGGTGTGATACACTAATGGCAGACGTCCTGTATACTGAAAGGTATAATAATGTGGCAGGACTATTGTTCTGGTGACTGTGAAAATATTACAGTATTGAAGTACCAGAGAAACATTGGAAACATGATCCACAAAGCATTATAGACAATGATGAAGTTTATTTCACATGGGATCACTCATTACCGACAGTTCAAAAAAAATAGATGTGAGATAACCAGATATAATAGTTCATTAAAAGAGGACAAAAATAGCATTGGAATTGCTACACCCATTGATTATAGTCTCTCTCAGGCAGAGAGACACAAAGTCATAAAATACCAGTATTTGCAGGCAGAAACCAGGGCAAGTAGAAGGATACCCAGACAGTTCCAATTGTAGTAGGATCAATAGGTCCAATAAAAAAGAATTTATAGTCCTTTTTAGATATGCTACTAATACTTGTATCCCCATATGGATTGTAGAAAGAATCAGTCCTGGGCAAATTGCAGGTGTTGCAAAGAGCACTTTTGGCAAACATTGAAACAATACTAATTTCCCAAACTTTAATCATACTTTGACTTAGGAATGGGGTCCATTCTTGTAATCATACTAGAAACCCAAAAGACTTAGAGAAATTAAACCAAAAGTTTGCTATAACGTAAGAACTACATCTATTTCTAACTTCCTTCTTTTGATTACTGCCTTGTCTAGTGGAAGTATAAAATAATTGTAATGGTTGCCAATTTTGCTTGTAAGTAATCTGTGTATTACCATCAACTCTTAATCTCTTTAATTCATTTAGAGGCCCATTAGGCAGTGCAAAGGTACATAAGGATATCTATCTATCTATCTATCTATCTATCTATCTATCTATCTATCTATCTATCTATCTATCTATTTATCTTTTGAGTGCTAGGTGAATTAGTGAGTACTTTTATATGTGCCTTACAACATTTCCCATTGGTGATGTTGTCTAGTCCTATTACAGTGAATGAACTAGTGCTCACACAGTATATGCACAATGTTACCAGTAGATGTGTACCTATAATGCAGTGGTGCGTGACCTCACACATTCAGTTCATAATATTCGCAAAAGGTGTTTGTGTTGGTTGTACAATTTGGTACCATTATGGTTAATAAACTGTGCTCCTGGTAGATGAATGCTTGAAATGTAGTTTGGTCTCACTGTGGTGTATGTGTTGGTTTACCAGTTTTCCCACCATATACTCTTCGAAATTGAGTAGAAAATACAACGTTATTCTATAAGTTTGCATGAGCTTAGGCCTCTATATGCTTATTATACTGTCCCTCATAAGTTTTTGTCATTAATTATGGCAGTTGCAATGATGTACAAATGAGATTTTGTGCCACATTAATTGTGTTATTTATTTAACATGATGTGGATTGATGTGATGTACTTACTTACTCTCTAAATGCATGTAAAACATGCATTCTATGTCTTATAAGCAATGGCTGCAGTTAAATTACAGGGACAAGGTGGTCATAACATCCCTGTGTTCTTCCCTTATAAGACCCATTATTTAGTACAATGCTCCTTTTGGCATGTGCCTAATAAACCACATGCACCAGATGGAGATACCATAGAGGTTCCTCACCAGGAAAATCCAGGGCCTCAAACATCTACCCTACACAGATAGGCTAAAGGCCCTGTCCCTGTATTCAGTCTCCTACAGACTCCTCAAGAGGTGACCTCTGTCAGACATACTAAGCAATCTCAGACCCCGACTTGATAGGACTGCTGCAGCTCCACTCAAGTAACCTGCACGTGCAACCTCAGCCTGGTCTGTGACATCAATAAGACTTGTTGGCAGGACAGATTTGTGTCACTGATACTCCCCTTTTGTGGAATAGACTCCCACTCCACATCAAGCAGAGTACCTCATTAACCCTTTTAAGCGCAACCTGGATAACTGGATGGGAAACAGAAAATACACCCCTTGGATTCCAGCTCTGTCCCTGCTGGACAGTAGCATAGGGTGATGACTTGTTGGAACATGGGCTAAATTCTTGGCTAGGCTTGTAAGGGTCTCAGATCCAATAACCTACTAACTTCTTAGGATCATATGATATATGATGACTGCGATTTTTTATTGTTCATACAGCTGCGATACTGCATGCTCATAGGCTTATAGGTAGCACAATCAACTTTTGAGAGTAGTGCTATATTTTAAGAGTGACATACTGTGTACATCACACAAGGTTATTGCAGCCAGGCTTACTAATTATACTCAGTTGAGTATCATTTTCTCTAAATGTCTCTTGGAGATGCTAACATTCAAGGAGCACATGATATTTCAAACACTCAAAAATATGTTAACAGTAAAGAGATGCAGAAAACATGATTGCTTGATATTAATGCACCATTAAAAATAGTCACATTGTGGTTGTAAGTATCAACAGTTGAAATAATGCCTCATTTTCCAAAAAGTATAGGGACAATATACAGGACTGAGTACATTTTAAATTGCAGAATGGTGGTGGGGAAACCACATGAGGTTAGAGTACAAAGCAGTAAATTCCTGGCTGCATAATTTTCTGACTACATCCCAGAGTACCATATTCCTTCCATTTTCTGAATACCACCCTGAATACCAGTACTGCTCTAATTTTCTGACTATATTGTGGAATACAGTACTCCTTCCATTTTCTGACTACATCCCTGAGTACCAGTACTCCTTCCACTTTTGGACTACATCCTTGAGTGTCAGTGCCTCACCTATTTTCTAACTATACCCTTGAGTATCAGTACTTTACCCTTTGTGATTTCATTCCTTAGTAGTAGTAACCCTCTCATTTCCTGACAACATCCCCGAGTACAGTACTCCTCCCATTTTCTGACTACATCCCAGTGTACCAGTACTCCTTCCATTTTCTGACTACATCCCTGTGTAGCAGTACTTCTCTCATTTTCTAACTATATTCCTTAGTACCAGTTCTTCTCTCATTTAAACAGTATATCACCATCCACTAGTTTGCTTTGCACATGTACCTACAGATTGCAGTCTTTCACATTATAACATTCAGCTAATATAGATTATATATCATGTAGACTGTGGACCATGTGAGATTGGTCATTCTTTAACATGCAGTACAGGTTTGAATATGCTGTGGTACAACTGGACTATATCATATTCTTATATTTGCTGTTATGTTTATTACTTATCAGACACACTTCAGAACTACTTCTGCATTTCAAGACTCATAATTATGAATGGCTGGATAACTGTATGCCTTTACAACAATCTTACAGATATTCCTTCACATGTGAATATTACGTGAACATCAGCAACTGCAGTTCTGCACATTTCTGTTTGTCCATGTATGCACTTTGCTTGACTTATCCATTACTATACTGCAAGGGTCTTCAGTAACTATGTAAGGGAGAGAGCTCTGTATAGCACAGAACATTTTTATGGTAGTCTCTAAATCCGTCACTTGTTCATTGTTACTTTCATGAGTATTTATTACACCAGAAGTATCATGATGTGTGGATCCCTCACTGTTATGTGCAGTGAATGTATTGTTTTCCAGAGGAGAGTTCATTCTGTTTCTGGTGCTCAGTATTGTGTCTAAATCATGTCTATATAACACTTTACACTGCAGTTTTGTCACCATCTCCCAGCAAGCAATGTGCACCACTGTTTGTGAAACCCCTTTAGTCATAATTTAACATAGCTTTAATCTGTCAGATGGATTAAAAGACTCATATTTTTAAGAATGCTGTTGGTTGTCCAGGATGACATATTACATGTCACTTTACAATGAGGCATTTGTGTGTTCAGCATCACCTTTCAATGCAATAGCTGCAAGGATCCTGACCAGAACTGAGATGCGCATGACTTTAGAATATTATACAAGCACCAGCATGTTCAGTGAAATGTTACTTGATACTGTTATTAAGCACAATATTGTTAAGAATAATGAATGACCAAGAAAATCTTTTCTTTATGAAAATTACTGTCAGTAGAATTCCACCAAAATTATTTAATCATTGACATGTGTATGAAATAAGCCAAATTTTAAAACTTACCATGTATGGTAAAAGCCCCTCAATCTTTCCTCTATAGTAACTAAAATAACATATTTCTGAATTGTATACCCTGAAAGATGCCTTCGTATCAGGCAGGATTATTGAACTCCAAATAGGTAATTTAGGCAATTGTGGCATTTGGCTTGTTTATTTCATCAGTATCTCTTTCAATCAGTAATCACTTGGGGAATCACTGTATATCAATATTGTTCATGTATTGATTGGTTTAATTTATTTGCTGTCCATTAAGTGAGGGTTGCTAAGCATTCATGCCTGTTTCAGTTATAAGACATGTCAGTGTATTCAAACAAGACTTGCATACATGCTAAAGGAAACAACTCATTCTAAATGGCAGAGAAAGCCCATCTGAGTTTCATTATAATATAAAAAAGAAACACCGACTTTACACATAGTGCCAAACTGCCAGAAAAAAAAGTGTTGTTTATTGCATATTTGTTAGTTTTTATCCTCCAGTTCTATGTCCTGTTCGAACTCTTTGAACTAATGTCCACATCTCTTTCTTATAGAAAAATAAAAACACAAATATACTGTTTATGGCAGATCATAAAAGTAATGTTGTTTCTCGGTATTGAATAATGCATTTAATACATGTACACACACATATAAACTTTACACATGAAAATAAATTTTCTTATGAAGCATGGTAACAGGAATGCATTGCATTTATCTGATGCAGCTTCAGTTCTCCTGCCTGGATGAGCAAATACTAAGTTGTTAAAAAGATGAAGCTGTCGAGTTTCATGATAAGAACATTACTAAACATTTCCAGGTGGGCGGTAAGGTTTTCAAGAACACATGTGCTAATATACATAGATTACAGAGAGGGTTGTTGATACATGCGCTTCATTACATAGTGAAATAAAAAAAAGGTGACAGCCCAGATAACTTTAGGCTGACATATTTTGGGGCAAACAATTGTAGGCTGACAACTTTTGGGGCAAACAATTGTATTTGAGATGATAGATACCTTTCTTACCTGTAAAGTAATTTTACTTATTAAAATTAAGGAGGTTCAAAGTAGAGTTCAATGAGGTATTTAAAGCAACAGAAGATATTGTTCTACATTCCTTTTCTATTAACAATTAAACATCAGGTTGCTTAAGGCAGGTTTGCAAAGAAATGAAGCTCTGTTTCTTTATTAAGTCTTTAATATTTCTAGTCTATACATGTTTCACTTTAGCTGTTTTATAATCTAAAAGTGATGGCTCAACAAATACATTAAAGTAAATAGATATGGCATTTAAATTTCCGGCACTGCCCTTTATGTGATTATTAAATTCTTCCTTTGTGTCAGAAATCCAATCATGAAATAAAATCGATGATTCCATTCAGTTTATTACATTTTCTGTTAAGACCTTAACATATTTCATATACATCCCCTGGCAGCTGACTATTCTGCATAACAGTAAATTGATGTAAACAGCACCATGGTAAACCATTGCCACAATGTCCTGACATAATCCAGTACTGATCATAAGATCAAGAAAAAACATCAGTGCATGATTAAAATATTACATTTCATCTAATTTAAAAAATGGACAATTTTAGTTTTAATAATTGTTTCTTGTGGATCTGCATACACTGATTAGGCATCCTACTAGAGGTAAAATGGAAAGAAAGTAGTATTAAAATTAATAAAGCTAGCTAATTGTGCAATTATTTTAAATGCATTAACTTAATCATAATTGTTTTATTGCTCAGCACCATCTGTGATGTAATCTGCAGAAAAACTGTAAGTACATTGAACTTGCTTAACTAAATAATTACTGAAAATGCTTATCCATATCAAATAATGAGACAGAGCATTTGTCTAAAATTGTTTAGATTATTAATAAACTCTGTATTGGGAAACATCATCCGTGGGATTCAACAAACTCTGTGTAGGCTTTACGAGAAGCCTTTACAGAGTTTCTATGTTTGAACGGTGATAATCAGTGACAATTACATATTTATACCATGCACCACATTTAAATGCAACCAAGTGTGGTTTCATGGCAGTATAAAGCAAAACAGATAGTGAACATGTTTACAATAGAACAAACTGGGTTAGGGGGATTATGTGGAATGCTACAGTGATTACCAGGGTTTAACATATAGTAATGTATATATTCCAAACACAGTACAGGACAGTGTATACAGTGCAGAGTATTGTGAAATCCCATTTCAGGCATTGTGTACAAAAGTTCTATAGATGATCTGTAAGGGTATATGGACTGCCATTTAAAATAAAAAAGTCAAGGGAAGTGTGTGCATTGAACAGGGACACACAGATGAATTGTAGGAATGAACACAAGGACAGCTAAAACATCCTGATATACAGCAGATGAGGGTATGTTAGTGGAAGACAGCTTTAGCAGGAACACTTATCACATATCACTATGGTACAGTACAGACTGCACAGTGAAAATGTGTATTATGCGACAGTCACACAAGATAATATAACAATGGAGAAGATGCCTTTGTGAGATAAGCATCCTGACATGAACAATGCAGAGGACATCTATCAGGGATGTTTTATACAATTGAGGTTGGGTGCATATTGTGAAGCTGTGCAAACTGCTTTGCCAGAATATGAGTGTAATGTCAACAGAGGTTTCCTACAAATGGGACACAGTTGCAGGCTCATGGATACCAGTAAAAGAAGCACACACAATCATAGACAGTATCAGAATAGCACCACCAGTAATCCCATGTCTCTGATACAACATATGTGATTCTGAGTGATCATAGATGGTTCTGGACAAACACACTTGTACAACTATTATAACATGTCAGCAATCTATAAGGGTAATCAAGCTCACCGTCCTGACATGTTAACATCTGCTGAAGGTGTTGGGAGGGACACTGCTATGCCTGTATGTGTCATTAAGATCACTACAGGCTAGTTGACTGGTGTGCAAGGCAGATATATATATGACACAATCCAGACTGTCATGAATGTGACCCATGCCATCAATGTTGTCAAACAGCTATGTATGTACTGTGTACATCACCAGAACAAGTATCACACATGCATCTGGTATAACACCTTGATGGGAGTTCCACACCATCAGACAGTAATGTTTATGCAACAAAAAGAATACCTAGGTGTGGCCAATAAGATGAGTGACAGCTCACTGTGGCAAAGGTGGTACACTTCAGTTACACATCACTGGAAGATGTGTAGGGAGGTACATGAAGAAGGGTGCATTGTACTCAGTTACTGGTGTGATGAAGGCTGTGAACTATGGAGGTATTTTGGCCTCTGATGTGGATGTTCTTCACATACGCAGTAGCTGTGTTACATACAAGTGAGTAGTCACCACTGTGGCCACATGCTGGTGGATGTTTCAAGTACCATCTACCCAAGGACACAGATCACATACCACTTGGTCTGGATATCTACATTATCCTTGGGGTGTGAGTTTGTTTTCATAATGTAAACACCCTCCCACCATTTTTGTTTCATCTCGTGTGTTGTCATAGCTGTGGCAACAATCTTTGGTGTGTGTTGATACTGTCTGCACTATACTAATATCAAAGTTGGAGTTGATGATTGCCCACAATCTGTAGTCCTTCAGATGTTTGGACACAGGATGTGTATGTAATTTGTGACATCTGTGACTTAATGGACAGGAAAGGGGCTAGCAGACAAACATAATGCATGGACTTGATCACTGGACCTGAGATATGTCACTTCCCACATTTCAACATATTTTAGATGCCATATATGTAATTCACTGATCTCCCCACTTGGTGATTTTAGGTGTTTACGGCCACATCTGACAGTGATGTGTGAATACCTGCATGTGGATCTGTGCCAAATGCCTTGGCCTGGTCAAGTTCCACAGTATGATAGTGTTGTCATTATGCATGCCCTCGATCTCTTGGTGGCTATCTAACAGATGTAACAGACATAGCTGTAGCATTACCAAGTCAGGCAAGTCTATTGCACACAGCTGGGATGTTACTAGTATCCATTTAGAAAAGGACCTTTATGACATGTTGGTCTACCTCACAGAGGAGGAGAGTCAGGATATGTCTATACATGCATGCATCATGTGCTGCCCCCCCAAACTCAGATGGATGCATGTTGATGTACACCCTTCTATGGGAACATAGTCCATGTGGAGGATGTGTTGAAGTGTGTGTCCAACCGTGTCAGGTAGGTCACACTATAGGCAATCTGTGATGTTGTCACAGCCCATTGATTGTGTGTTATAGCCCTGGATGAAAGTAAAACAATGCATACTGCCTGTCTTGATCTGGTCTAGGAACTGACACAATCCCCCACTCAGGTATCATTGAGAAACACTCCCAGCTGGTGATTAACCCTTACCACTAGATGGTAAACCAATTGGCTCATTGACAGAACACATACTGTGAAAGTTGGTGAGTCAATCTCTACCAGTAGAGCTGTCACTACTGGCATACTCTAAGGATCTGTGGTTGGCCCATTCCTGTTAGGAATCTATTTATTGACAGTCCAGGCTAAAGTATATTGTCTTTGGCTTAAAAAGTTGCTGATTCTTGCACATTGGGCACAATCATTGAGTCCACAAATAATGATAACATAGTACAGGATGGGCTAACACAGACAAATGATTGGTGCCAAAGCCACACAGCTACACATAAATGCAAGAATGTGTCATTATTTTGGCCTTCTGCAAAGTGGAATTCCATGCTAATTACAGCATTGACAACACTCCCCTTGTGCTGACACCCAGTGGTGCAAGACCTGGGAACACATGTAGGTAGCAATCTGAACTTTGACCACTAAGTGTCCACAGTGGTATGGAAAGGCTACACTGTGTACCTCATAAGTCAGGCTATCATATTCAGATCTGAGGATGATATAACAGGACTGTACTCAACTTCATCAGAACACTAATAGAGTATAATGCTGCCTTTAGCATATACTTCGCCAGACACCTGCAGCAGCTGAAGAGACCATAGGGATTTCTTACCAAGAAAATACAAGGTCAACAAACCATGCCATGATGTCTATGGATAGACTGAAAGCCATGTCACTGTAATCTGTCTCATATAGGATGAAGTGACTTGTGCCAAGGCAACAGGACAATCACTAACCCTGCTCTGATTTGAATACTGCACATCCATAAATCAGCTATAGCTGATGACACTATCAGAGTCTGGTGAGGAGAAAATGGTAATAGCCATGTCCCACGTGCTTCTGTAATATGCTCTCTTTAATGTCAAGCAAGTGCACATGCACACACACACACACACACACACACACACACACACGCACACACACACACACACACACGCACACACACACACACACACACACACACACACACACACACACACACACACACACACACACACACACACACACACACACACACACACACACCAGTTGACTACAGTGGGAACAGAACCCATACCTATTTAAGTACACTGACTAGAGCCACAGCACAAGTCTGACTTGGAGAGAGTCAGACAATAGTTTATAGGTGATGACATCAACAGTCTCTGGTGAGGAGAAAATGGTAATAGCAGTATCCCACATGCTGATGTAAAATGTTCTCTCTAATGTTAAGCAAGTATACAAACACATGCACATGCACACACACACACACACACACACACACACACACACACACACACACACACACACACACACACACACACACACACACACACACACACACACACATCTCCCAATTGGCTGCAGAGAGAACAGAACCCCTACCAATCTAAGTACACTGACTAGAGAACTCAAGACATTACACAAGAGCTGCAGCACAAGTATGACTTTTACAAGGCTGCAGGCCAACATATAGTGGATGACATCAGCACTGGATGATGGATAGAAGATGTTGGGAGGCCTGCATGAAATTGATGTGTAGGGTTGTGCAAGTGCCAAGACATTTCAAGTTTTGCATATACCAGACTGATGAGTATGCAATGAATAGTATGTGATGATTGTGTTATAATGTGCAAATATAGTTTGAGACAGCTTTACAAATGCAAACAGGTGTCCACATTTCTACAAGCATTTGCAAATCTGAATGTGAATTGTCATTATAAAGATGTGCATAGTATATCACACAACATTTGTTATCAATTTATGTGGTATAGTTGATATATTTGTCAACAAGTACTAAGATACCAGAGTTGCAGTACATGGGGGGTGGTAACACATGGCTACATTGTACATACAGTATGTGACATATTCTTAGATAGGGTCTTCATTTTTTATGTTTCCACATGTAGTTTTATGACAAGAAGACTAAATAGGCATTAAAAAAACTAATGCATGCTATTATTTAGTTTCCATAGTGCAATGGTGAGCAGCGGGTTTGTGTGAAGGTTGACAAAGTGTTTGTACCTGTGGGATCCACATTTCTGCTGCTTTCCCTGTTTGTGTGTAGTTAAGCAGTGCACAGATGTGAGGCCCATTGCTAAAATTATGAGAGTTAGTATTTAGTATATGAAACACCTGCTGCTTAGCTGACTCTGTGGCAGCAGGTGTAAATGAATTGTAACATTTCTTTTTGAGCCCGGGTGATGCTGGGTTTGAATCCAGGTGTATGTAATACTTTTAAATAAATAGTGATAATGAAATAAAATTATTATTTATACTATATTCACTGTTTGATACTGTGTTTTACCTTAACACAGCATGTTTAAGCAGCATTGAACTGTGGTAAACTGCACCACTGAAGGGCCATTCATTATTGCTTGTCATTAGTGCACAATGCTAAACTCCACACAAACATAGAGGCCAAAAAGATTTTCTTGGTACTTGTGTGTTTTGTGTGATTTTAGTTTTTGACCAGATTATAGGTGTTAAAATGGGGTAGATAGAAAGTTGTGAAACTGGGAGCAAGCAGGTGGAAGAACAAAGGAAAGAAATACAGGTATGTGCAGGAGGGTGGTAAAAAAGAACCATAGCTATCTATTTCTTTAACAGTGTAAACTGAAAAATATTTACAGAATATTAGCTGAATTTAGACAATCACCTCCACAAAGAGGGGTGACGACAACACAGTAATGTTGTATGGCCAATTGGACAAAATCAAGTGTGTCTAGAAGACACGTGCAAAATGGAGAAGTATGTATGGATGCAGTGCCCAACAGAATTAATAAAATGTATATGTTTTAATTTATTAGCTATCTGTGTCCTGTCTGCAGGTGTTGGGGAACCTCACTAACTGCTGCAAAATGTTGCTTAGTGGCTTTGCATGATAAAAATCAAAAATTGTAACAGTGTATCCTTTTTGACCTTTACACTGTCTATGCCATACCTGCAGACGTTCTGTCTGCTTCCTGTGTGGCCTTGTAGTCCAGGTTTGTACACTGCTAGGTGTTGCATAAACAAGATAAGCACAGCTAAACCTGGGAGTCATTGTGTTTCTCCATTTACCTTGTTTGCACTAAATCACTCACTGTGCAAACACTGGCATAAAAAAAAAAAGGAACATTAGCTGAAATGAGGAAATCAATCTATGAAATAAACACTACACAGGTCTGTATTCGAACTCTCACTCCAATGAACCATCAGAACACAATCCAACCAAATGGTGTTGAAGTGCTGAAGTATAACCAAGTAACAAGTAGTAGCACAATGTTGCAAGTCCACAGATAGGATTTATTAGTACAAAATACACAAATAGTTTGTTTATTTTGTACTAATAAATCCTATCTGTGGACTCGCAACCATCAGAACACAGTAAGGGTGTCTTATTCCCCTTTGACACACAAAATGCTTTGCAGCAGGGAACTGAAATCATACAGCATATCACCAACTGCAACATCATTCACAGTACTAAGAAAAATACGACAGTCATTTGTATATGCATTACTTTCAGGTGTAGTGCCCTGGGTGATCACACAACTATTTATGACTATTACCTGTAGAAATGCAGCTCTGTCTTATCTCTCTCCATTACTCATTCTTCTCTTATCTCACCAGTAACCTGAGACATGCAATCTGTAAGGCATTCTGTAGCATTGTCCTGAAAATATATGAGGATATTAAATGGCAATAATATACAGTTGTCAACAAATGAAAGGGAGGTTGGATGTTACTGAACAGAAACTATGAAATGTGTGCAGCTTACTTACATTTAAAACTTTAAAATTACTTCTACACTTTGTAAGTCTAACCTGGCTGACACACCCACTGGACATACAGCAGTCTGAATTGCTGTTGTGTTTTCCTTCTCTCTACCAGTAATCATTCACAGTTGCAATCCATTAGCACCAAACACTGAAGGAGTGCCTGCACTATGTTTATACCTCATTTACATCTTCTTCATGCTGACAGCCCTGAATCTACACTATAAAAAGGGAACTGTATAGCTAGGGAACCTAAAGGTGAGGAGACTTGTTTATGTGGATAACACAGAAGAGGATATTACTTTGGGATATGATGATGCCTGCTAAAGATATCAGACCAGTTCACTGAAATCACTGCAGATGAAGTAGAAATCACTGATCTGAGATGTTCAAATTCTAATGAAAATAATGATTTTAATAAAAAATGTGCTACTCCTTCATTTGCTACAGTTCAGGAGGTCTATTTGTCTGTCTACTTATGCATTCATTTACCTTCTCCAGTTTAGAGTACTGTTGTATTTTATTATAGTAGTTACTGCAGGATATGGGAAGTGTTGCAATTTTGTCCAAACATGCAAACTTCAGTATTTTGTCTGATTATCTCCAAAATTCTTTCTATTAAAAAATATTTGTATAGTGTCTTCTAGGTGATGGTGCATCAATTTTTCCTCAGTATCCTTTTTTGCCTGCAATAGTTAATGACAAATATATATGCTTTCCCCCCAAAATAATAAAATAAGACATCAAAAGGCAACTACAAATATTTAGATCATTAGATTACAAATTTTAATTGCTGTGTCTCTACCTCATTAACCACATGGTTAGAATAATTAACCTGTAAAAGAGTAAAAAAATGTTTCTTGCCTCTAATAGTGTAATGCTAGTTTTTAAGCAAGTTTTAGATGCTTTACTTTAAATAATATTTAAGCCTTCATATGGGAATGCATGTTGTTTTGGGTTGTATTTTTTTAATTAAGGAATAATTCATACCTTTTTAAATGTAATTGGATTTTCAACTTTGGACTCCATTTGTTGCTACAATTATTTGGGGTTGCTGAGATAAGCGTCAAAATGAGACACAGGAAAAGTCTACTGAATAATGTAATTCACTGTATGAAAACTCAACTGTGAGCTGAAAAAACTTTAAAGAAATAGTAAAGCTGAAAACACACCTCCTAATTTTCAAAAAGAGCATGAATGCATTATGCTATAGATACCTGCTGCTAGGCCTTCTGTTAAAGCCATGCTGTACCATACTAACTAATCAGAAAAAATATTTTTTGGTGTGCCAAGTGGCATCAACCTGTCAAAAAAATGTAAGCAAATATATAAAATAATATATGAAAGGAGACAACATATTATACCAAAATTTATGAAATGGGTTGGATTACGAATCTGCAAGCCCACCGACCACAAGGTCTTAATATTATGATCCCATTGAAACCAATTTTAAAGAATAGACACTTAACTGTTAATTGAACTGATATCATTCTTTTAAGCTAAGTTGTAATAAGCATGTGAGAACTTATGTATGATATGTGAGTTGAGGGGACCTGTGCTCCCCTTTGATTGGATAGAGTTTTATATTCAGGAGGTCATAGAGATGGGAAGCAGTTTCAGCACCAATCCAATATTAGCTTATATTGGTTTATTTTTATCCTTACATAGTTTTGAGATTGTATTGTTTGGACTGCCCAAGCCAGTATATATAATATATATATATATATATATATATATATATATATATATATATATATATATACATATATATCCCCTCTTCCCCTCCCCTCCTTGCTCCCCTTCTTCCTGTTCACTAAGGGATTCTGCCCTCGTATACTGAGGGGTGGCTTTAATTAGTAGCTTCTCATCAACAGGATATATCTGGGACTTTCAGTGTCCAATGGGCTGTGTTTCTATTAGTACATCTTCTGGCTGTGACTAGAGGATGACGCTTGGTGACAGTAAAACAGTGAAAATAAATAATAAAAGATATAGTTGTATCCTGCTAAGTAAAGATAAACTTACAATTACCATGAGGACAGTCCTTACATTGCCCGTACCCCCTTATTGGAGTATACGGTAAACTTGGTGACAAAATAGGAGTTACTCTAAGTGCATCCTTTTCTGCCAATATCTTGAATGTTTTCTGTTGAACTAAAAAATAAAAATAAAAAAATAAAAAATTTATATGCAGAGAACCAGGGTGAGACCCCTTTTGTAAGGTTTTTGTTCCTCATCTGAAGCAATGAGGAACCTTTGCTTAATTTAGGCTTTTTTTTACCTCTGTTCACAAGGATGCTTTTGCTAATAGACAGCGTAGATGAACAGGAATAGTTAAAACAGAAATATTAAAATTAAGTTTAAAAAGTGGTAAAACCACTTCATTAGGTTAACACTGTCTGCTTTTTACAGCAGTTTAGTAATGGAGAAGTTCTTGTGAACAATGAAGAAATAGCAGTGTTTACAAGATTGGCTGAAGGCTTGGTAAAGCACTCCAATAGGCTGCACCAGTGATTTGAAGGAAATGATATTTAAAGTATTTGATTGGTACCTATACACTTCATGGTGTTAACCTTCTCTGAGTGCAGAGATGCAAAGAACAGAGAGTGTATGTACCTGACTGAGGACACTGCAGCAGCAGCTAAGGATTTTGATTGGAAGCTAAATCTTGTGCAGAGTTTGTTTCTGACCAAGGACTAAGAGTTAAGAGGTGCACTGCTGATAGGATAAAAATACTTTTAAGTCACTGGACTGGCTGCAACATAGTATATATGTTTTTACCCAGCACTTGTTATTTATGATCTGAAGAAGGCTTAAGAAGCCAAAAGCACTTATCTCAGCTGGGAATTCTGTGTGTTTTTAACACTTTTATTGTTTTTTCTTCGAACAAAGAGTGTTTTTATCACTGTGACACAGAGCAAGCTCATGGTGGTGTACCTTGAAGACTTTCTTACTTTGTTGTACCACTTTGGGACACCTTTGGCAGTTGGGGTTGATTGACTTTATTATACCAAAATCCAATGCAATTTGGAAAAGATCAGTGTACCTCATTAGCAAGAAGCACCTAAATATCCAGACTAGAAAGTAAACACATCTGATTATCAAACAAGCAGGCATGTTAGTAGAGTGACTCCAAAAACAGTAAAATAATGTCCAAAAATATATATTGCATGTATAGACTAAATGAGCAATAAAGTCCTGCTGCACTAGACAACAGAAATGCAAAACAAGAAGTCTAATTATAATGAAGTCTTTGCTGTTAGAACCCCCTTTGATATTATTCCATATTTCTGGGTCTGTGAGCAAGGCAAACCAACAAAAATACTGCATTGCATTGAGAAAGTTGTCATACTGGTATGGTGAGTAAGTGTGCATTCATAAGCCAAATAATGCCCACCACTTGTGAAGACCTGTATTCATCCCGTCACTGTTTTTCTTTTTTATCCTCTGATAAGGCAAAAACACTTAAAGACTAGTGTAGCAACAGCAAGAAAGTAAGTAATGCAGAAAATGATAGCAATAGGTTAACTTTCTATTCCATCATTACTAAATTTGCTCTGAAAACAAATTTATCCTGCTCATAGATCTTTACTGGCACATTATAGATACACCCCTTCTGCACACCATTGGACTTGCATGACATTAAATTGCCATCCCATAGGGAGTTGCCATTTAAGAAGTTATAATACAGTCTTTGGCTCCCCACAGCCATCAGATGCCACTAGTTTCTCTTCTCATTCTCTGGGTGTAGTGGACATTCCATAGCCCCACCCCCAGGCTCTACACAACCCTCAGTCTGGAGCTGTTGAGAACATTGAGCACTTTGGTGCAGTGTTATATTTCTGCAGGAGAGTGTTTTCTCTTATGCCCCATCCTACCTGTGTGGGCCTTGTGAGCTTTGTTATGGCTGCCTTCAGGAGTTTCATACTCACATCTATGCATGCATAATCTGCTGACTTAACAACACACTGCTTCCAGTGAAAAGCTCACTAGCATCTTTAATTTACAACTACAGTAAGCAAAACAGCTTCACAGGATGGGTGAACCATCATTGTCCTCTCACTTCCACCCTCCTCTCCTGTCCACCCAGCAGCCATGCTCCCAGTCAAATATGGGCCATTGGGGTGCAGTCAATGTTTTATTCCTCTGGGCCACAGGACTGGGAAATGAGAGCTGTATTATATTAGTAAGTGTTTAGGCAAATGCTCTTATACTTCAAATTAATATCATTCAGATATATCCCCAAGTTCAAATAGATATTCTCACCTACAGACCAACAACAAATATCTGTTCCCTCAAGAACACATATGCACAATAGATAGAATCTCTATGGCCTGATGTATGGATGCCATCATGCTACAGATGCCTTCTTCTGCACTCCACATTTAATCTATTAGCTTCATAATTTCAGACTGACTTACTTCAATTGCCACGGTTTGCATGTTTTGTCAACCTCAGAATTAATTTCTCATTCTTAAGTATTTGGGGCAGCAAGATATTGCCTGCTAGGGATGATGAAATTAGATGTCTTCATCCTTCAAAAAAAGCTGAGTTTTACTTTCCCCCGGATTCATGAAGCTTGCGCCAGGCGCAGGCGTAGCGTATGTGGGATAACGCCAAATATGTCCACCGAGCGATTCAGGTACGAACCAATTCCACGTGCACTACTGGCATAAGCCAGATCTGCGCAGCCCTCGGCATAGGTATGCAAATCACCCCATGCGCAGTGTCACACCATGCTAATGAAGGCATACAGCGATTCACGAAGTGGTGCAGGCGTAACGTAAGCCCATGGAAATGTAAACCAAAAAACACGGTTTACATTTTCCCAAATAGAACATCGGAGCTATGGAAGCAGACCAGACTCATGTATTACAAAGTTAACATATGCCAATGGCTCAATACACAGCCAATGGCACAAGAAAAAATGCACAACACCTAAAAAACAACATTTAATGTCATGTCCACAGTAACGCACAGTACAACTGCAGGGCATGTGTGTGCAAACAGGAATACAAAGGAAATATATACAAATGTCATAAAATCGCAATGTAAGACAAATCAGAATTTTACCATAATACGCAATGGTAGGCATGGTACACCACAAGCAAGGCGCAAGGGTTGCCAAGGGCCCGTGATAGGGTTCGGCGCTGTAACTATGAATTAGTAGTCAATGCCATGCAAATGAGGCAGGTAACACTGAATCGCAAATGTCCCGCTGGATGAAGGCTGTACCAGACGGTGCAGCGCTATAACACCAAGGAGTGTCTCAGAGGTGATACATGACATCAGCAGAGGGGTGTGCCACAGTATCAGTAAGCACATTGGAGCAATGCAAATCTGGCCTGGCCATTGCTAAGCAAAGCTGCAGGACAGGGGTGGGGAGGAATGTATAGAATTGTTTAGCTGAGAGCACACATGATGCCCGAAAGCGCATGTGTATGGGGATAAAAATGTGCCCGAAACCCAGTAAGCAGATGCACTCGCGGTGACCAATAGCACGAACAGGAAGGTCAGGGGAAGAAAAGAAGGAAATGCCAAAGTAGGGTAATTGGCGTACTACTGAGCAATTAACACCAATCAACTCACGGCGGCCAATCGACGGCAGTAGACAAGCCTGCATCCAGAAAGCTGCAAAACAAGATAGGGGAGGCATAAGATTGCAAACAAAGGAGGGGAGAAATTTGAATGCAAAGATAGGAGAACTGTCATAGCAGAGCAAAGCAAACCCACAGTAGACCGGCAATAGAACACATTATGCAAGATAAGCCAGATCTAGGGAAGTACAAATGAAAGTAGGCAGCGGGATGCATGCCAGCAAATGTAGGTGTGACATGCACAAATGTAAAGTGAATGGCAGGAGGTAATTTACGGCAGCCAAATGTAATGCAACACCAAAGGCAGCACAATAGTGGTTCTGGTAATAAAACACAGAAGATACCCTGTAGCCACGATCGTACATACACACCCTATGACATCATCAGTGTTCACAGCAAAATAGTATAAAGTGTGAAAGCACCCAACACACACTTGTGTATTCCCGAACACTGCACCATAGGTGTAAACAGATGGGGAACTTTTAAAATGTACATGTTGGGAGCTGCCATAGCTGTGATACATCAGCATGTGTTACAGACTGACGGTATTGTGGAGGATGATACTGACAACCACCTTAGGCCTCGGAGGAGGAGAAGAGTGCTCAGACCAAGGGTAACCTACCAGGGGCTACATGATTTGGAGATAGTAGAGTGTTACAGGGTGGACAGGGACATCTTACAGCAAATAGTAGAGCTGTGCTGGCCATGCCTGAGAACCAGAAACAGCAGAGGGGAACCCATCCCAGTGATCACGAATGTATGTGTAAGCTTGCGAATACTAGCCAGAGGTACCTTTCAAAGGCCAACTGGAGATATAATGGGGATCTCACAGGCATCAGCATCCAGGGTACTACACCAGTTCCTGGATGCCATGTTACCACATGTCAATGAGCAGATATACTTTCCCCAAATTCAGGAGGAGTTGGCCAGCAATATACATCACTTCCACCATGTGGCAAACTACCTGGAGGTACTGGGTGTGATAGACTGCACGCACATACATATCAAGTCACCACCCGGTGAGTATGGTAGGCCCTACATAAACCGTAAGGGATTCCACTCCATCAACTGACAGGTCATGTGCAATGCCCAGGGCATTATCATGGATGTGTGTGCTGGCAGCCCTGGAAGCTACCACGACTCCCATATCTGGCATGCCTCACAGCTGTATCAGGTATTTGTCAGGGGGGACATCCCACAAGGCCACCTTGTGGGGGATACTGGCTATGCACTGGAGCCATGGATGATGACCTCCATCAGAAATGCACACACACCAATGCAAGAACGCCATAATGAGGCACACGCACAAACCAGAATCATCATAGAGCATGTGTTTGGGATGCTGAAATCATGATTCCGGTACTTGGACACATCTGGTGGAGCCTTGCAGTACTCTCCAGGCACATGTGCCCACATCTTCATAGTATGTGCCATGCTACATAATATGATACTGTGGAAACAGCTGCAGCAGGGTCAAAATGGGGGAGGTCCTCACAGCCTACCACAATTGCTAAGGCCAACACAGGCACAGAGGAATCCAGACCATGGACACACTGTGCCAGCCCCAGTAGGCAGACGGAGGCATGCCCAATATGCCTACACCTTGGCAAAGAGGGAACGTATAGCACATAACCTGACAGTGTAGGCCCCCATGGACTGACACCCCTCTCCACCTACACACACAGTAAAATGGATGGCACACAAACATGACCACCTGTAAATTGTGATGTATAGGTGGCCCACTGTGGAATCCTGCATAGGCAGCCCTCAAAAATTGTACACGCAACAGCCATTGGAACACGGAATGTCAAAACCTGCAGTACATGCACCTATCAGCATCTGTCGGTGCTGTGTGTATAGGTTCTCAGGTGCATCGGTAGGTACCTGCCCGCTTGTCAGAGGCACAACACCAAACGGGGCAAACAGTGTCTCCCATCACCACAACATCGAGTAAGCAACTGTCGCTTACTGGAGCAGAGGCAATCGTGGGAGCACATGTGTGTAAGCACTGTCCTTCACACACTCAGCACAGATTCCCCACTGCGTTAATGAGGGGCTCCACATAATGTAATCATGGATGTTGTGTCAAGGCAGGGGATGTACCCATGACAGGTATTCATCACCCCAGCATGCTGCACCCACGGTCGTATGAAGGTGTAGCACATTATCGGGTGTAGCTCATTGTGATATACATACCCAATGCTGGAGTACATCCAGTAAACATCACATGGACATACCATTAACTGGACTCATCAATATGTAAACTAATGGAGTTATCCATGTGAGCGCAGTGTGGAGTAACTGCTGCAGTGTACTCCACATACAAAATGACATAATATGTGTACAACCCCCAGATGTACAAGTGGTATATGCAGTGACCGTCGTGCATGTTCCCGGTCCCATGTCCTGCAAGGGATGTAACGTAATCCCGATTGCACGGGTAATGCATTCCTGATGCAGGTCATCAGAATATGTGTAGCACACGTTAGCGGGAATATGCGTTGCCCACTGCTGGTAAGCGATGTTTAAATACGACTATACGGATATGTGCTAAACAGGGCTAAGCTTCACCAACCACTGCGCAGGTCATGGTCAATGATGTACAGAACAGGTGAAACCAGCATTAGTCACCCCTGAACAAATAGCGCCTGCTCTGAAGGGTAAAACAACCACTGCCAGGAGTCGAACAGGCAATCATGTATACAATCACCCAACACTATTGCAAGCCAAGATGTACATACGGTAGGGTTGCCACATTTCAAATGACCAATGTGGGACATACGCCGGATGTCTGCAGGCCGACACATACACTCGGCCAGTACAAAAACCAGAATGTCAGTGTTTTGCATAGATAAAAGCTTATTCTAGTAATGGTCATAGGTACGTGTTCCGTGTCCTGTAACATGTAGGTGGTTCAGATACAGAATAAGTGCTGTATGCAACTATTACATAAACTATAGGGAATATGTTCGTCCCAAAGTCGCAGGACATTTGCCATGTTCACAAATATTTATCAGGACAAAACTGCACAAAGAGGGACTGTCCCTCGCAAAGTGGGACGGGTTGTAATCTTAACCTATGGCAGGTGTGTAATGTGACAGGTACAGACACAAATGTGCGGAGTCCAGGAAACACAGTATACACCCACAAACACACAAAGAAAGGTGTAGCATGCCTGTCACCACCCCTGTCAGAGATATGTATATATGTGTATATATATATATATATATATATATATATATATATATATATATATATATATATATATATATAATACAGATAGAAAGGGCAATAGTGTGATATATGTTGATATATAAGGAGTCACTGACATCTGCAAATATATAGATAGGTCAATGACATTCAAAACACCTTGGAGGTACAAATAAATAGGATACTGCCAACTATGGAATGTGTCACACACCGACACGCATAACCATGAGGCTGAAAGACAGAAAGAACACAGTACTGGAACAGTAGAACTGCGAGCTATATGACGATAGTAAGGACATGTAGTCACCGCTGCCGGCGGTGCATTCCACATAGGTACCATGTACAACTGTGTTTGTGAGTGATGTAGCCTGTGTATGTGTGTGTTGAGGGTGCCATGTGTGTGTCCGTGTGACTGTAATGTGTGTGTGTGTGTGTCCGCATCATGTGTCTGTAGGTGCCAACTAAGAGGTAGATGATTACGGTAGGTGCGGGTATAGCTAGCCGTAGGCATGCGGTAAACACCTGTCCCACATTGGGAGGGACAGCCCCTCCCTGGGCAGGTGTGTCCTGACATGAAACATTACAAAGGGCAACTGTCCGAGAGTTTAGGACATTAGTATGTCCCAAATATTATGCAATAGTTGCAGGAAATAGTCATGCCTGTATGTAAGAAACGGAAATGTTACATGCAGACTGATAAGTAGGCAAAGTCCAAGAACAATAGTTATGTAATGAGGATATAAGTATGTGCTATCCTGTGTACTGACCGTGGCTATATGTCAGCCTGTAAACACCACTGTGTGATCTGCAAGTGTCCAACTATGGCCATATGAAAAGGCGGCAAGCCATGCCACAGAGGGTCAGACACCAATACCACTGCAATGACTGCAAATATCTGTGACAGACATACATGGGATAGCTGTCATTTAGAAATATCCCTGCACATATCGCTGTACATCCGGAGGTATGGAAGTATCAACCTCACCTGCATACCATATAGAAACCAATTAACAATGGCCCAAAGTAAAATCCCATAACAGAAGTCTACTAAGTGATAGCTCTTTAATTAGGGAAGGAGCCCACACACATATATATATATATATATATATATGGACTACGTAGAAATGCAAGCCCCACAAAACCGTATGTGCTAAGTACACCCGCCTACATCCCCCACACTGGAAACAATAGCAATACAGACCGTAATTACAGCACAAACATCCAGTTAGTCAATTACATCTGCTGAACCGTTAACATACCTTGTGAGAGACACATTTAAAGGTGCCATGCAAAATTGTATCCGTTGTATAATGGAACAAACGGCAATGTTACAGGTGTTGTTTGCAATAGTCCGTTATCAGACGGGTGCGATGACAGGTACAGTCACATGTAGAACCACATACTCAAGCCGTCACACACAATCCACAGGGGACATGACTCCAAACTATACTTGGTTCTACACATAGCAGTTGCAATTGCACACAACAAAACACACTACAGGCCGTCTCCCCGAAGGTAGGGCAAATGGCCAACACCCAAGTGGAGAATTCAATTATACCACACTGTCGCTGCATAATTGGTGAATGGAGTAGCTGCACAGCTGAAGTGCACATAATTAGTCACACAGGAACACCAACTGGCGGCAGTAAAGCACATGTTGCAGGTATCGACGTATATAAGGATGACTTGCCAGATATGCAAACCGTATGTTCATACCATAAAACAGTTTAAAGAGTGATACAGAAGAGCGAGATAGAGATGAAATACCAGAACGATATCAAGGTATGTAGAACACTCGGTATGTAACTGTATGTATAGCATGTTCTGTATTAACTTATGTCAGTGTATGTATAGCCTGGTTTGCAGTAATTAAAAGTGTCCGCAATGCATAAAGTGGGAAATGGTATTTATGTAGTGATGTCTTGCTGATCATACTAACGCTTGTAGAAGTTGTGCGTCCAGCAGTGTGTCACAAGGTAAACAGCACAGACACCACAAGAGATGCAAGATGAAGGCTTTAAACAGAACAATGCCATATGACCCACCGTCAGTGGCAGGGTATGTCCAACAGGTACGTGCCATAGCAGGGGATAATATATGTGGATATACTGTAACAGTACGCATGTGTATGGGCATATGACATGTCTAAGGTGGTCCCACTGTGCAAGTATGCTTTGAATTATGGGATACCATGTAAATATGTGTAATGTATAGTATAGTAGATTAATATGTCAGATATGCTACACAGGAGAATAGGCATATTATGCATACCAAAGGTATTGTATAGTGATGTGAGTAGTAGTTAATTAATTTATTTATAAACAGTTATGATGAAATAAATAATGTAATCCACCGTGTTCATTTGCAAAGGATGCAAGCATTTCTCCCATACTAGAATAGCAGAAGAGATGTGACAGACAAACAAGAACATGATTGGCGTGTACAATAACAGGATACATATGGTCTGTAGTCATGGGACATTGTAATAGCATGACAGCTAATCTAAATGGAAGGGCTACTCCAGTAACCATGCACAAAGGACATGTAATAGCTCCACAGGTTCATAGTCGGGTACCATGCAGTCTGGCGAGTCTATGTGTAACAACAACTACAATGTTCACACCAGTGGCACCTCTCTAGGGTAGTGTCCTGTGAACAGAAGAGCCATATGTAACTTGCATCTCTGCACAGTACAGTCACTGCAGTGATCCCTGGCGTACAGGTGTCCACCATCCACCAAGTGAGGTATCACATGAACAGTGCTACTGAGTGTCCCTGCATGATGTACATAGGAATCTTGTTCCAAAGCATGGTGAGTGTCAGGTCTGGGAATGCAACCCCCAAACACATCCCACACATTGTTGCGTGTGTGCACATATCCATGAGCATGATGCTCACAGTGGCTATTGTTTATGTCGCGTATGCGGAGTATATCCATTAACATAGTTGCAGACATGGGCCCTGTCTTTGCAGCCGAGGTCGCCCCTGAGTATGTAGTCCGCAAATGTGTACAGATGTGGTGTCTGTACTTCAGCTGCATACTTTAACTGTCATAGCTCAATAAACGTCATGGCGTGTGAATGTTGTGTTATGTAAAGCTGTAGCTGTTGTGCGGGGTGTTGTACCCTTGAATGTGTGTAGAAGTCTGGTGTTCAGAGGTACAATGGGTGTCTATGTACCAGCTACACACCCAGTACAGACAAGTGTGGACATGTAGAAGGATATCCATGCCACAGTGGCAATGTGGTAATCACAGGAGTGTGTGCAACATACATGTGTAGTACGAACACGTACAATGCGACATGTATGTAGGGGACTAACACCTATGTGATAACCAGTGGGTGGATGGTGTACTGCAAAGGTGATGTTCATACCTTGTCAGAAAAATATGTATTCACATATAAGCTACTAAGAAAATATGTATTCACATATAAGCTACTAAGAAAATATGTATTCACTTATAAGCTACTAAGAAAAATATGTATTCACATATAAGCTGCTAGAAATATATGTATCCAAACATTCAGACATATATAAGTTGTGTGGTTAGATATATAAATGAACTTGAACATATATGGAATACATAGATTGAGAAATAGAATAATATGTAATGCATTTAATTCTGTTTCACTAGAATAATAATAGAAATAAACTCGCATATTATTGCTTGAAGCATAAGCTGCAGTGTGACTAGAAACTTGGCCTTGGCAGCGATCAGCTCGGCCTGGCTCATGTCTGTCAGTGAAAGATTATTTTGCAAAGTTAGAAAATAATGAATCTGTGTGCATGTGTATCTTTTCCTGCTTCCACCAGAAGAACGGCCTTGTGCGCACTATCAGAGATAATGTCCAGCTGGTGAACAAGAAAGAGACAAAGAGAAGCATTAAAGAAGACATGCACCCATTGTATTCGAACTAATCTAAGAGCCTTGAATTGGCTACATCCTCAGAATGACATTGTGACTGACCAGGTGCTTGCAAGGCTGTAATATTCTCATGGGAAAGTAACTTTTTAAAAATTGTAATATCAGCATTTTTCTTATGAATGATCATGATGTAAAAACCCTGTCACTGACCACGTCAGTGAGGTGGGCAAAAGCTGATTGCAAACAGTATAAATGACATGTGTATCACTAATAAAACTAGACAAAATTCTGTACAAGTTTGTGTATGGTTTTTTGCCTCCTAATGTACATTAGAGTATTTGTAGATACCTGAGAAACCTGCATTACTGTTTGTTATTGACTGTCATTTTTAAATGCCAGATGATTTTTACAGTCTGACTTTAACGAATTTATTTAACATTTTGGTCCTAATCGTGCCGGAATTCCCTTGGTAAGCTGCAGGTCAGAGCATATAGGTGGCACCGAAACCTGCGCAGAAGAAGGAAAGACCTCCGACTGAATTGTCGTATCTAAAGAGGCTGTCCACTTGTCTGATCTGTGGTCGAAAAGCAGAAAACTGGATCCTAAAAAGAAGTATAACAGTAAGCGGGAGGCTCGGGTAAGCAGAATTCCTCTCTTTGTTTTTGTTTTAGATCAGGGACCAGGTTACACTGTGCTATTGCTAAGGTTTGTGATAGCAGGGAGAGAGGTAGTCGAAGTATTGTATCTTGAGTCATAGATCAGGAAGTAAACAAAGCAAAGTAAAACAGTCATTCTAGACACTACTGTGGATACGGGGAATAAGATACCACGTGGTACAAGAGAAAAGGTTATGTAACAGTTCTTTTTTTTGAAGAGACATGGGAAATGAATGCACTAAAGGGTCACGTGACCCGCCCCTAACAGAAGACGCAAAGTATATGCAATTGCAAAGAGCAGATAATGTGAGACATTTTTCAAAATGGGTTAATAAGTATGACTTTGATGGTAAATTAGATAAAATATCATTAGTAAAACTTTTGAAACAGTTAAAATCTGACGCAGAAGGTCAGGCAAAAAAACAACAACAGTTGGGCGTTCCTCAAGCACATAGGTGGATTGAGGAAGTGAACCGAAGGGAACAGAAAAATAAAAATGCAAAAGCATTATTTTTAGACAAAGAGGATAATAATACAGTAATAGCATCGGTCCCTCCCCTACCACCTCCTCCGATGCCTTACTTAGAATATGAAGCGGGAGGGCGGGCTGGACCCCCCCCACGTTATCCGGAGACAACAGGGGTATTAAGACAACCATTTGTAATAGAACCTATCGGAACTAGATCCCGAACACGTCAAACATTTATAGATGTTCAACCAAGCGGAAATTCATTAGATGAGAGTGAGGAGATCTGTCCATTAATTGAAGTACCAAACCCACAGGCAGGACAGGAGGGCCAGGCCTCAACTCTCTTAGTGTATAGACCGTGGACACCGGAAGACATCCGGAAAGCTACAGAGGGAATTCCCCATCCAAAAATTAACTTTGAGAAATTTGTACAAGACTTACAGGGTATGAGATTGAGTTATCACCTGAATGGGGAAGAGGTAGAAAAAGTAGTTAGACAAATTTTGGGTCCGGACTGGCATATGATTTGTGGTGCCTGGAATGCCCGTGACGCGCAACTCAGGCCACTCCCACATAGTGATGCAGAACTAGATGCTAGATTGAAGGGTCTTACAGACCGCATTACTGAAAAATGGAAACCTAGGGCAGATTGGACTTGTATTAACCAATGCATAACAAGATAATGAAACAGTAGACGCATACTATGGTAGATTATTAGAATGTTTCAATAATCATAGTGGTATGACTATTCCTGAAAATCAAAAAAATGATAGCCCATATGAACAGCAATTGAAGAATGCATTTTTAAAAGGTTGTATTGCCCCTATCAATAGCTTCGTCACGAAGCATATGATAGATCACCGAACGAGTAGGCTCCAAGCCTTGTTAGAGTATGCTAGGCATGCCGAAAAACATTTTAATAGTAAAAAGAAAAAGAAAACGCAGCTCTTCACAGCTGAAGACGGTGCGGAAGTTTTTGTAGTACAAACAGCCAAAAAGGGTAAGCGAAATGCTCAGGGTAACAAACGTTCTGACAGAAACTCAGAGTTTTATGAGGACAGGAAAAAAAGAGGTGAGTGCTTCAATTGCGGTAAGAAGGGACATTTGGCAAGGGATTGCAGGAGCAAGGCACCTGTGGAAAAAAAGGATAAGGATGATGAGGATTGACTAGATGGCAGTTATACTGCTCGGCAGTCATTAGGAGAGACTAATGAGCAGGGAATAATGTAAATACCTTAGAAGAAACAAATGATATGCAACCGGATGTAGAAGTTGGGGAAAGTGAAGTTTTGGACTTGGCACTACTGAGCTTGGAGCTCTATTTAGCAGACACTAAACCGGAAGTTACACTTCTGGTGGAAGGGAGAGAAGTCAAATTTTTGTGTGATTCAGGAGCATCACGAACTTTGATACACCCTTCAAAGTTACCGGAACATTCTGAGTCACCCGATTATATATTAGTGAAAGCAGCAAACAGACAGCTTTACAGGGAACCACTTTCCCATGATATAGCAATAACTGACCCTGTCTCGGGTATAACCCAGAGAAGTAAAATAGTACTTTCTGCCAAATGCCCCATGAACTTATTAGGAAGAGATCTTATGCAACTTTTTGGCATAGCAGTAGTCCCTACCATGAATGGTATGGAGGCACAGAGACAAACTGATGCTTTTGTAGTACGATCGGAGGGTGAGGCCTATTATTGGTACAGCCAGGACCTGGTTACAACCGGTCCAGGGGCAGTGACCAAGGAACTGATGAATGTAGCCACCAGCAAGGTGCTTCCCCTCGATGTTGATCAACAACATTTGTTACATTGTACCCTACATTATTGTAGCACATCAGGGCCTGATAAAGAATATGAACAAAAATTGTTCAGGAATCCCGCAAATAGACTAATACTACGGACTTTATACTGGGACACTGAGGGCAATAGTGTAGTGAGTTGTTCATTACCTCAGGAGTTCTTGGAATTGTACAAATCCAATAAACTACCGCATGTTAGCCTAACCAAAAACAGGAATGTTAGGTGGGTAGACTTGGGTGACAAAGTGACAAGATGGGAGAAACTAACTGACTTGGAGTTATCGGACCTAGGAGTACAGAAACAGAAACTAAATTGGTTAGCAAGCACGCCCAGCTGTACACTTACAACAGAGTGAAGACAGCTGATTGGCGTTCTTGATAGAAGAAGAAGAAAAAGCTTTGAGTAAAATACCAAATGTTCTTTGGTCAACAGGGAAATCGGATGTAGGACTTATTCGAACAGCAGGGCCAGTAGTTATTACACCAAAATCGGCCTTTAGACCAAGAAAAAGACAATATCCTTTGAGCAAGGATGCGGAACAGGGAATCAAACCTATCATAATGGCATTACTTAAGAAAGGGATACTGGTAGAATCCTTGGATTCACCATGTAATACTCCTCTATTTCCTGTTAAAAAAGCAAACGGAGAATGGCGGATGGTACAAGATTTACAGGCTGTAAATGATGCGGTAATACCAAGGGCACCTATGGTGCCAGACCCACATACCTTGTTAAATGATTTGAAGCCGCAACAAAAATATTTCACCGTGGTAGATATTAGCAATGCGTTTTTCTCAATACCTATCCACCCTGACAGCCAGCATTGGTTTGCATTCACATTACAGGGCAAAAGGTATACGTACACCCGACTACCACAGGGATATAGTGAAAGTCCAACAATATTCGCACAAGAGATGGCTAGCAACCTGGCGGGGTTTTCTCCACCAGGGGGCAGTCAAGTATTACTTTATGTAGATGACATCTTGCTTGCAGCTCCTACCCAGCAGCAATGTAGGGAAGACACAATAGCATTGTTGAAATTTTTGGCTGAGCAAGGGCATAAAGTGAATAAACATAAATTGCAACTTTGGAAAGAACAGGTTAAATACCTGGGATATGTGATATCCAAAGAAGGTAGAACATTAGATGAAGATAGGAAAACAGCAATCTTACAAGCACCTAGACCAACTACCAAAAAGGAAATGATGTCCTTCTTGGGAACGACTAATTTTTGTCGAAGTTGGATACCGAATTATGCTTTAGAAACGGCTCCATTGGCTGATTTAATATTTAAAACACCAATGGCAGCACAAGAAACACTGCATTGGACATCGGAAGCAGAAGCAGCTTTTTGCAGACTAAAACAACTGGTAGTTTCATCGTTAGTTTTAGGACTTCCGAATTATCATAAGAGATTTTTCCAGACTGTAGATTGTAGGCGGGGATATATGACGTCAGTACTGACGCAACAACATGGCGGCAAGCAACGCCCCATAGCTTACTATTCATCACAGTTAGATCCGGTGGCACGATCATTACCACCCTGTGTACAAGCAGTTGTTGCAGCAGCTATGGCAGTGCAAGCTTCGGCCTCAGTGGTATTGTTTCATCCTCTCACGTTGAGAGTACCTCATGCAGTTGCGATAATTTTACTGCAAGAAAAAATAGCATTTTTGTCCCCTGCCAGACATCTTTCTTGTATGACCATACTATTGAGTCAACCTCATATGACAATTGAACGATGCACAACATTAAATCCATCGACATTACTTCCGATTCCTGTAGATGGCACACCACACAGTTGCCTACAGGAAATGGAACAAATAACCACGCCCAGACAAGATCTCACTGATGTGCCTTTAGCCGATGCAGAGGTGACATTTTATGTGGACGGGTCCTGTAGACGAGGACCTACAGGAAAGAACCTAGTGGGTTATGCAGTAGTGACGGATAATGAAATCATAGAAGCACAACCCCTGCAACATAACCTGTCTGCTCAAGCAGCAGAATTGATAGCTTTGACACGTGCCTGCACTCTAGCGAAAGATAAATGTGTTAACATATATACTGACAGTCAGTATGCTTTCTCTACAGTGCATGTCTTTGCGCAACAGTGGAAGAACAGGGGAATGATAACATCTACTGGCAAACCGATTAATCATGCACAATTGATTTTGAACCTGTTAGATTCTATTCAGTTACCCACTAGAATAGCTATTTGTAAATGTGCAGCCCATACCAAACAACAAGATAAAATTTCAAAAGGGAATGCTCGGGCTGATGCAGCTGCAAAACAAGCTGCCTCAGACCTAGAAACTGTGTTTTCAAATGAAGAACTACAACCTTCTGAGACTCTAGATTTAGAAATGTTAAAAACAATGCAGACATTAGCTACAAAAGCAGAAAAGCAAAAGTGGATAAAACGAGGAGCAATCCTTGAAGAGGGACTGTACATCTCCAAAGAGAAAAAAAACAATATTGCCATCTAATTTATTTAGATATGCAGCTTTGTTGAGTCATGGGCAGAGCCATGTCTCAACAGGGGGGATGGTACAGTTAGTTAACAAAACATTCCAAACATACGGATTTACGAATTATACACAAAAATTTTGTGCAACATGTCATATTTGTAGCAAACATCATGCACAGGGAGCATTTAAACCGAAGCGAGGGAGCTTTCCGACACCACCCTACCCGTTCCATACTATTTGTATGGATTTCATAGAACTGAATAAATGTGAAGGGAAAAAATACTGTTTAGTGATCATAGATATGTTTTCAAAATGGGTAGAAGCTTTTCCGACTAGGAATCCGGATGCAGCAACAGTGGCAAAAGCCTTAGTAAAAGAAATCATTCCTAGATTTGGCATACCAGAAAGAATTTATAGTGACAATGGAACACATTTTGTGAATCAGACAATACACCAGCTTGGGAGAATCTTTGGGATTTCCTTGAAAACCATTGTGCTTATCACCCCAGTCAGCAGGACTGGTGGAAAGGTACAATGGAATTTTGAAAACAAGTTGAGAAAATTGATAAGTGAGACTCAAAAGACTTGGATTTGCTGTCTGCCTTTAGCACTGCTGAGCATGAGAACTGTTCCAAATGTAAGGGGTTTGACCCCTTTTGAGATAGTATTTGGGAGAGCATATTGTGTGCCACAATGGAGGGCCCTCATGCCTGCAGAGCTGGAGGCCGATAGCTCATTAGCTAGTTATATGAAGAAATTGTTAACAAATAAGACTGTTTTGCAGTTGAACTCTTTTTCAGACAAAGAAGAAACAAAACCGGAGGCCGTGCTGACCCCGGGGTCCTGGATCTGGCTGAAAATCATCAAAAGAAAGAACTGGGCGAGTCCAAAGTGGGAAGGTCCGTACCAGGTACTATTGGCAACACCTACTGCAGTAAAAATTGCTGAGAGATCATCTTGGGTTCATTTGACACTGTAAACCACTTAAAGAGTTTAAGTTGGACAAACATTTTTAACTGACATACCACAGAAACAGGATGGCCAGAGGCAGAGTGAATAAAAATGCAAAACAACCCCAAAGACATTGGTTCACTGGCCTACTGATCATACATTTATTAACCATGTTTGTAGTGACCTTTTTGTTGTTATGGTTTTCTTGCATATAACTACAGAAGTGAAATTGATAAAAGCGTGATGATGAACTAGCTATAGACTGGCACCAATTTCAACACATACCTGGCTATGAAACGAGTCTATGTAGAGACTATGAACGTTTCGAATTGCTGGGTTTGTACTGCAATACCCACAGCATATGGAGGACTTTTAATGTCTGCTGTCCCCCTGGGGATAAACGAAACTTGGGAAAACCTATTTGACACGGGTACTGTGAGATCACAAGACAAAGTGGCATTATATTTACCCGTTACTCAGAAAGGAATTGTTTGCTTTGTTAAAAATGATACACTCCAGGTTGGTTGGAGTAACTGTAACATAACTGTGTCTTACAAATGTTATATAAAACCTGTAGACCAAGGTACTAGTTGTAGCATGAACTATGGTTCGTATTTAAGCTTGATGAAAACAACATTGAGAGATGTGCAAAAAGCTCCTGAAATATATAGACAATTATCTGTTATAGATAAAAAAATGTTTCATTCAGGGTTAACCCGCATCAGTACTAAAGTAGAAAACTGTTATTTTGTTTGTGGGAAAAAGGCCTATAAATGGTTACCTGAGAATTGGTCCGGCAGTTGTTTTTTGGGTTATCTGGTTCCAGCCATAAGACATACTGCAGAATTGCCCCTGGGTAAAATACGCAATGTGAGAAATGTAGCTCAGCAAGCCGAGAATACAGTCAGAAAACCTGCTAATCCAGTGGGTAAGATTGAAGCAAGCTGGAAGGATCATTCGCTGTGAAGGACAAAGAAAAACTGACTCATATGGACTTGAGTGACAGTGTTATATCCTGGGCTGGGATATTCCCAGCCTACGGAGCAGTCAAATCGATTTGGGAACTGAGGAAATTGTCAAAACTCCTCGAAGTAATGAGCAATGCGACTTTTTCTGCTCTTGAACTTGTGACTGATGAAATGAATGCAATGAGAACAGTCGTATTACAGAACCGAATGGCTCTCGACTTCACCCTAGCGGCGAGAGGTGTGCGTGCGCTTATCAAAGAAGAATGCTGTGCGTACATTCCAGACAACCAACATGAAATCAATGATCACCTGGAGGTAATACAGCAGGTGTCAGCAATGGCAGAACCAGGCCCACACCCACTGACGAACTTTTTCCAGAATCTATTTGGGGGGTGGGGGTCGGTCCTTATGAATATTCTGATTGCAATTTGTGTAGTACTGCTCATAATTGGAGCATGTGTCTGCTGCAGCATACCCTGTGTGAAAAAATTAGTTAAAGACCTAGTTGACATATCAGTAACTGAAACTATGTACCAGGACATGGAATTGAATTTGTTGATACCAAGCGAAAGTCTATCTGAGATATAAAACAAATGACTTACTTAGCTGAAAGTCCTTGAAAGGAAGAGGCTAAGAAATGAAATAATACTGTTTATGTTTCAAATAGAATGAAATGCATTAACAGGAGGGAGAATGTCAGAAAAATATGTATTCACATATAAGCTACTAAGAAAATATGTATTCACATATAAGCTACTAAGAAAATATGTATTCACTTATAAGCTACTAAGAAAAATATGTATTCACATATAAGCTGCTAGAAATATATGTATCCAAACATTCAGACATATATAAGTTGTGTGGTTAGATATATAAATGAACTTGAACATATATGGAATACATAGATTGAGAAATAGAATAATATGTAATGCATTTAATTCTGTTTCACTAGAATAATAATAGAAATAAACTCGCATATTATTGCTTGAAGCATAAGCTGCAGTGTGACTAGAAACTTGGCCTTGGCAGCGATCAGCTCGGCCTGGCTCATGTCTGTCAGTGAAAGATTATTTTGCAAAGTTAGAAAATAATGAATCTGTGTGCATGTGTATCTTTTCCTGATTCCACCAGAAGAACGGCCTTGTGCGCACTATCAGAGATAATGTCCAGCTGGTGAACAAGAAAGAGACAAAGAGAAGCATTAAAGAAGACATGCACCCATTGTATTCGAACTAATCTAAGAGCCTTGAATTGGCTACATCCTCGGAAGGACATTGTGACTGACCAGGTGCTTGCAAGGCTGTAATATTCTCATGGGAAAGTAACTTTTTAAAAATTGTAATATCAGCATTTTTCTTATGAATGATCATGATGTAAAAACCCTGTCACTGACCACGTCAGTGAGGTGGGCAAAAGCTGATTGCAAACAGTATAAATGACATGTGTATCACTAATAAAACTAGACAAAATTCTGTACAAGTTTGTGTATGGTTTTTTGCCTCCTAATGTACATTAGAGTATTTGTAGATACCTGAGAAACCTGCATTACTGTTTGTTATTGACTGTCATTTTTAAATGCCAGATGATTTTTACAGTCTGACTTTAACGAATTTATTTAACATACCTAGTGTCATGCAGGTTGAGGCCATGATGTTCATATCAGGTATCCATCACAGTGACACCCATATGGATGGGGTCAGTATCAGCTGGTGGATCAACAACGGTGCTTGGTATGCAGTGGTTTGTAAAGCTAGGCAGGGAAGGTCCCTCTGTGGTAGGCTGTACCTGAGGGAAGCATGTATCAAACATGAGGGCCCCATGAATGAGGACTGTGGTATGCCAAGTGTAACTGAAATGAAGTATGTGATATGGTATGCTACCCTCAGTGTGTGTGTCCCGTCCATTAGCCACTTTGCATAACATCCTGAAACATATGTTTTGATGTGCATGTGGATGTGCATGTTGTCAATACCAGAATGGAGAATGGTGCTGAAAGCCAGTAAGAGGACAATGTAGGCTGTGTGGACCCCCGTGTCATCATCAACTACTCTGGTCACTGTATGAAAGGAGTTCACCAGGTGTAGGAGGCATGCTGTGGCCCCAACAAGACCAACCTGGCTGGCACCAAAGGACTGGAGCACAACAAAGTCTCAGCAAATGATGTCCATGATGATGTGCCCTATAGCCATGCAGAACAGTCCAGTCAGGTGTGTAGGGAAATAGTCCCAGTCGTGCATTGTGACGCCACCTGTGTGGAGTGTGACTGTTGCTGTGTGCCAGTCAGGGGCCACAATGTCTGGAACAAGGCTATTACTGAATATGGTGTCCCAGTGGGGAGACATGTCGTTCAGAGGTTTGTGGACATCACAGCCTGGGATGTTGTAGGGTGACAAGGGGCCAGTGTCCCAGGACATATAGAGTGCAAGTCAGTACTGTGTAGGTGTGACCACAGGGACACCGCAATGTTCCTGCAAGGAATGTGGCCCCGTAGAGAGAGACAGGGTGTAATGTTAGCATTGAAGCCATCAGACAGCATGTTGCCAACATCACCTGTTTCTGTCATGTCACAGAGTGACAGTTGTATGTGTGAGCAGATGTGGGTATTGCATATGACTACTGACATACCACCATAATGCCTTGTGGTACATCTCGGAATGTGTCGCAGTAATGTGTACGTAACTAGTTATGGAGTATGTGATGAGGGATCCCGTGGCCCTACCGAGGCTGACCAGTGAGTTACCCCACCCATGGGAATGTACACCACTGTGCAACAGTCCCCATCGGTTGTTGTAAACTATGTCCATGGAACTGCACCCACAGAGTGGCATCTGTTATCTGCTGTGTACCATCATGGCTCTGTGTGGAATAGCATGATCCATTTTGTCATGTACGTGCTAATGAGGTGCACTGGGGTATGTCTCAGCATTTGTATGTGCATTGTCCACCTGCACGTGTGTCATGACGTCAACTACTGCTGTCATAAGACATCTGTAGTAGATGTTGTAGTACTCTTGTACTGTGTATGCCGTGAAGTGTGTGGTGCCGTTATGTGGCTAACAAGGGTGAGTAGCATATGTTCGGATTCCACCAATGAGGGGATAACCCCAGGTGTGGAACAGCAGTCACATGTTGGTAGTGTCCATGTCAAGGATACTGTTGGTCCTGGAGGTGGTGTGTATGGGTCGATCCAGCTGAGTGAAGGTTATGACTCACGGACAGCATACACCTAATGTGTCAGTACATGTATGGTTAACACAGTTAAGTGTGGGTTACTGTCAGTCTCACATCAACAGCAGCCGTATGAGCCCAACTGTCCAGTACACCATGAAATGAGGTCTGTTAACCGTGGGGTATGTTGAATCCACAGCCTGTAACACTGTGTATAGCAGTTCCGGACACAGTAAATTGTACATGGAGCACCTGTGATGCATTGTGCTAAGTAACCAGCCGGGATGTGTGTACAGCATAGTGGAATATGGGTACACTTCAGCCGTGGGTGTGCCAGTCCAGGTACATGCCTGAGAGGCACGGTCTGTCTATAACCAGTCATTGCAGGTGTGCTCTGCAGAGCCTAGAGGCAGGTCCCAGTCACTGCAGAGATATTGCCTGCGTGCGTCACAGAGGATGATGTCAAGCATTGTGTTACATGACAACATGTTTTGCTAGCCAGTTCCCGTTTTGGTGGTGACTGTTATTGGACACTGTGCAAGACAGGCAGTATAAAAGCAGCAAGAGTCCAACATGTGATCCGTACTCCCAGGGCTGACAGGTGCAGGTCAACTGTGCCAAAGCATCATGTTGTTTGACCAGGTCTGTCAAAGTGGACAGATACCAGATGCCTGTGGAATGACAGCAGAAGCATGGGCAACTTGTACAGTGGTAACAGGTTTGGATGACTGCAAAATGCTCCCCAGGGCTCGGACCACACCATCAGGGCTACAAGACTGGTGGGCTATTGCATGTCCCTGCACACGTAGTCTGTCCCCTGAGATACAACTTCAGTCACACAAACATGGAAAATGACAGTCACATCGTTCCTGCTAAGGTGTGGCATGGGTGCATACGTTATGTCGCAGAACCAGTTACCCGACAGCAGGATGTAAGTGACTATCGCCTTGTGTAGCCTGCTGAGTGGCAAAGCAGTGTGACCACCAACAGAGTCACCTATAACAAGTGTGTTGTGTATGTTATGACACCCTATTGGCTGTATGTGATGGACACACGTGTCTGTGGGCTATAGGATGGTGTGGTTGTGTTTGGCGATGCGGGCTGCCGTTGGTGCCTACACAGAGTATGGAGGGGTACTGCACAAGGTGTCTCCGTATGTGTGGCCTGTGGTGGGGATCATGTGGGACTATGTGATGAGTGGAATGTGTTGCGAATGTTACACATCCCCACATGACTGTCAGGTGCAGTCAGGGTTGGTGACAGTATAACCCCCAGCAGGGCTGCATATGTGCATCCCCCACAGGCTGTACTGTTGTATGTTGGGAGGTGTGCATTGACTGTGTACATAACAATAGCTCTATTGCCACATGTACAACATAGTCATCATATAGACAGGAAATAGCACTGGTACGTGCCGGTTGGACATGCCTGTATATAACTGGTACGTGCCAGGTGGACATGCCGTATAAACCACCATGTCTCACGAGATATGTGAGTGATGTGTGTACGACAGCTGTTGTACTGTAAGCAAGCTGGAAATGTATGGTCAGACAGTGTACCTGTGAGGACTGGTGTGGAATGGGTGCTATATTAAGCAGTAGCTCATGACGTGCCAAGCAGCTCTGAACAAGTGCCGAGCATGCCCATCCAATACAGATAGGGTGTTGGATAATATCAACCCACAAGTGTTGAAGACAGTCATGATTGGTGGCACCGCATCAGAACACTGCCGGGTATGGTCCGCAGGTCCATGAACCATTATCAATGGAGATGTTAGCAGTACAGATGTACAAGACAGTAAGGATGTTTGACTACAAATGCCTTCGTATGTCAAAGGATTGTTTTACCAGTGGCCTGTTGACAGACTCACAACTACTAAAGGTGCTACAGTGACATGTGCATATCACACCGGTGTCAGCTACAGTAAACCAGGGTTAATGTGTTGTACCCCACCCTCAGTGTAGCCCATACCACACAGACAAACGTCAGCCATCTGTGTATGCGAGGATGTGAATGCCATGACCTATGGGCAATAGTTGTCAGAGTGTTGTGAACAACATACAGAATGGGCAGTGTGTGTGAGGTGTGTGACATATGTGCACATTCTGGTGGATGATATCAGTGATGTCACCACTAGAGGAATATCTCTGTACCCATTAAGTACCGCCTAGGCTGTGGTCAACATTATGGACACTGTGTTAGGGATGGTGTTGTGCAGTACACCTCCCTGAGCTGGAGACGTCTCCATGGCCCTTTAGGTAGTCATCCGAGGTTCCCATGACATGACAGGGTGGCATCCATGAGCACGGAGATCATTGGACAGCATACACAGCACCCGTGTGACCAATATTGGAACACATCACCTTCCAGGGGTAGGGGCCATGCGTGGATGGCCGATACCAGCCTCCACAATACTCACCTCCAGTATGCAGCATGCTATCCACCTTGCATACAGACATATGTCACACTATGCTGTTGGACATGCTACATGTCCATAGCCTGATCTGAAAGACATACGTCATGGACAACCACCGTCCTACGACTAGGATGGCCACATGCTGGACAGATCCCTGTGCCACACCTGTGACATACTCCCACCATACCATGCAGCCCTGTCCACATAGCTGCACATGTCATCCCTGTCATACATGGTGTGATGGCCGTATGGTAGATGTAGTATCAACTGTCTGGATCAGTAATGTGTCACTGATGCCCCTCACGGTGGCGTAATGTGTGTCAGATACAGCTAGTAAACCCAGCCCATACATGCTATAGCCGATAACTTTACCTGCGAATGACGTCCGACTAGCCATTGTCCCGTGTCTATCACATGTGCAACACAGGTGATCTGTGGCAGGATGTTGAACAGCTGTACAGTGCAGTGTAGATGTCTATGGAAAAACAGATGCATGTACAGGTTTCCATGCATACTTGGTGCATTGTCACTGCCTAAGTCCATTAAGGCTGTGTCTGTGTTGATATGTGACATATACACAGCATCAAGGTCAACAGCATTATCGTGGACACATCCAGGCATGTGCAGATAGGTAAGAACACCAGTGCAGGCAAACAGACATGCCCACATGAAGACAGCAGTCACATGCAGTATGAACACTGTAATGAGGTAACACACATATATGGAGATGATATCCAATGCATAATGGATGTTACATGTGTGAGACACATACAAGCCAGTTGTGTTAGTGTCATGATGATTTGCAAAGATAACTGTGCAGATGTACTAGAAATGTATGTGCAGCAGTATCACTGTAAATGTCTGAAAATGTGACCTGTCACCTTCATCATGTCTTACAGATAATGCCTCGTACACGCCTACCAGCATACAGCCGACAGGAGGATGATGTCCTAATCCCGTACCTCCATGAGAACTACAAGGTGTTATTTAGCCACATGCCGCAGCACACACAGCAGCGGGACGACCTGTGGCAGGATCTTTGCAGGAGGGTCAACGGAGTGGATGGCCACAGCCACACCTACCAGCAGGTGCACAGACACTGCACGGACTTGATACGTCATGCAAAACAGCGTGCTACTGCAATCGCCAGGGAACAAGGTGGAACAGGTGGTGGGCCACAAACCCAGCCTCCACTCACAAACACAGAGGAGCTACTGGCCAGTCTGGGGACACCCTCAGAACAGCTCCCACAAACACTAGCTGCCATTGTGGAGGTGGGTGTCTCCCAACCAATGAGCCTGGAGTTGCCTGGTAAGTCAGTACTGAACATATGGCCAGTATATCCCATGTACGTGCATGTGTCACTGTACATCATGTAATGTAACAACATATGCAAGGTATGTGGACACACATGCTGCATACTACAGTATGCTACCCTGTGTATGCACCATACCTCTGAACTGTGCAGGTATTTGCAGAATGTCCAGATGTCTGCCTCATATTGTCGGTGTGTTCCCCTTAATATCTGTCCCTTTCTGACAAATAGCTGAGAATTGGAGTCATTAAATGATGACAAACATTTGTGCTTACGACTGCACATTCCTTGTAAAAACCATGTGCATGCAAACCTATTATTCTAGTGACTTTCTATGTTTGTAAGAACAATATTTCACATCTGTCCCTATTTGTCCCCCATCATAGTAGGCTTTGTCCAGATTTATAGTTCTAAGAGGTTGAGAGATATGGTATGCACACATGTGCTTACTATATGTTATTGTACAGGCGAATGTGTTAACTTGCACAGTGCACCCCATGGCTGTCACACAGTCATGGATAATGTTCATACTGATGTGTCACCCCAATACAGGTACCTCTGGCGTTTCGCACAGACAAGAGTCTGTTGCAGGTGAGACTGTCATCGGTATCAGGCATGTCAAAGCATAGATCTATTCGCCATGTGGCCAGTTAATACTTGTACACATGATGTTCATTCCAGAGATGAAATACAGGTCGCATCACCCATCATCCACACAGGCCACCCATGTCCAATATATACAAATGAAATGACACACAGACAGGAAACCACAGTATTTGTCATTGCTACATGTGTGTCCAGCTGTGCATACAATGGTGGAGGTGTTCTACAATGGAGGCATATGTACTATACAGTGGAACAAAATGCGTGGTACACAAAACAGTACCACACAGTGAGCAGTGATATGGGCAGCCCAAAGGCGTCACCATTGTGTTATATGCCCCTGCAATGGGTTCACACATTGTGATGTGCCATTCGACATGTCTCAGACACGTAGTGTTTTGGTTGCAACACTTTCCCATAACCCATACCCCACATACCACACATACACCTGTTGTCTGCATAGCCCTGTGGATGGTGACATATCCGACATCTATGGGTGTATATCATATGGGACAACACAGACATGTGTGATAGATGGCCATTACACACATATGACCAACATATGTGCACACATGACCATGGGGGATGGCCAGAGACATGTAGCCACACAGTAGCTGTGATGTGGATACACCCTGTCTCACTCTGTCCACACACGGTCCAATTACAGCCCTACTAGACCGATTGTACAGGTGAGGTGGTACACTGCACATCTTAAATGCCTGTGCACAGCTAGTGGAGGTGTCACTGACATCAACCTCATAAGATGTGGCACAGTGTCTGAACTTCACACTGTACATCAATGTAGATGGCTCACAGTCCCCTACCATGCCCATGCACATTTTCTCAACATGCATTCTATCTGTAGGGCATACGGACAACACCGCAATGTGATACCCAGTACGACACTGTACATGTGTCAGGACACCATTGTGTCAGACATGTATGCATGTTAATGCACACGTCAGCAGATTACATGTCAAGGTCACGTCAGCCATGTGTACTGTTATCCTGTTCTGGTCCACATGGTTTATCACGGGGATGTATGCATACTAACATGATCGTGTGAATTGCATGGCTAATGATATGACACCTGCTTGCTGTAGTGTGCATTCCAGGGGGTATGCTTACAAACACTATTGATGTCTGAGCCGCATGCTGTCAGCTGTATCACTGGCATGCTGCATGCCATCTGTCATATCACATGCATGGTGTGTCAGTGTGTGTGTGTGTGTGTGTGTGTGTGTGTGTGTGTGTGTGTCAGTGTGTGTCAGTGTGTGTGTGTGTGTGTGTGTCAGTGTGTGTCAGTGCATGTCTATTGTAATTTAGAGTCTTTCTTTGCATTCACAGGTTATGTAGGTGCGTTACCCTCCTGCGGTCCATCTGATGTTAGTGTCTCCACAGATGCTAGCAGTGATGAACATATGCATGAGGAACAGGCAGGTTTGTCAGGGGATGAATCTGTGCCAACGGTTGCCATCCCAGCTATGTCCCCCTCTTCCCCGCACACAGTTCAGCTGCCAACACATACCGCATCACCAGTGGCCATAGAGGAAGGACAGTCAGCATCTGTTAGATTTGAACAGGAATGTGTGGTGGCTACAGAAGGTGTGTCTCCACACCATGGTGTCAGTGTACTGACTGCAGATGTGCCACACAGGCATGTGGCCGGTGCTGCTCGTAGGAGGACCTCTGGCAGACATACACCTGCAGGACATAGCGCAGCAGCTGGTATCACCTGACACATGTTCCAGACTGTAATGGCAGCACAGGCACATGCCGAATGGCAGAACAGAGAAGGGCAGAAGCTGCAGAAGGCTGCTATCCGTACCCTAAACAGCAACATCCAGGCATTGGCAGGTGCTCAACAGCAGATTGCTGATGTTCTGGACAGGCGATTGGGTGACATGGTCAGAATCCTTGACCATGGCATGGCAATCCGTGAGCATGAGCTGTCTGTGCTGGAACATCTGGTAGGGGTGAGGCATAGGCCACGTGGACGTAGGCCAGCTACACCACCTAGTGCAGGTCAACGTGAGCGTGCCACCTCACATGGCCACTCCCATAGTGCCGGTAACAGTAGCAGTGCAGCTGGTGCTGCACTGTCCACACCAAGACACAGCAGGCCACGTGGACATGACCCTGGATGTTCCCAGTGGGGACACAGTTCCAGTGGCCATGTGTCGTTGGACTGTAGCCATTCTGTACCTCCACCTGGTAGTGCCCGTGCAACCCCTGGCAGGCACAGGACATGTGGCCGGACACAGTGAGCTGTACAACTGGTCTGTACAATCTGGAGCTGTCAATAATACCCTTGTGTAGGCCTCACAAATGTCAGAAGTGTGTGCACACATACACGCACACAGCAAACACAACTGTAGGGCTCCACAACACCCACATGCATACTGAACAGACATGTCCAATCAAATCACCGGCCCTTGCCCACACACATGATGTCATCCATTGGTGCAGCCTATGCCCCTGGCAAACATTATCACCCTGTGCATATGATGAAGCCTGTGCCACATCCCTGTCATCCACACCATCGGTGCAGGGATATACTCAAATGGTCTGATGCACAGGGTGAACAGAATAGTGAGAGGTGTATCTTACATTACTTGAGTATGCATAGTGAGGGAAGTGTATGTTGCATTGGTTGTGTGTGAATAGTGAGAGATGTGTATATGACATTGATTGTGTACTGTCGACATGCACCAGACATACCATGTAGTACAGGTGCAGCATGCATTGTGATATGTTCACAGTATGTGTCTCGGTTACAACAGTAACAGCATGTTGGTAACGATGCCCCAGTTCCCTCCGATGGTGTACTGGCATGTGCCTACAGGTAGCAGTGTTTGCAGTACCCCAGGTGTAACTGTGGAGTACTCACAGGCACATATGGCAATATCAGCATGCTAAACATACCCTCAACCTGACTGTTGGAAAGTGTAACATGACACAGATGTCTGCACATATACTGCACCTGAAGCATGTGGTCAGTTGAACAGGTTACAGCAGCCAGAGACGTGACATACATACCAGGAAACATTACCGGTATGTTGACATGGTGCAGGGGTTGTACACAGCGGTCTGGCCAATGATGACGTTAGAGGCCACTTGATAGCATGGGGCCACACTGTGTAGCAGTAATACCCTGTCACATTACAGGAACATGCTCACATTCATGGGGTCTACAACACTATTATGCACTCCCCGTAGTGTTGAGGTGAGGACCCTTGCCTATGTGGTCATCACCCTCACAGTACTTTGCACCCACACGACATGACACAGAGAAGGAACATGCACAGGTATCCAGTACGGCTGGGACCGATGGCATCAGCAGGGTAGTAGACTGCATCACCATGAGGGGTTGGTGATCCTGTTTTCACTGTATGGTAGCATACACCCTCACACCAAGCACCAGACAGCCATACAGACATACACACACACACTGTGGTGACCACAAATGTGTATATGGATAGCCAATGTGTGTGATGCACCACACCTGCCGACGTCATGCTTTCCACACTACAGTATGTACAGATCTCTACAACAGTGTACAGGGGTGTGTAACAATTGGGACGTAATCCCCACCATATGTGGCATATGTGGTCACACAAGCGGACACACATGGCAGTGCTGGGAATGATACACCTGCCATATGATGAGACGTTTGACAGACATGCAGCTGTATTGTCCGCATTATGTGTACCAACGCTATGTCTGGCAATTGTGCTGCTATATGCACACGGGAGGATGTAAATGTTACAGGTGTCATGTGACGTACAGTCAGTAATACCCGACCGCTGTGTAAGTGTTATGTCATCACCGTCAAGTAACAGTGACATAGCGTACTCTTTCCACATGTCATGGTAGGATGGCGTGTGAAACACCTGTGAGCCATCCCAGGCAAACATCCATCTACACAGGTGGATCACCACTTTATGTACACACATCCCTCCATACGTGATGTACAACCAACCGTACTGTCAGTATGTCACCATATGCAGGTGTCAATGATGGGGCTGCATTGCGGCTGCATGTTGTAGTTAGGCACAGATGAGTTACAGACATCAGCCACTGCACATGCATGGTTGCTGCATGCACAGTACAGATTGTACATGTGTGTTGGTCCTACATGCGTCTCCTGTAGCCATGTTTGTATGCATTGCTATTGGTGGACATGTGTGTTGACATACATAACACATGGACTGTGGTATGATATCACGGGTGTCATGGGCGACTAGTACAGGGGAATGTGTCCTCGGTCAACATTGCTACCTCCTGTACTGTGAGCATTCAACAGGCATGGACCCACCTTCCATTTGCGTGCATATGATTGCTTAAGCCACTTTTCCGCATGGGGGACAGCAAAAGCTATGCTATGTACATATGTGTTGTGTGTGTGGTCCATGCCCACATCCACTGCAATCACATGTATGACATATCCAAACATGTTTTCATTGGTGTACAGCAACACTCATCTGTCACAGCTGTGTAAGACCCAGGGCCCCTGGTATGTCTTGAGCTGACCTGGTAATGTATAGTGGTATCATTTCAATGCATAACACCTGTTGGAACCCTGTCGGTACATGTGTACTCTGCACAGTTGCTGTAGACCTCTGTACAGTCCACTGGTCATGTGTCACATGGTGTTGTGGTAATGTATGGCTGTGTATTGCTGCACTAATGACATGGTGATGTCTTGAGGGCTACAGTGTAGACTGCGGTGTGTACATCTGTGATCTGCACCTGTGACAGCTGTGATGGCACCTGAGTATGTACTGGTCACTGCATGTGAGTGTCCACCCTGTGCGTGGGGACAGTTATACCTTACTGTGCCCTTCCGTGTTTAGACTCCATCTGCATGCAAGATGGCCCTTTGCAACTGCTAAGTGTGTGAGCATGCCCTGTATGCTGTTGTGTAGATGGACACACAGGACAGTCCACACTGAGCCCTTGCATGTTTAGACTCCGTCTGCATGCACGACGGCTTGCGTGTTTAGACTCCGTCTGCATGCACGATGGCCCTTTGCAGCTGCTAAATCTGTGTGAGCATGCCCAGTACACTGTTGTGTAGATGGACACACAGGACAGTCCAAACTGAGCCCTTGCATGTTTAGACTCCGTCTGCATGCAAGACGGCCCTTTGCAACTGCTAAGTGTATGAGCATGCCCAGTACGCTGTTGTGTAGATGGACACACAGGACAGTCCAAACCGAGCCCTTGCATGTTTAGACTCTGTCTGCATGCACGACGGCCCTTTGCAACTTCTAAGTGTGTGAGCATGCCCAGTACGCCGTTGTGTAGATCGACACACAGTACAGTCCAAACGGACGTGTATTACTAAGCGTGTGGCCATGGCCAGTGACACCTTGTGTTGGTGATGTCCCTCTGTGCATGGGCATGGCTTTTGACATCCTGTATAGCGATGGTGGTCTTCCAGGCAACAGATGTCGATTTTCAGCATCACGATGGATCTCTACCGAGTACACAATGTTCGACTATCTTGAAAGGTGTACTGTCTGTGGCGCATCCCGTATCTATGTATTGTTGTTGTAGTGCTCCGTAAATATTTAGTTGCCCCGATCACACCACTGCCGTGTGTTTGTCTACGTCTACCGTGGGAAAGTAATATGTCTGTATGCTTTCAGACTGATCACTCTCTATACAACCCCTGCCAGCGTCCCTGTCTTTGCGGATGATGACACGCACTTAGAAGTATGCCTCTGGGAGTGCTATGTTCAGTAATCTTGGTAGCGCGTTCTGTAAATGCGTCATGCTGTAGTGTGATAGGGTAGGTAGGTGTATGTTCGACTCCCAGGCCTGCAAAGTGTGTGTGTGTGTGTACGCGCATGCTCCCATCTACCTGGGGACTCAGTCATGCTTTTAGATGCCTCACACCACAGATATTTCCTATAGGCGCCTTTGACTTTGCAGATGATGACACGCGCATAGAAGTATGCCTCTGGGACTGCCGTGTTCAGTAATCTCGGTAGCGCGTTCTGTAAATGCGTCATGCTGTAGTGTGATAGGGTAGGTAGGTGTATGTTTGACTCGCAGGCCTGCCAAGTGTGTGTTTGTGTGTGTGTGCACGCACATGCTCCCATCTGCCTGGAGACTCAGTCATGCTTTTAGACGCCTCACACCGCAAATATTTCCTACCGGCGCCTTTGCCTTTGTGGATGATGACACATGCCTAGAAGTATGCCTCTGGGACTGCTGTGTTCAGTAATATCGGTAGTGCGTTCTGTAAATGCATCATGCTGTACTGTGATAGGGTAAGTAGGTGTATCTTCGACTCCCAGGCCTGCCAAGTGTGTGTGTGCGCGCATGCTCCCGTCCGCCTGGGGACTCAGTCATGCTTTTAGATGCCTCACACCACAGATATTTCCTACCGGCGCCTTTGCCTTTGCAGATGATGACACGTGCCTAGAAGTATGCCTCTGGGACTGCTGTGTTCAGTAATCTCGGTAGCGCATTCTGTAAATGCATCATGCTGTAGTGTGATAGGGTAGGTAGGTGTATGTTCGACTCCCAGGCCTGCCAAGTGTGTGTGTGTGTGTGTGTGTGCGTGCATGCTCCTGTCCGCCTGGGGACTCAGTCATGCTTTTAGATGCCTCACACCACAGATATTTCCTACCGGCGCCTTTGCCTTTGCAGATGATGACACGTGCCTAGAAGTATGCCTCTGGGACTGCTGTGTTCAGTAATCTCGGTAGCGCATTCTGTAAATGCATCATGCTGTAGTGTGATAGGGTAGGTAGGTGTATGTTCGACTCCCAGGCCTGCCAAGTGTGTGTGTGTGTGTGTGTGTGTGTGTGTGTGTGTTCATGTGTGCGCATGCTCCCGTCCACCTGGGGACTCAGTCATGCTTTTAGACGCCTCACATCACAGATATTTCCTAACGGTGCCTTTGCCTTTGTGGATGATGACATGCGCCTAGAAGTATGCCTCTGGGACTGCTGTGTTCAGTAATCTCGGTAGTGCATTCTGTAAATGTGTCATGCTGTAGTGTGATAGGGTAGGTAGGTGTATGTTCGACACCCAGGCCTGCCAAATGTGTGTGTGTGTGTGTGTGTGTGTGTGTGTGTGTGTGTGTGTGTGTGTGTGTGTGTGTGTGTGCGCGCATGCTCCCATCCGCCTGGGGACTCAGTCATGCTTTTAGATGCCTCACACCAGATATTTCCTACCGGCACCTTTGCCTTTGCGGATGATGACACTCACCTAGAAGTATGCCTCTGGGACTGCTGTGTTCAGTAATCTCAGTAGCATGTTCTGTAAATGCGTCATGCTGTAGTGTGATAGGGTAAGTAGGTGTATGTTTGACTCTCAGGCCTGCCAAGTAAGTGTGTGTGTGTGTGTGTGTGTGTGTGTGTGTGTGTGTGCGCGCGCGCACATGCTCCCATCTGCCTGAGGACTCAGTCATGCTTTTAGATGCCTCACACCACAGATATTACCTACCGGCGCCTTTGCCTTTGCAGATGATGACACATGCCTAGAAGTATGCCTCTGGGACTGCTGTGTTCGGTAATCTCGGTAGCGCGTTCTGTAAATGTGTCATGCTGTAGTGTGATAGGGTAGGTGTATGCTCGACTCGCAGGCCTGCCAAGTGTGTGTGTGTGTGTGTGTGTGTGTGCGCCTGCTCCTGTCCGCCTGGGGACTCAGTCATGCTTTTAGATGCCTCACACCACAGATATTTCCTACCGGCGCCTTTGCCTTTGCAGATGATGACACATGCCTAGAAGTATGCCTCTGGGACTGCTGTGTTCAGTAATCTCGGTAGCGTGTTCTGTAAATGCGTCATGCTGTAGTGTGATAGGGTAGGTGTATGCTCGACTCCCAGGCCTGCCAAGTGTGTGTGCACGCCTGCTTCCATCTGCCTGGGGACTCAGTCATGCTTTTAGACGCCTCACACCACAGATATTTCCTACCGGCGCCTTTGCCTTTGCAGATGATGACACGTGCCTAGAAATATGCCTCTGGGACTGCTGTGTTCAGTAATCTTGGTAGCGCGTTCTGTAAATGCATCATGCTGTAGTGTGATAGGGTAGGTAGGTGTATATTTGACTCCCAGGCCTGCCAAGTGTGTGTGTGTGTGTGTGTGTGTGTGTGTGTGTGTGTGTGTGTGTGTGTGTGTGTGTGTGTGTGTATGTTTGCGCATGCTCCCATCCACCTGGGGACTCAGTCATGCTTTTACATGCCTCACACCACAGATACTTCCTACTGGCGCTTTTGCCTTTGCAGATTAAACAGGTAAAACTCAAGTTACCTACTTTCATATTTAACTTCTCTAGTGCACACTGCAGAGTGCATTCTTTTCAATCTTACCTTTAAGCATCCCTGTTACTAGCACTTTCTCTAATACCTAAAAAGATCATCTCTACTTGACTCCAAGTAGACTTTTCTCTATCTGTTAAACCTAGCACTTGCTCCTACAGTACTTACTACCTTGATACGGCACTCTTATAGATAGCACCCCAAAAAGGCAAACCCCCATTTCTCGGTCACCCGTCCCCGGAATCTCTTTTAAAGTTTTTTTGTCTAGTCCTTCTAGCATGTCGAGGGATCAGTTGCTAGTGTCCTCTCCTGCTCAGCTGGTGAACCTGGGAATATTGAGGCAATGTTACAATTGCCTCATGTACACAGACAACCCTCTCCTCCCACAAAACACAAATACATGCGAAGATGCAACTATACGGCCAAACTGGAGGCTGAGCTCTCTCAACATAGGACTGGCAAGACCAGTCAGGAGGAGAAGGTTACCACACACACTATAGACCCAGTCTCACATAGTACCATCACAACCTCAAATCATACACATAAACACACAAAGACATACTCGGCTCTGATCAAAAATCTACCAAAACAGCAGAGGCCACCAAAGCAGACACCCAAACAACCACCACCTCAGAACACAACACCTGCAACACATAGACCTCACAGTCAGAGTGTCAAACAGTCACAGCCCTTAAGGCCAAACACAATGCTAGACACACTAGTCATTGGTGACTCCATAGTCAGACACACTGTCGTCCGCTCACCAGACTGAGTAAGGAGAAGGTCACAGTAAGCTGCCTGTCGGGCGCTAGAATCCGCCACATAATGCAAGCACTCAGGTCTCTCAACAGCAGGTACAAATCGACTCAGTCATTGTCCACGCTGGTGTAAACGACCTGAGACGCATTCTCCTTGGACTACATGAAAAGAGACATTGAGGAGCTCTCTGATTATGTAGCCCAGGCAGGTATGACCCTGACCTTGAGCAGTATCCTACCTTCACCAAGAATGATGCCACAATACAGAGATAAGATGATCAGCTTTAACAATTGGCTTAAACTCTGGTGTCATTCAAAGGGGATCCAATGTCTGTCTGCCTGGGATGACATGCTGGACAAGCCACGCTGCTTGAAGGCGGCTTGCACCTGTCACCCTGGGATTCGGATATTGGCAAAGGCTCTTGCCACCCCATAGTGCCTTTTTAGGCAAGGCTCAAATTCTAAACCTACCACCCTAGAACACAAAAAGGAAAAAAACTAAGGGTAATGCTGCTCAATGCCAGAAGTCTAAATCTCAAAATGCACTCGAGGCCCTTCTCAGTATGGAGAACATCGATGTCTGTGCAGTGACAGAAACCTGGTTCAAGGCTCCTGACAGCACCCCAGCACTATCAGGTTTTACCTCTTATCATGCGTTCCGGCCCCAAAATCCGGACAATACCAAGAAAGGAGGGAGCGTATCCATATTCATCAAAGACACCCACACCTCAAGACTGGTGGCAACGCACGATGCATCGGAGACCATCCAGGTGCAATTAACCATAGGCAAGACTGCTCTGCAAATTGTAGCATGTTACAGGCCACCCTCACAAACTCAGGAACCTCACATGGCCTTCCTGAAAACACTAGAGGGATAAATGTATCACCAAACACCATCATACTAGGTGACTTCAATTACTCTAATATAGACTGGGAACACTACTCAAGCCCAAACACCCTAGCCCAAAAGTTCCTGGAATTCATAAACTCAAATGCCATGGAACAACTAGTCACCATCCCCACAAGAGGAGAAAACATACTTGATCTCATCATCACGAACATGGGAGCACAATGTTCAACACCGGAAGTATACCCCTCACTGGTGAGATCAGATCACAAACTAATCTCGCTGGAGGTCCTCATCCCACCCCCACCTGAAATAAAAAAGACCACAGTAAAGAACTTCTCAAAAGCCTACTTCACACTTCTAACGACTAGTGTGGTCTCCTTTAAGGCCCCCGAGCCGGCGGAAAACAGTACTCAAGCCGCTGAATCACTTACAAATGCCTTCTACCAGCACCTGCAGGACTGCATGGATAAGGCAATCCCAAGCAAAACAAAGACTCTTTGTACCAAAGGCAAGCGTCCAGTCTGGTGGACAAACTCTACAACAAAAGGAGGAAGCTACTACAAGATAGAGCCAAATCCTTAAAAGGTAAGACACCCTTGATCACTATAAGTAAAAAACTAAGAGCTCTCATAAAATCATCCAAAGCAAATTTTGAGAGAAAAATAGCTAAAGACTCAAAAGACAATCATAAGGCCTTCTTTAGCTATGTTAGAAACCTGGGAGGAAACTCCCAGATATGCTCAGAACTAGTTCAAAATGATGTGAAGATTACTGATCCTACAGACATTGCCAACATACTGGCTGACAGGTTCAGTGCAAACTTCTCCCCCCTCCCCAAAAGGAGAGATATCTATACCAAGCGATTGCAGCCCCCCAAACATCTCCAACGCCCAAGTGAGAACTGCTCTCTCCAAAGCAAAAACACAGCATCCATGGGACCTGATGGTGTCCCCGGCTGTGTGCTCCACGAACTCAACGAGGAATTAAACCCACAGCTAGGACAGCTGTTTAATCATAGTCTTACCTCTGGATACTTACCCAGGGAGTGGCGCACTGCAACTGTGGTCCCACTTCACAAAGGCGGTGCCTCCACCGACCCTGGAAATTACCGGCCCATTAGCTTGACAAGCCTTATCTGCAAAGCCATGGAGAGGATCATAATGGACCTCATAAATAAAGACATAGGGAATTTGCAGACTTTGGATCCATCCCAGTTTGGCTTTGTCAAAGGCAGATCATACCTTCTAAACTTGGTTGACTTTTTCGAAACAGTCACCAAAGCCATTGATGAGGGAAAGGCAGTCCATACAGCCTACCTCGATCTGGCGAAGGCCTTCGATACAATACCCCACTCGGGTATCATTGAAAAACTCATCAGCTTAAATGTTAACCCATACATCACAAGATGGGTTGCAAACTGGCTGAGTGACAGAACCCACAGGGTCAGAGTTGCTGGCGCCATGTCAGACTCAAAGCCTGTCACAAGTGGTGTACCACAGGGCTCAGTCCTGGGCCCACTCTTGTTTGGCATCTACTTTTCCAAGTACAAGCAAACACAGGAGGGTTATGGCTGACAAAGTTTGCAGATGACTGCAAACTGGGCGCCATAGTAGAAAACACATCTGACACAGATATCCTTCAGAAGGGTCTCACAGAAACGGATAACTGGTGCCAGAGCCATGGCCTAAAGTTAAATGCCAAAAATGCATAGTCATACCCTTCGGGAAAAACAAGGTTACCCTAGCTACCAAATAGGTGGCAATCCACTGAGCACAGAAGAAGTTATCAGGAACCTGGGGACCCAGGTTGATAGTAGTCTGTCATTCGACACCCATGTAGCTAAAGTAGTTAGGAAGACCTTCTACATTGCCCACCTTATCATGAAGGGATTCTCATCTAGATCAAGGGAGGTCATAGTCTCCCTATACTCATCACTCATCAGACCAATGATTGAGTACAATGCCCCATTCGGAATGTATCTGACCCGACACTTGCAGCAGCTGGAGAGGCCACAAAGTTCCTCACCAAAAGGATAAAGGGTCTCAAACATCTGTCCTATGCTGCCCGACTGAAAGAACTCCAGCTCCATTCAGTCGCCATCGCTTGCTCAGAGGTGACCTTTGCCTAACATACAAGGCCATGTCAAACCCAGATTTGATGAATATGCTTCACCTCAAAAATCTAGATCCGTCAGAGCCACAAGGGCGGAGACTTAAACCTCGACACGGCTATTAATAGGACGTGCTGGAGGGATAGATTCATCACCCAAAGACTCCCTATGCTGTGGAATAAAATCCCGGTATATGTGAGGCAGAGCACCTCGCTGGCCTTGTTCAAGAGAAATCTTGACCAATGGATGGGAGATCGCAGATATACCCCAGGGATTACCTCAGTGTCACTGCTCAACAGAGGCACAGCAAAATAATGGGTATAGTTCCCCATACTAAAGGGGTGGCGTAAGCCACAAAACTATGGGCTAGGCTTGTAAATGCCCCCGGGCAGATAGCCTAGTATGAACCTATGAACCTATGAACCTATGATGACACATGCCTAGAAGTATGCCTCTGGGACTGCTGTGTTCAGTAATCTCGGTAGTGCGTTCTGTAAAGACATCATGCTGTAGTGTGATAGGGTAGGTAGGTGTATGTTCGACTCCCAGGCCTGCCAAGTGTGTGTGTATGTGCGTGCATGATCCCGTCTGCCTGGGGACTCAGTTATGCTTTTAGACGCCTCACACCACAAATATTTCCTACCGGCGCCTTTGCCTTTGCGGAAGATGACACAAAGATGACACGTGCCTAGAAGTATGCCTCTGGGACTGCTGTGTTCAGTAATCTTGGTAGCGTGTTTTGTAAATGCGTCATGCTGTAGTGTGATAGGGTAGGTAGGAGTATGTTCGACTCCCAGGCCTGCCAAGTATGTGTGTGTGTGCGTGCATGCTCCCGTCCGCCTGGGGGCTCAGTCATGCTTTTAGACGCCTCACACCACAGATATTTTCTACCGGCGCCTTTGCGGATGATGACACATGCCTAGAAGTATGCCTCTGGGACTACTGTGTTCAGTAATCTTGGTAGCGCGTTCTGTAAATGCGTCATGCTGTAGTGTGATAGGGTAGGTAGGTGTATGTTCAACTCCCAGCCCTGCCAAGTGTGTGTGTGTGTGTGTGTGTGTGTGTGTGTGTGTGTGTGTGTGTGTGTGTGTGTGTGTGTGTGTGTGTGTGTGTGTTTCCAGCTGCATGACAACAGTACATTGCTTTTACAGTATTCACTCTCCATAACATCCGTGCGGCGTCTTTGCCTTTGATGCTGCTGTCTGCAGGCTGGAAGTATGCCTGTGTGAATGCTGTGATCTACTAATGACTGTAGCGCATTCTGTAACTGCACAATGCTGTTGTGTGGTACAGTGGTTACGTCTGTGTTCTGCTCCCAACCCTGCCAAGTGTGTTGTGTGTGTGTGTGTATATATCTATCTATATAATATATATATATATATATATATACATATATATACATATATATATATATATATCTATATATATATATATATATATATATATATATATATATATATATATATTATATATAGATATGTATGTTGAGATTATCACTCTTGAATGTGCTGCATTATCTGTATGTGATCACCTTGGATGTATGTACATCTCCTATGGCTCTGTGATAGTGCACATACTGTGTGCTGTAGTGATCCTGGGTTATACTTGTGTAGTGACCGGTTATTGTGTTGCTGGGTATTACAAGGGACATTGGAAACAATGTTAGTACAGCACCTTTGAATGGTCATGTGCACATCTCGGCAACAGTCAGCAGTGGTAATTACTTTGGAGGGTGAGTATGGCTCATATACGTATGTATTAACTGACAATACTATGCAACTCAGGTTAACATTACTGACTCCCGTTTATCCACAGGTTGTGGTACAGATCCCAGGCTGTATGTGTATACATTGACAGATGCAGGACTGGGCTAGTGTTGGATGCATGGAGGGGTGTCCATGGACAGTAATGGCGATCTGTACAGCCTGGCAGGTACGGTCTGTGACTGTCCCACAACCTCCTGTATATGGCTGACACATGCTGTACCTGTGTATATGCAGACACACACACTTACCACAAACAGCTAGGGCTATCACATACACACACCCATTGCATCACCATTGGGCCATGCAATAACCGTTGTCCCTCACACACACAGACACACACACACACACACACACACACACACACACACACACACACACACACACACACACACATACCTACGTGTAGATTGGATGGCTCAATGACAGCTCTGGAAATGTGACATCACACCCTTTGCATATGATGTCACCTGTGCCACCATCTGTGATGTGTAACATTGATGCAGGATCAGACTAACCTGGTGCTGATGCACACGGTGGCTTTATACCACTGTATTGATGTTAGAATGTTGTTAACACAAAGTGTGATATCCTTCTAGGTGTATATCAGCAGGCATGATGCATTGCAGCTATGACTATCAATGTAGCATAGTTTACAGCACTGTTAATTCTGATGATGTATTCTCCATCCAAGTGCCATTTCACTGATGTGTGTAGTATTAGCAGCATGTGTTTCTGAGTGTGCAGTACGTGTGTGATGTGTGTAGTATACATTTATACATGCTTACAAATGCGTACACTGGCATACATGACATTACGTGGGCTTCAACATTCATACACTAGCCTACTCGTTCTTCAATGCACGCACACAGGCTGCCACACATGCACACATGCTTACTCGGGCTTACTGGTACGCACAGGTGCGGACACACTGTAGGCAGGTTTGCAGAAAACATTGGTGGTATCTATGACGTACACCGTCAGTCTCCTGACTTTCCCCAGGATGGATCATAACATGCCTCTTACACTGATGAGTACTGACAGCAAACATGTGACACTGCTCTGGTAAGATTACAGTGTTTTATACATACACACTCATGTTGTCACCTATCTTCTACTCTAATAGTCCCCTTGTCCTACACTACACTGTAGAGGCTTGGCCCATATAGCATGACATATTGTGATTCACTATCCTCAGCCTCACTTGCATAAGATTGTCTACAAATGCTTGGTTACATCTCTGACAGAGTGCTTCAACACATAACAACCAGTACGCAGTAGCCATGTTGTCTCCAGCTTGCCATTCATCTGCATGGCGTAATAACATCTAACTAAACCTACATTTTGTATGTATATTATACATATTTGACTTGTTTTGAAGCGCAGAGTGTTCTCGTGCCGCTGTGCTATGCTTCCACACTGGAGGTCAGGGGAGGACAACTACAGTTTTATTGATATCCAATGGACAATAATGCCACTGGCCTTATATTTGGACATTGGCATGCTTCTTCGACTGTAGTCATACTGTATTTGCAGCTGTTATTGCTCCATTTAGCAACGTGCAGAATGTTACTCACTTAACATCCGGGTACATTTCTGCATATAACTCTGCTCTTGCACGGACAGCTTACTGCTTCATGTATCGCATATTTACATCATTTGCATAGTTTTCACATACAAATGGGGTATGTTGCATATCCCAACATTGTCCGTGCAACGTTAGTGTTACGGGAGGTCTTACATGCAGCTACAGGACTTTGCTGAATAGCTTGGCAGACATCTTTCCTTGCTCTACCCTCACTCTACTCGTACACGCTGGAGTCTTCGTGTATCATGGCCTAGGCTTTGCTGTGTGCTATGTCTATTTGTGGTGTATGCATGGCTGTGGGTATGTTGTGACCTGCTACGTCTGGCATTTCTACAGAGCAGTTCCCAATGTCATCATTTGTATAGGTGACAGCCCTATAGGTACTTTATATAGACTACTGTGTCATTTGACATGTCAGCACATACCTGCGGTCAATACTGAACTTCCTACTGCAGTGCTTTTCATACCTTCTGAGTTATCTTGCAGTCGATAATACTGTTTCCTCTGACATGTATCTGTTTCTGATACAGGATATCATTTTCTTACACCAATACACATAATATATGGCGGCATCACAGGCTAGATGCCATTACATTCCTATTGCAGGACACACCCATCCAGAGGGATGGATTCCTCACAAAGGCCAACAGGTGCTTATCCACACTTATTATTCTATTATGTACCTTATGTGTTCACCGGTATTTGCACTTTCTGTCAGTGGCAGAACTCACGTGCGAGTATGGGGGACTGGACACTGTATCGGGGACACTGCATGGCACCCTGAGGGACACATTTCATTTGATTCTATTAACCATCCACATTGATGTTCACAGGGCATACGTTGTAATTCACATTTGTCGAGGTACATGCTTTTGACTTGTACATGTTTTGTCATTTGTCCTGACGTCTTTCTTCTCTCCTGTCCACCTAGTATCACTAGTTCTGTACATTTATTTAGGACGGGTTACCTTCATACCTCTCACCTGTACACATTATGGGTAAATGTCCAGAGATTTGACCTATGATTTTGTTACTGTTGCGTGCCTTTCTGGTAAATTACTGGCAAGGCATTAAGGACTGTGAAGTTAGATAATAATGACTGACATTTGTAATTCATGATTAATAACCCTCATAACATTCGTACTCCTGACTACACCGTTATTCTATCAATGTTCTGACTTTGTCTGGGGTATATTTAATATAGTCCCTATTTGTATTTCATGTACTGTGCCTTTGTCCAGCTGTCTTATTCTGAAAGGTTGGAAGGCATGGTTACCATCTTGGTCGTACGCATGTCCATCCAAGATAATCACCTACATGACACTGTTATAAGTCCCTACGTCATCCCCCAATGGTTTATACAATATCCAGTAGATGGGTTCAACCTTTTTGGAAAATATAGGTGTGTGCTATACCCACATAAGTATATTGATCACTCCCATGGGGCGGACCTAATAAAGCTGTGCCAACCAACACCTAGGCCCATTTCTGCATACCCATGATTCCCATACCTGACACCCCTCCTCAGTACTCATTAGACATATTTAATGTGAGCGATAATAAAGTATGAAGACACTTCTAAGCACTCTCCACTCTCCGGATATCAGGTCGTACGTCATACATTCTATCGACCCATCTGTTATTACCCTTGCACCTGCTACTGTTGCATGTACAGCTATATCGTAGTTGTAGCTGTGACTCCTTTGCATCGATGATTATTGGACACACTTAATATGGGATCAATTTTTGGGGTCCTGCAAAGGACACCTATATCCATGTTTAAAGTGCAGAACTTGCAGGTCTGTCACACTGGTACTTTCCGGCCAATGGTTTGGAAAGCAGCAGTGTATTCACCTTTCATGCATGTCTGTCTGTCTATCCATAATAGCTATACCATGACCTATTTATGTACGTGTTATATCTACAAGGACATATGTTTGTTTGTTGTGTATATATCTATTAATGTATCATGTGTGTATAGATATATATATGTACATATATGCATATGTCCATATATATGTCTGTACATTCCTCATTTCATAAATTTCTTTGGTTTAAGTCTGTGGATATATGTGTATACACAGATATATATATCCATATCATACCTTTCAACTGTACAGATTTTCGCAGAATGTACAGATGTTTGCCTCTTATCTTTGGTCCATTTTTCATAACCTTGTGGCTATCTGGCAAATTAGTGGCATATCATTAAAGACTGATGTTGGAAAATAATGACAAGCATTTCAGGTTACAACTTCATACCCTTCTGAGAATCCATGCTAGTGAAACACCTGTTATTCTATCCAATTTCTATGTTTGTTAGGGCAATATTTGGGAATTGTCCCTATTTGTACCAGTTGTTTTCATGGCTTTGTCCGGTTTCTTACATTACGGGGTTAACAGGTATGAGCCATATATATATAACGTGGAGAAAACAGCATTCATTTGCTATGCTGTGAGCAGATTACACATGCGCAGGCGCACTTGCATATCCTTATTGTGGGTTACATATGTTTAATAAATATTTGTGCTTACATGGCCTTTCCTAATTGTGACCGTAACAGTTACATATCTGTATTCCGGTTTACTGACATATGCAAAACACACGTTCACCTTTACATATTTAAATGTGTTTACGGCACACACACATTCATTACACTTTAAACTTATATGTGCTGTGGTCGTAGTTCAACCGGGACTGCATTCACGTTGGCCAGATGCTGGAACCACTATTCTATTGGTGTTCTGCCTCATTGATATGCATACCCATAGTACTTAGCTACATCAACATACGCCTCACCGCTTCACTTACAACACAGGCATCCATTCTCCTGCTGGGAAAAACATGGTACTACATATTACACATTCCCTATTGCCTACTGCTGTGGACCCCAGCTGCATTGTTAATCACTCCAAGGATATGCAGAACACCTAAGCTTATAGTCCTGGCACATACAGGTCTTTGATTGTCAGGGTGTTCATGTAGTGATCTGGGTTTAAGCTTGTCCGGCTGGTGAACGGAACTTCCCTGGCCGAGTTCAAATGTCAGACGAAGCACATAGGCAGGGGGGTTCTCCCTATTATGAATTTTTACCTATGTTTACAGACACAGGTGTTTGGGCACCTGTCAGCAGCTTATTCTGTTGGCAATACATATTATGGATGGGGTTGTTACAGTCCATACTCCACGGTGAGGGGTGCTCCCATTCACATTTGACTATTTCCTGTATTCAGTCATATGGGGATTATTATTTTGGACATGAAGTGACTACAGGTATGCAGTTGTACATTACACAAATGTGAAAGGTTGTCACTGTAAATATGCACAGACCTCTGTAATACGCTGTTGTGTTCTGGCACAGCAGTAGCTAATCATTAAAGACTGAAGTCGGAACGTGATGACAGACAGTTGGGTTTCAGACTTTTCATACTCTTCAGGACATTAATGTCAATGTGCAAACTGTTATTCTATCAGATTTCTATGTTTCTAAGAGCTATCTTTACAAATTGTCCCTATTCACGGCTCTGTCCAGATATCTTACTCACACAGGTTGACAGGTATGGTCGGTCATGCCTCACACTTGATCAGGGTTATCCTGTTTATGTCAGTGTCATCATCACTCTTATACCATTTGCCACTATGCGAATGTGTGCAATATATTCTCCCTCCTATTCATGTCAGGACACGTGCGTCACAGGAAGGTGTTTTATCCGGTGTAGTAGGTTATGCATGACAACTTCGGGCTGGACAGTGTCATGGACCTCTACTGCACATTCTGACTTGTGTCCAGATATCTACAAGATTGGCATCGTGTCTTCATACCCATTCTACTATTTACACAGGTTAGTTATCCCATGAGGGATATACCAAAAATTTGACAAGACCAAAACAAGACAGATTCCGAAGATTTTTGTGGCTTTACAAAAATGTGCAGGGGGTTTTACATGCAAGGGATACATGGTTTGCAATCCTGAAACTGTCTAGGGTCCACCACCTACTACATATGCATAGGGGTCACTATGTGTAGCTGCGTCTGCAACAAACCAGTAGGCCAAGTACGGCTGGATTTGGTGGACGTTCTGGTATGGGAGCGAGTTGTGTGATGTGGAGGGGATGCTGGGTAGGCCATTATGCATCCAGGTGTGTTGCATTTGTTACAGCCAGTTCCATCAGGACCAATCTGTGGGTATGTGATGGTGACATATCTATACATTTGTATCGCACATTTCCATATTCATATGTTTGTGGGATTGTGTTCTACACTATGGCCTGTCTGCTTGTCTTGCAGCTGTTTCTACATGTGTTTGTGTTACTTTCAGCTTCACCCGCTGCCCCCTCATACACCTCCGGTTCACCTTTTCTGCATACGACACAGTATCGCCTTGGAGGATTTTACCATTACCCATCCACCCCTCACACGCAAATTCCTCACACCCCATAGATCACTGCTTTGGTTGTTGGCCCATGACACGGCCAGAGTAACACATCGAATACCCTACATGTGTCAGGTACCTTTATGGTTGTGTGGACTACCCTGCCATGTTTGCTTTCCACATGCTATACCTCACGCACATAGGTACACGCCCATACTTAACTTTCATTACTTGGTTGGTATACCCAGGTACTACCCATTCGACTGTGTCACATACATGTTTGGCTTATACCGCTGACTTCCGGATTTTGCCAGCCTGTTGTACCCATTGGTAGCATGGCACATTTTCCTATGTCCAAGCTATTCCTTACACATATCCGACTGTTGTGGACAATGCCTCCCCACAGTGGACGGTAGGGTTTCCACCTTTTCTATTGGCCACAGTGTGACATTTGCGGTGAACACATCATATTTTACAGGCCGACACATACCCATGGTCAGTTCGGCAGATAGAACTTACAATTCTTGCCTATATCTAAGCTTATTCTTGTAGCATTTTGGTGGCTTATTCTGTTTCTTATGACATTTATGTAATATATGTACAGAGAAATTCTTTAATGCAACTATTACATAACGTCTAAGGAATAATTATGTCCTATAATCTCTGGATATTTGCCATTTTTACAGGTTTGTGTCAGGACACATCTGCCCACAGAGGGACTGTCGCTCGCAAACTGGGACAGGTGGTAATCTTAGTCGACGTTACAGATCATACTGTTCTTTTCGGCCTACATGTGTCCTTATTGTTGTAGCTGTTTATATGCTCCTTCTATTTCATTTGCATGCATATTCTATTTCCTATCACATTTGGTATGTGAAATGCGGACATAAATCTACATTTCTCCTTGTGTATTTTGTTATGGACACATCTGCCCAGCTATGTACCCTCCCTCACATTATGGGTCAGCTGGTGACTCTCTCCATTGGGCTGGACGTACCTACTGGTGGCGCGCTAACATATGATGCGTTTCACTTCCACATGGTATAGCTATCTACACTACATTGGACTACGGGCACACGGTTTTCCATGTCAATTGTTCAAGGGTTAGGGACCCGTTATTCCCTACCGTGCATTTGTGTTTGCTTATTCATTTTCTGTTCGCAGGAACTATCTTGCATGCTTTGCATATGTTTCAGTATCCACGGACACTGATAGGTGTGATTACTATTGCAGGTGGAATATAGATAGATATGTTTGCAGTGAGATAGATAACTGATAACAAGATAGAGATGCGGAAAGAATCCAACTAAGCATTCCAATTTTTGCAGCAGGCGTATGTCATGGTGCCAAGAAAACTGATTTGGGCAGATATGTGATGGTTCAGAGTCATGGAAATGTTGGTAGAATTAATGCAGGCTATGTAAAATGACCCAATGACACAAGCATGAACAATGATCAGACTCTCAGAGGAGTTCCCAAAGGGAGAGGGTGCATATGAAAGTTCAGGTCTAAGCGCACTGCTGTTCATACTGGTGATTGATTACACTGGCAAACAGAACAGAGTGGCAGATCGACAAAGCTGTGGTATGCAGATGATTGAGGCATTACAAGCAGACTCTGAACAAAAACAATGAAATGAGAGTTGGTGTAATGATTGAGGATTTAACCGCACAGAAACAAATGCTACAAGAATGGAGTACAAAACTGAAGGTAAGCAGGATGGAGTGCATAACTGAAGGTAAGCAGGATGAAATTGGATGCAGTTAAGTTAGATTTTCATGGTTATAGCAGTTTGGGCACATATACAAACAGCATAAGACAATCCAGTGAAGAAGATTTAGTACAGACAGGAAGAAGGCAAGAGGAAATGAAGGCATCCAGCAAAGAAATTGCTTGCTTTTGTGAGGGGAAGACTTGCAACAGTCAAGTGCAATCATCAAAGAAAGCAGGGTATTGGCATTGAATCAAGAGAGACTGTGCCATTTTAAGTGGTATCCTGAAGCCAGTAAGAAAAACTGGAAAAGGGGTGTGGGTGATGATGATGAATTACAGTATAATACAGACAGAAATTATGCTGAGAAAGCCAATATTTGAGTGGATTTGTGAGATTGCATTGTTAAGGAATCAATTACATTTTTCTTGTGTGTTTAAGAACTTTAGTACTGAGTGAACTCTAAAAAAGAATGTCGTAGATTTTATATAGGGAGTAATGGTAGTCCAAATTTTGAGAATAAGAATGGAGAAGGCATGTCCAGTGGAGTGGAGTTTTTAATGGACGCCTGAAAGCTGGATTTATTTTTTGCAAATAATCTAAGACTGTAGGGGGTGGTTTGTCATGTAGTCTGCCCTCCAGGATGGGTAATAAGTTAAGATTAGTGGTTCTGAAGACAAGACCTGCTACAAGTTGTGTTGTTCTTATTTCCTAAAATAACCATTTGGCTTTATCAAGGATGAAGCAATGGTTTTCTCTTTTGGGGGCCAGGGTGATAATACACATATGTTACTGCAGGTAGTCTGTACATCTTTGATTGAGGATCTCTTTTAATCCAGTGGTCATGATGGGGATATTATATTCCACTTGGAGAAGGGACTCATTACTAATGGTAGCTCTTCTCTCAAAGAAAAGGAAGTGAGATATTTTATTGGACCAGAAGACTAGTTACTTTGGCCTTAGTGAATTTTATATGCTTTTCAAATTTAGTTCCATATCTCACATGTTTTCTTTTGAATAAGTATTCATAGCATTTTACTTTTATTTATTTATTTATTTTTTTGTGGTGATCCTGTATGAGCCTTCCCCTGCCCATGTAACTTTCAATGGATAACCACCAGCTGAGGTAGCCAGTACCTTTTTACTAATAAAGCACATTCAGTGAGGTCTGGGGAATCACAATAGCTGTTTCATGAAGGTGATTCTTCTTCTTCAGTTAGTTCTGTCCTAATATACTCTGTGGAATCATTATTGAGGCTACACCATATCATGAGTTATGGTTACGGGGATGTTTCCTTCATAGACATAAAGTTGGTGATGCCTGCAAGTCGTCTCACAGGTTCTATCTCAGTTTTCACCCATAGCCCCGACTACCATAGCTATAAAGGGGGCTAATCTTCCACTACTCTCTCCTCTATGATATGCATGCCCACCCCCCCAGCACTGTTACCTCCCTAAGTTGCTAATCAGACTTGGTCATCTGGGTTGTTGTCAGGGCTATGTCCCTCCATACAATTGGGCTGGCATGTTTTACCTTTAATTTTAATTCATTAATTTGTTAACAGAAAAAAAATGAACAGATTTATCCCTTACTCTTTTCTGCTTTGATCCAGGATACAGGGGCAAGGGTAAATGCAATAGATATGGACAGTTTGCATTAGCCAATCAACCAATATGATTTTCAAGATGGGATGAAATGAAGGAGCATTGTGGAATCCCACAAAGGTATGGGAAGTGCAGTGAAATTCCACAAAATGTCCAGAGTGCAGAACTGAATCACAGATCATGGAGGTATGAAACAAAGAATTTAAGCAATGCCTCGACATGTCAAATCAAAGCAATCTTGTCACTTAGTCTTTTTCAGCTGCCAAATCTGTCAATACTTAATTGGGTCCTGGTGTCAGAAACCCAAAATCATCAACAGTCTCATGTAAACTGATAGAGTTTCTAGTCTTCAGACAGCCCCTTAAAATCTATTTCAGGAACTTAGTTTGAGGTGAGGCCATTAAGGATCACTGCCTAATGGACAATACCAACATTGAATCCACTGTTGCCTTCTAGTAAAATATGTAGTAAGTCTTTACTGAGCAGTTTCCCACTTCTGTTTTGAAATCATCTCTCTGTTTCCCATTAGCTGATGATATGGTGTAGTATATATGCAAATATGTTCACTACATTGATGTATTTAGGACCCTAATGAAGGGGAAGTATGTCTTGTTTTGACAATGAATATTCTCTGCAGTGGTCTGTGAGCTGACATGTACAAGTGAAAAAAAAAAGATCATGTTTTATATTTCTCTAGTATCCCTTTCTTTTATTGTATCTATCTGTTACTCATATAGGACTGCTGGAAATGTAAAGCTCCAATATGCAAACTAGACAATTAGGTTCATAGGATCATATGATCATAGCAGTTGCAAAACAACTGAGTCACAAGTCCATTTCCACCTTACTAGTACCCGACCTTAGGCCTTGCTTCTCTTTTCAAGGAGATTCAGGGCAATCATATCAGGGGATGAATTTATGAATACCCACCCATTTGTCCAGTTCCTTTTTAAAGGCAGACAGTGTGTTATACTGCTTAACCTGGCAGTGGAGCTATTCAATTGAAGATGCAAGCAAGAAATGGTAAATCTATTCCTCCTCCTTGACTTATTTAATTGTTGTAGTGGATTTAGGTCTCTGGTCATAGTTTTTAGCTGGACTGTGATTTATGGAGGTACAGGATTTGTTGGACTACTGGATCCCTAATATTCCTACAAGAAAGGTACAGATTACCCCTAAGGAATCTATATGAAACCAAGAATAGGGATAAAGCCACCAGTCTTTATTGGCAGTTCAGATCTTTTAAGACTCTGTTCCTTTTAGTTACAAACCTCGTGCATCTTTCTAATTACTTGATATGCTTTGTATGATACATCCCAAAGGAAGTATTTACTCGGTTGTGGGTCTAATCTGTGTACAGGAAAAGGAGGTGATTTGATATGGAAGAAATACTGTTTGCCATGAAATGTGCATCATAAAAGTATTTGCTAACCAGTTTTGCAATATTATGGTCAAAAAGAAGGGAGCTATCCACCCATGTATCCAGGGCTCTCACAACCTTTTCATTTTGGAGTGGTGTATTGTCAATGCTATAAGTTTTACTTATGGTTGATGGAAATTATATTTTAGCATATCGTGATAAAAGTTGTGTGTATTCAAACCCCTTATTCACTAATACCAATAACTATTTGACTATACTAACAAATAAGCTTGCATACAATTAGTATAGATGCTAGTGATGTACAATAACATTCTTGTCAGAAATAATGTTAGCATTTTAAAGTTTCAATCAAGATATTAACATTTAGAAAATGGGTTTATTTTTACTTTCATTTGACTGGTTAATGAAGGGTCTGTTCTGTTCAACATTACTACAGTAATGCCTGTAGTAACACTGTCACCAAGGCAGACATAAAGATGCTGAGATGATCTTCCATTACAAACATATCCATCTCCATTGTATAGGGCACATAACTATTCTTTGAATCCAAAGTATAAACTACTGTTTTATTTATAAAAAGTGAAACATATTTCCCTGATTACTATATCATGTCTATAAGAGTAACAAGAAAAGTTCAATTCATTGTGCAGTTTTAATGACACTATTTCTTATATTCAGTTACAAATAGGTTCACAGGTTCATGGGTTAGTGTTTGGCTAACTGCCATTATGAGGACTGTAAGCCTAGCCAGTTTCCCTTTTGGTGCTTCAGCTAATCTATCTCATTTTTGTTGGACTGGCTTTACCCATCCCATGGTCAATAATTATGTATTATCCCTAGTAAGAATAACTGAGATAATTCCATAGATAATTTGATGGGACCCATGCATGGGATAAAGCATTTAGGTATTGCCTCTGTCCATTAATAGTACAGGGTTTGAGTCTTTCCACTTCTGTTTTCTTACTGTAAGACATTGAGTAAGTCACTTAACCAGATCATGCTTATAGGTAGCCCCTGAAAAGAGGCATTTATGTCCAGTGAGCTTATCTGGTAAACAGACATTTGAACTCCACATACATCAAGGTTGCAGTTCAGTGTTGTGCATTTTGTACTATGAGAATCCTGTAAATAGACAGATTGAATTGTAGGGCATAACAGTCTGTGCTATTTTACAGGGTCATAGGTTTTTACTAGGCTAACAACAACAAGGGCCTTTTTAAGCCTAGCCATGCATTCCAAATCTCTGACAAGTTCTGGTGCCCATGAAAAGTGTAAGCAGGGGTTTGGGAGGTGAAACATTTACAAGCAGGGGCCTGGGAGATGAACCATTTACAGGGTGCCTGAGTCCATTAGAGACATAGGTGCGAAACCAGGGATGAATTTCCTGTTCTCAAGCCAATTGTCCAAGTTACACTTCAATTGAGATAGGGAGGAACTTTGCTTCATATGGATGGGAAGCCTGTTCCAGAGAAAAGGTAGTCTCTGGGATACATACCTGTCTCTCCAGTAAATCCTATTTATATCACAGGCAAGGTTTAAGAAATTAGAATGGGTAATCCTGGTGCTGCTTGTTTTGCAGATATGGAGGAAGTCCATCAGAGTGCGGTTTGACAATACCTTGTATGCCAGGTATAGATCTTCCCTCAAAAGCCTGTAGGAGACAGAATACAGGATAGGGCCTTGAGGCAGTATGCATAGGACATTTTACTTGTGCCCTGTATTCTTTTAGTGAGGAACTTCTGTGGACGTTCCAATTGTTGGATAAATCTGAGTAAGTACATACCAAAGGGGGCATTGTACTCGGTGATAGGTCTAATAAATTCCAAATACAGTGGAACAATTACTTCCTTGGACTTAGATATCATACATTTGTTTATAAGTTTCACAACATAGAAGGGTTTCCTCACTACTGTAGACACATGATGGTCATAGGCTAGATGGGTGTGTTGCCAATATGATTGTTACCACAGGTCGATGACTTCCCAAAGGATACTATTATGCATTTTTTGGCATTTAGTTTTAGTCCATGGCTCTGATAACAGTTATTTCTCTCTGATGGCCCTTCCTGAAGAACATTTGTGTCAGTGGGTGATTCAATGACAACTCCTAATTTGCAATCTTCTGCAAATTATCATCCATCTACATAAAGGAGGGTCTTCTATTGAGCTGTCTAACTTTCGACCTATTGCCTTACTCTCCCCAATAGCTAAGATTATGGAAAAATGTATTCACAAACAACTACTTAACTACCTACTACAAAATAACCAACTAGCCAATTGCCAACATGGCTTCAGACCATTCCATAGCACTACAACTGCCCTACTATCCTTCTCAGACTCTATAAATAAAAATCGCAACAATAACTCCTTTTCCTCTACACTATTTATTGACCTGTCAAAAGCCTTTGATATGGTTAACCATAACTTACTCTTAGACAAACTAAAGATCCTTTCTCTTGAACCACAAGCATTACAATGGTTTAGGTCTTATCTGGATAATAGACAGCAAGTAGTCCTTTGGGATAACAATCTGTCTTCACTACTTCCTGTAAATATTGGGGTACCCCAAGGTTCTATCTTAGGTCCCCTTCTTTTTTCCTTATTTATTAACGATCTACACATAAATATTCCTCAAGCCACCTGCATTCAATATGCAGATGATTCCACCTTAATTTGTTCAGCCAAGAACATAGACTCTCTCCAGTCCCTCGCCCAAACTGTTCTTCATAATGTTGAAAACTGGTTTATGCAACACTGTCTCCACTTAAAACCCAAAAAAACAAAACTACTACTTTTTACCCCTACTCATAAATCACCTACTCCATCCTTCTCTGTAACCTCTAACAATGCTACCAAAATAACCCCAGACTCTACAACCCGCCTACTAGGTGTTACAATTGATAATCGTCTCAACTTCGATGACCACATCAACACCACCATAAATTCCATTAACAAAAAACTCTGTACCCTCTATAGAATTAAACCCTTCCTTACCCCTTCTGCCAGGAAAACTATTGCACAAACCCACCTCATTTCTACCCTTTGTTATGCCTCTGCTATATATACTAACCTATCAAAAAATACCTCTCCAAACTTGTTACCTGTTATAATAGCATAGCTCGATTCATTACATGCTCCCCCTTCAAAACTCACCACTGCCTCAACCTCAAACAACTTGGATGGCTAGAACTGGAAAACCATATACTCTGTCAACAATTACTTATCACTCAAAAGATCCTATACCACCCTAACAACACCCCTATCCTCTCTAATCTGATTACACCATATAAAAATCTTGCTACACTAAACTCTGCAGACAAGCTCCTAGTTTCCACAATTAAATCCAACAGCAAAGCTGGTGACTCACTTTTCTCTAACACAGCATGTAAAAACTGGAATCAACTTCCTTCTGAACTATCAATCTTAGCTTCTACTTCTCTATTTAAAACACACCTCAAAGAACATCTTAAAACTCATTGGCTTTGTCCATGTGCTGACCCAGACTGATATCTTCCCCCTTCCTTCTCTTACTCCTTTCCCTACTCCTCTATCCTATGCCACCTAATATAGGTGCTACTCTTTTCTTCTTAGTAATTCTATAAAACATAAAGGCCTTTCTCTCTTAATTGGGTTTTACTCTTACCCACTATTGTATTTAGTATAATCTTTTTTACTCTAATAATTTTTTTTCTAGTATAATTTTTAGAGTAATATTTTTAGAGTTGATAACCTGAGTATTATATTTTTTACCAATGCTTTCACTTTATGTGATTTTACATGCCTTTCTATATATATATTTAACATTGTCACTATTCATGTTTGGAGATTTTCTCCCCGGGCCTCTACTGAAAATGGACATATATCCAGTTAGACTAGCCCGGTCAACAAATGTAAAATAAAATAAATAAATAAATAAATAAATTTAGTCAACCAGAGGCCATCAACATCAGAGAAGTAAATGGCAAAAGAGAGCTGTCCCAGAACCGATCCCTGAGGGACTCCACTTGTGACTGGACTCTTTGTAAAGGTGGACTCCCCGATACTAACTGCTTGGGTCCCATCTGTGAGCCAGCTGGCTATCCACCATGTAACATAAGGGTTTGTACCTAACCTCTTAAATTTGCCCATAGTGCCCGAGTGGGGTATTGTGTCAAAGGCCTTGGCCAGGTCAAAATAGACAGTGTGAACTATTTTGTCCTCATCCATTGCTTTGGTGACCTTCTCAATGATGTCCTCCAGGTTGAGTAGGCATGACCTGGCCTTGATGAAACGAAATTGAGTTGGGTCCACTGTCTTGTGGTTTCCTAAGTTATTTTTGATCATTTCCATGATAATTATTTCCATGGCTTTGCATATGAGACTCATGAGACTTATGGGTCTGTTGTTTCCCGGGTCTGTAGATGGCCACCCTTTGTGCACAGGGATGACTGTTGCTGTTCTCCATTCATGTGGCATGAAGCCTGTTTGGAGGCTACAGTTAAATAGCAATTCCAGAAGTTCTGATAGGTCATCTTTCATGCTGTTTAGAAGGTATCCTAGGATATTGTCTGGGTCCAATGATGCAGTATTTTTGACCTTAGAGAGAGCATTAAGGACCTGTGGGCTATAGTCCTTGGCAGAGACTTGCCAGATTGTTGTAGATTTTGTCCAAGCAGTGAACATAGTTCACTCCTGCTAATCACTCCTGATAACCTTTGTTGAAACTGACCATCATCTTCATAGGAGTTATGGTTAGCAGTCATTTTGCAACGTGGCATATCAATTCAAATGTTCTCAGAAAACACCAGCAAAATTCATGGATCTATAGAAATACCATCCCACCTGCACTGCTGTATCGCAAATGGAGTCTGCAAACACAAGTCAGTCTGTTACACTAGTATCATCCCTCATAGCACAGAGATAATGCATCTCTTACTGTATCATAAAATGTACCGTCCTGTTCCCTGATGATCTGTAGTGATCATATAAAATTATGCTAACTAGAGTTATGCCCTACATAGGTAATCACTAAAACCACAATGGTTGTTGATACATGAAAGTCTATAGTAGTACCACAACCTTCTTTTATCTCTGTCTGTCAGGATAGTTACATACAGCTTCCAGACAAAGATGTCATCATCTCATACCTGATCAGATACATATCAAGTGAGTCAACAATCAAATGTAATGAGACGCAAAGAGAATAAAATATAAGGCCTAACTTATCATAGACTCACTGCAAAGTACATAGTGGTGAGTTCTTCAGAAAACAGCACTATATTAATTCTATTCTTGCCTTCCTTTGACATGGCTAGAATACAAAAACTATGCATCTAAGATGTTTGGCAAGGCCCTCGCTAAACTCACATGAATAACTAATTTAGTAAGATCTCTGCTAGTGTTAGAATGACAGTATGCATTATAATACTAGGTGAATAAGGGCAGAGAAGATCAGTTCCTTACCTTACAGATATCACCTGTCAATGGTTCTGTAAAAAAAAGTCAGATGAAGCCACTGTTCTACTCATCAGGTTTAGTCAGGACAGATAAGACCATCATCTGACTGATTAGTTAGATTCACAGAATAAATCCATACACATGACAAATCAGTTGGAAATTGTTTGTCTCTTAATATGTTGCAAGCAAATAAATTAATGCATTTATAAGATTTGCTGTTGTTCTTGATCTTATAATCACATGAGAGAGTTCCAAGTACATTTAACCCCCCTATTCACCCTTTACTTTTTTTATTTGAACATTTGTGTGAAACCGAAATTAGAAGCTTAGTCAACTGTTGTAGGGCACTTCCGAACAAAAACTTGACTGATGACGAAGTCGACTTGTTGGACACTTTAAAAAGTCTACCTGTCAGGATTCTCAAACCTGACAAGGGGGGTGGTTTAGTACTAATGGATACTTGTCATTATGAAAACTGTCTTACCCACATGTTATTGCAGGATGCTTATACACTGTCTAGTATTAACGAATTGAATGCAGCGTATAGGTGCATCCATGTTTTCTTGAATGATTTGTTTTTAGAAAATGTTATAGAACAAGATGTGTTGAAATACTTGACTGTTTCGTTCCCCAAGATTCCAACAGTTTTCGGACTATCCAAGATCCATAAAGATGTGTACAACCCTCCCATGAGGCTATTGGTTAATGCTAGGGGTTCAATCACTTACCTGATAGCCAAATATGTGGACAATATACTGAAAAAATAAATTGAAAAGGAAACACACATTTGTAAGGACTCTTGGGCTTTTTTAAAAGCCATGGGTGCTTTAGAATTCAAGAGAGGTCATAGATTTTTGACAATAGATGTAAAAGACCTTTATACGTCTATCCCTCATGCTACAGGGATTGACTGGGTCACTGACCGTTTATTGTATCATAATGCTAGCAGTGTAGAAATCAGATTGGTGCAGGAATTGTTAGATGTCATCTTGAAGTACAACTTTGTCACATTTGGGGGAGAGATATATTTACAGAAGACTGGTGTAGCCATGGGCTCACCAGTAGGGGCCAGTTTTGCTAACATCGTAATGGCTGAATGGGAACACAGATACGTGTTTGGTAATCGTAACGGTCAGTTCAAAATCGATTTTTACACCAGATTTTTGGACGACATCTTTATATTGACAGAAGGTTCAATTAATGATGTGGGGACCTTCATGGACCATCTCAATTCCAGCACGTCTTTTTTGAACTTTACATTTGTAGAGTCTGATTCTAGAATTTCTTATCTGGATGTAGACTTATACAAAGATATTCCTGCTGGTAGCTTCAAGGCCAAAATATACCGTAAGAGTTCCTATTCTAACACCATGTTACACTTTACTAGTGCCCACCCTGGGCACCAAAAAAGAGGGGTAGTCAAGGGGCAACTTGTGCGCGCTGCTCGAATGGTAACTGACAATGAACCTTTTTTAGAAGAATGTGAGTTCATTAAGGGATTGTTTCTACACAGAGGTTACCCAGATAAGTTTTTTCATGACCTGGTCACTGAGGTCCAGACTAAAAGGTATGGGGGTGTTTATAAACCTATTTTACAAAGCAGTTTGTTCACAAGTTGTCCACTAGAACACTCACCTCCAGTTATGCCTGAAGTCTTTGTAGACAACAAGAAAGTAGACACTTCTATTTCTTTCATCACTAATTTTAGTGCTGAGATTCATTTAATCAAGGAGGTGTTTGTCAGGAACTGGAGTATTTTCTGTTGTGACAATGCCTTACAAGCCACGTTTGGTACTTTACCTACTTTTATATACAGGAGGGGTGACAACCTCAAACGGATACTAGAAACAAAAAAGGACACTCGTGTTAGAGTAGAGGGCACTTTCAAATGTGAGAGTTGTAACATGTGCAGGCACATTGCCACTGGTTCGAGATTCAAAATTGCTGGGTCTTCTTTCTCCACTGTTGGTAGATTCAACTGTAAATCTCGATTGGTTGTTTATTTAGCTTGCTGCCAGTCTTGCCCAGCGTTTTATGTGGGCAAGACTGACAGAGGTTTTAACGAAAGAATCTATGAGCATTTATATTGTATCAGGAAAAATAAGTGTGAAAACGCTTTGGCGAAACATGTTAATGACCACCCCCAGCACAGTTTTACTTTTAGGGTGTTAGGACAGGTTCCCTTTGACATCAGGGGGGGTCCTTTCCAGCTATTATTAGAATGCCTAGAAGTGATTTGGCAGCTGAAACTCTGTTCATATAGACCTCCAGGTCTCAACGACAGAGTAAGTTTAGCTTGCATTTTGAAACTCAGAAGTATGCAGAGGTAATTTTATTATTTATTATTTTTTATTTTTGTTCTTCATTTGTGACTTGTTATTTTTTATGTTTCACTTTTTATTATTATTTTTTGTCAGCAATTTGGTTCAATTCATTATGCTTTCTTGGTTTTAAACATTTTATGTTTAGACACATTTCCTTGACAATTTTCAATTTTATTTTGGTTATTTGTTTGATTTTAAAACACAATTTGTAAAGACCTGACTTTTGTATGCAGTAGCACTTTAAGAAGCTTTGAGATCAGCTTTTTCCCACACATTGATGTCAGCGAGTTTTAACCAGTTGGTTGGTCCATTCAAATGTACCATGTGTTGTTAATTGTGTATTTAAGGAGTTTTTTTACATTTGTTACCTTTTGATGTTTGTCTGAAGAAGTTCAGTTTTCTTGAACGAAAAGTGGATGTTAATAAAACACTTAATATTGGACTCTTTGCTGCTGGTTCTGCTGACGTGGATTTTGTTTTATTCATAAAAGCTGAAAGTATTGTATTTCTATGTAAGTATTATGGGAAATGTTTTAAAACAGGTCTTCAAGCATTGCATTAAAATTGGATGTCAGAAAAAAAATGTAACAAAGTTTTATATTAGATGCACATAACGTAATCTACAATACCACCTACAGAATACGGACACTGTAAACATGTTGCTTAATGCTGTTCTTTCTCAATCCAACTGGATTTAAGTCATTCAGGAAAAATGTTTCTAATACATTCAATTTTTAGTATGATTTTTTACCTTTCTTTATGACAATTTAAATAACATATATAAGATTGAAACCTTTGCCTTTTAATTGTGCAAATCATTTGCAGTGTATTTGGTATTGCGTTAGACTATTGTGCTGTAATGAGAGCTGAGTCTTATGACAAAACTCTCAGTTATCAGTTGGATTATCCCCAACTATAGCTGTGAGCTCTGGGTAGTCACGGAAAAGATAGGATTGCAGATACACATGGCAGAAATGAAATTCTTTCACTGGTTATCTGATCTCACATTTTTTAATAGAGTGTGGTGTTTACCAATACAGTAGGATCTCTGTACACAAACACTGCTCTTTCATGTTGGGGGGATGTGGTTTGGTCAACTTATGAGGATATTATTGGAGGAAGTTCCCTCACATGTGGCATGCCAGGCATGACCTACTGGGAAGCAAGCCTGAGGCAGAGGCAAGAATGGTCTGACTGATTAATCTTGCATCTCGCATGGGAAAACTGTGTGCTCCCACAGGATAAATAGAAAACTGGTGCTAGTGCTAGACAAGTCTAGCTGACTCTGCTTAGCTTGCTACCATCATGACCCCCATTAAGACAAGCAGTTTAGAAAATGGATGGATGAATAGATGGTAGTTTTGAAAATAAATGTCTTGTTAACTGCAGTAATATTTGTGCCCACTCCAACAGTGTATAGTTAACATCATTGCCAGCATTAAAGGTTTTGTATACATTCAAAGCTCTTCCATAACTATTCTAGATCACTCCCATTTTTTCATTCTTCAGCATTTTTAGGGATGATGAACTAATATATTTCTGTATCCTGAAGAATGTTTTATATTAGCCTCAGCACAGGTGCCTTCCTTCATTTCAGATTCTTTGCATTATCCTTCCCTGATTTAATGTTTCCCAGATTAAACAGTAACTATAAGGCAGATTACTCAATCCCTGCTCATTGTTAGAGTAAACAGAAATGATAATAAGTTACAATAAATATTACGGTAGCAGAAAAACAAAACACGTTTTACATTCATAAGTCCTGTAGACTTTGCATCTATATTTAAATACCTCTAGATGTTAATATTTAAGATAACTGTTGATGTTATTCAAACATTTCACCTCTTCTTTGTTTGTATAATCAGGATAAATTTTAGCACCAGGTTTTTTTTTCATCATAAATATTATTTTTATCAGAAAGGAAAAGGGAATTTGTACCTCTGTTGTAAGCAGTGGATAGATCAGTATTTGTTTTTGTAGAGTGTAGCTCTGCCATCTTAAGAATATGCTGTTTTGTATAACATAACAAATAGCTTCTGACACTTCAGGAACATGATCATTAAAAATCATCTTCACAGAATGACTTATACAAGGGTCAGCCTTAACCTTAAATTCCTGTGGACTGTTATTGGCACAGTTAACATCTGCTTTCCAGACTCAGCATCATGTTCAATCATTTTTTATATTTACCTCCCAAATGCTGCACTCAGAAAAAATATCAAACACTAGATTGATGGGGTCAGTGCTGGAAGCTTCTGTAGAAAAATTGATTAACTTTGCAAAAGCTTTCTCTTCCAAACAACAATGGCATCACTGGAGCACGTAGATCAGACAGATAAAGATATGTTGTTCAATCACGAGACAAAGCAACAAACACTCAAAGATTCACATGCATTTCTTTAAGTATTCTGTACTATGAAAATACTATAAATGTACAGAATGAAATAACAATGGCTGGATATATGAAACCATAGATGTGTTGTGAACATGTAGTAGTGGTCTAGAAGTCCTTGATTATAAGACCATAAATGTTTAGTTCACTGCGTGCAGTTTTTGAAAACATACATAGTCAGTATATGCCATCATACCCTGCAATAAAACATACACTTCCTTTCTTTACCATTTTATCTGGAAACACTATGAAGTTACAAAGTGAAAAAAAAAATAATTACAAAAAATGTTTCATTTAAAAGGTATTTTGGTGTGTTTTTTCCATGTGGGTGATTAAAACAAATGCAAAGTATTGTCATGATGTAAATCAGGCAGTCTGTAATATGCAACATAATCCACACCTGTGCTTAAAGCTTAATAGGTAAAAATCAAAATAAAATTAGGCTTTTTGGAATTATAAATCCATGAATATAGTTTCAGTTTTGTGGACTCTGCTAGAGTTCACTTTAGGTTACTAACTCAATAAGGTTGTTATAGAATATGGTTTCTTTTTGTGGAGAAAATATCAAAGTACTGTATTTTATTTAACCGTAGATGCTATTAAATAAACTGTTTTTCAGTCATGGCAGCTCATTGCATAAAAACAGTTTTTCTCTCTTAAAATGTCTATAGATTAATTTCAGTTTCTACTGCATGTTAAGAAAAATAATACAGGCACCATATTCTGAAAATCAGTAAGCCAGTATGTAAATGTTGAGAAATGAATCACCACTTGGGTTTCTAAAAGGAAATGCTATGATTTTTGTGGGAGATTTTCAGCTTAATTTCAAAATACAAGGGATTACATTATAAGAGCTGCTCAACCATATAAATACACAAGAAAAAAAAAAACAGTCATTTATTTGTTTAAATACTGGAAACTCTAAATATCCACCAATAACAGGGCACGATATATCAACTGCAAGGCTCATTATTCTATTACTTGTCAGATTACTTGCAATGCAGATGCCTTGATCAGCAAAGTGTTTGTCCAAGACATGATGCACAGTTTTGCTACATGACTATCTGTCCCAGCCATTTACAATAGCCAAGATAATAAACTGATTATTCACTAAGTGGGCACAGCCCTTGATCACAGGGGAAAGTAACTACAGATAGCAGCTGGAAATATACCGTCCAGTCATTTTCCATACTGTCCATAAAAACAACTGCAGATGCCCTTGTAACTATTGATAAGGACTATGATACTCACTACTGTGGAACCAGAAGAGATACACGACAGACCATACCATCACAGACAGGCAATTGTGACATGTATTTCCTTAGATGAAGACACAGTTCTGATTCCCAGATACAAGTGGAGTATTTCTCATTTTCATTAGTACAACCAATAACAACTGTGTAGAAAGTAGACATGCTGATACACAAAAGGCAAGTGAGTGACCATCCAGAACCCTTTAGCCTTCAGCCAAAAGACATACCACCAAGAACCACACACCAGAAGGATAAGGTGCCCAGTAGGTATGTGAGGGAGTCCACCACCAGCAGCTAGTGTAGCACAGAAGGGACACTCAACAAAAACTGTGACCTTATGACCTCAGCAGTTGAAATGTCATGTCAAGCAGCTTCATCTAGTGTGAGCCGCCCTGAATGAACAGTGTGTATTATACAAATGACATCTGCAGGAAAGGTGCAATCAAGATAATTTTCAACAGAATTGGGTTTCTATGGCACTAAGACAATAAAAAGACCATCCAGTGAAATCAACAACCAAGATAATAGATCTGAAAATAAAACTTCCCAAGAAGAAGAACTACCATGTATCAACACCTATGGACTGCACAGGCATTTTTTTTATTATTATAATACATCTGTAATTTTTTTTTCAGGGGTAGAGTACTGATCTCCATGGATTTTTTTCAGACTCAGCCTGAGAATGTTATCTGGTTAAGTGACTTGCTCCGAGTCACAAAGTTAGGTAATGGAGGGTGAGGAAATTAAACCTTGAACCAATGGACCTCAGGAAACAGCTTATTAACAGCTCCTTAATCCTCTAGGCCAAGTACAGATACCTCACATGAATGCAAACAGTGTCCATCAGGAAGTGCTCTGGAAAGCAGGCTTTAATTCCAGTATATTCTGGGATTTGTCTATGTGGAGATATGTGTAATACAGTGCCACCATACAGTACAGACAAGACATTCTGTTTATGACATATGGATGACTCACTAAGATGCTCATGTTAAAGTGTTTTGTAACACTGTGGTATTGCATTGCGGCATCTGAAGAGTCAAGTGCCATGATGCATTTTGTCAGAGTCTTGTTGTTGTGTCTTTCGGCTTTTCCCGGTTAGGGGTCGCCACAGCGGAACTCCGGTCTGCTAATGATTGGCAGTAGATTTTTACGTGCCGAGTTGCCAGCTCTGATGCACAACCTTTAACGAAGGTACGCCCATTCACGCATGTCTCCACACAGAAGACGCTCTAGCTGAGAATCGAACAGGACAACATCTTACCAATGTTTATTTGGGTTGCTGCTTCAATTAAAAGATTAGTGAGCTTTTTTTGAAACCATGGCCCGAACAAAGTCAGTGTTTTCCCCTGTGACATCATGTCAGGCAGGGTTCCATAGACTTTATTAGACTTGTATCTACACAAACCCAATAATCATCCATTAAAGTTTGTGGAAGCATCTTACATTTTTCCCAAGTTGATGTCACTGAGGTTAAAGATTGCCCATACTTCTCAATGGCATCAACATGGGAAAAACACATTTTAAAAGGATTTTTTTTTTTAATTTTAAGGGTGAAAAAAACAAAAATTGCAGATAAAACGAAGATCCTAATTGGCACTTGCTGCACCAGATACAGCGGTGCAAAGGATAAGTCACTCTAGTGCGGCAAAATGCTTTGAAGTGTTCTTCTGGGCGATATACCAGAATGTTCCACAGGATAAGCAAAAGTTCTGACGTGAGGCATGCTTGCATGAACATATCACTCTTTTGAAATATTCATGGAAAATCCCACCCCACATATCAGAAATTCACATGATCAATACAAAAGCATTAAATGAAATGGTTGTGGTATCAGTGTTAGGGGTCAATACATACACAGCATGCATTATGCTGGAACCATTGGAAGACAGTCATGTAGACCATGTATTTCGAACTGACCCTACTCCTGTACTATGTTCAGAATTGTTAAACTCCAGGGAGCTTCCACAAATGCAAACCAGAAAATTCCAGTCCAAGTAATACAATGGAGGCTTTGGCATGAAGCAGCACTCTGCCAGTATAAGTGTGTTCATGTATGTGCGTGTGAGACAGTTTCACTATCAAATTTTTACTTGACTAAAAGGAAGACTTCAGGTTTTTCACAACTTTTTCATTTCACATCCTTTCTGCATTTTTGTTGAATAATCATGTACAGTTTTTATACACATTGGGAGACTTTACAGCTTCAGTAGCACAAATAAGAAGACTGTTAATCATACAGGGTTATAAATGTTGCATTGGCATCTTTTGCTATTCTCTGGTAAGCATTGCAGAGCATGCATAGCAGGAGGAATGTGAGCTGTCTCAATAAGTGGTCTAGTCAGAGTATTCTGCACTGCACGTATCTGATGAGGACCATAATCTGCTGCACACAGCAACAGATACAGTGAATTACAGAAGCCCAACCTGCTCAATATAAAGTTGCACATTATATTTTAGGGCTCACATTAAGTAGCAGGTTCTTTTTTTAATGCCTTTTTACATACAAACACATATATTAATAGAAAAGAAAACAAATCCTCAACATTTTTTCCCATTTACATGCATTATACACTACATATATATATATATTTTTTATATATTCTTACCTTATAAAGAAGTATCAAGACAGTAACTTACTGGGCTTTTGGCAGAATTTTTATTCCCACTGCACACCAACCATCATCCCTTCTACAATCACTTGGTACATTAATTTTCCCACCATTGGGTGAGAGTCACTCATGAGAGGCTGCCATCCAGGCAGCCATCAAGCCTTTCTATTTGTGGCCCTTACATCTTCCATTGCTGGCTTACACGGATAATCATAAGCATAAGGGCTCATTGTGTCTTGAACTTTGAGAGCATACATTTCTGCCTAATCTTGTTACCATGCAGGCATGGCTATACAACGTCTAGTGCATGTCCATTGCCAATATGCTGCATGCATGCATATACCTCTATCTCCAGTAGATGCTTACCCTGAGCATGGTGGTCCACATCCTTTTCACCAAAATGGGTAAGCAAGCACAAGTTTTTCAGTTCTGCCCTCACTCTTTTGATCTGACAGCACTTGGGTCATTAGTCGATGATGCATTATTTAGGCCACAATAAGAGCTCTGTTGTTCTGGTCCATGAATCCATCTCTTTTAGCAGTATTTGATTTGATGGATTATGAAACACTGTTTGAACAACTGAACTCTAGAGGACTCTTCTGAGACTGATCAAATGTTTCCTCTTGAATTCCCCAATGTTTGTGTTTTCACCCCTCTACTACATGTATAAGCTGTCACTGGGCCAACAGTATCAAAGCTGTGCAGATAATGTCCTGTTTTACTTATCCCGTGTTCCAGTTTTACTGCATTTATTAAGTTCTTTAGAGGGTTTTTATTTATGAAATCCCATTATGGAATGCAGAAATATGTGTATATCCCAACACAAGTCAGATTGGAGTATTCGTAAATTCTGTTATAGCTTTTAGAATCCTCATCTTCTCCAGGTTTCCATTCAGCACAAACTATGCTATAGTGGCCATTTTCTTTAGGTTCTAGGTTTTAAACTGGATTTTATGCATCACAGTAAGCACAGTAATATTAAATTTATAATATTTTGCAAACAACCTACAGTATGTCAGCAATCACTCAAGTTACACATACTGTCCGTACCATTGTGTTTGTCCAGCAGATAGCATTCATATGAGGCTAAGCAGTACTTTCTGTGCTAGTTGGTTGTTAAGATATTTAGAAAAACATGAAAGGCAGGATTCAGTAAAGCCTACACTGTGCAATACGACTGTGTGCGGGTCCTGGTGCAATGAGCATATGGTAGCACATTGTTTTGTATTCAGTAAGTGGCTCTAGACAGTGTGTAGAGCTGTGGACACACGGTAAACATCATGGCATGCTAATTACAACATAAGCAGCTGAATTATTAACCAATCCAAGGTGGAGAAGCTATTCAGCATGCACTCAGTACATATTTTGGCCTCAAATTCCAAAATCTGTTGGAGTACAGCCAAGGAAATACACATAAAAAATGTTAGGGGCTGCTGTTGCTCTTATACATGTTGTATGTGCAACAGCCCCAAGTCTATGCTGCTGCTGCTGCTGCTAAAAGGTCTCAACCAACAAAGAAAAGAGTGTTTAAACCTCATTTATCTTTTCATGGATTACATGAGGTGGAAATTGTAGAGTGCTACAGCGTGGATAGAGACATCTTACAGGAAGTATGCAACCTCTGTTATCCTCAACTGAGAGCAAAGGCAAACTGAGGGGAAGCAGTACTTCTGAAGACTAAGGTATGTGTAGCACTTAGAAAATTAGCTAAAGGCGGACACCAACAGGGGATATTCTGGGGGTGTCACAGGCATCAGCATCCATTATTATATATCAATTCCTGAATACTATCCTAAAACATGTCAGTGACTACCTACATTTTCTCCCTACACCTGAAGACAGAGCTACAACTATCCGTTGAACTGTGATCTTGTTTACAGCGAAGTTCATGTTTTTACTGTGGTTTTATAAGTGGCATTTCGCTGTGTCTTGTGGTTTCGTAGAGCTACAACTATGAAGGATTTCTACCTGTAGCACTTCCTTAAAGTTTTGGGTGCCATAGACTGCACACACATTGAAATCAAACCACCACCCAGGGAACAGGGAAGGATTACCTAAACATATAGGACTTCACTCCATTAACTTCCAGATCATGTGCAATACTAAGGGAATCATCCTGAATGTGTGTACTGGCCATCCAGGCAGTTACCATGACTCGGATATCTGGCACAACTATCAACTGTATCAGAGGTTTTGTAGGGAAGATATCCCACAAGGTTATTTACTGGGGAATGTAGGGTATGCATTCAAGCTGTGTCTGATGCAAACCATCAGACATCTATATACACCCACACACACACACACAGACACACACACACACACACACACACACACACACACACACACACACACACACACACATACACACACACACACAGGCGCACAGACACACGCACACATGCACACACACACACACACACACACACACACACACACACACACACACACACACACACACACACACACACACACACACACACACAGGTGCACAGACACACACACACACACACACACACACACACACACACACACACACACACACACACACACACACACACACGTACACGTACACACATGCACACACACAAAAGATCTTTATAATGACCCACACACTCAAACAAGAAATACCATAGAGCATGTATTTTGGCTGCTGAAGTCATGGTTCTGGTGCTTAGATACATCAGGGGGACCCCTGCAGTACAATTTTTGTACTTGTGCTGAAATTTTCACTGTCTATGCTATCCTTGACAATATTATCCTATGAAAACAGCTTCAGCAGAATCACCAAGGGAAAGAGAAAGTGGCACACATCCACTAGCAAGGTCACCACAGCTCTATGCAGGTGAGGAGACAGAGGAGGAACCACCAACGGCTGTGGATGCAGGAAGACATAGGCATGCTCAGTATGCTCTCACCTTGTTCAAGAGACAACAGACAGCACACATAATCACCACCTAATGGAGTAAAACTGTCATCCTATAAAAAAGTAAAATGTATGCCGGACAATGCTCATAACCTTTACTTACCTACGTAATGGCTGTGTACTGCTAGCATCACACAGAGTCATCCTCAAATTCAAACAGTTGTAACTGCCAGACTATCAAGATAAGTGTTGAACCTGGAATAGGAAAATAAATGGCTAATAATAAAATGAATGCAGATCCTTGCACGATGTTACTTGATAATGTAACTAAGTAGAAGGTAGGTGATTTTTTGCAGCAATGACATCAATATGTGACAGCAATAACTTATGTCAATAGATGTGTTCATTATCAGCTAATAGTCTTCATGCATCAAAGATACACACATTACAAAACCATGAAAGAAAGCAGTAGAATTTTCACAAACAAATATATAATAAGCACTCAGTCAGCTATGCACCCTGGGCATCAGCCAAATGATATATGTATCCCTGAATCCAAAAGATAGAATCAAGGATATGGCGCAGTTATCACTCATTTGCATAGGGTGATGTTTGGGGGGGGCAGGATGCCAAGCCTTTTACAAAAGGTAGTGAATGTGTACGAGTAAGAAAAGACAGGCAGGCAGGCAGGCAGACATTTGGATAAAGTATCAATTGGCCACTGAGACTGAAAGATCTGTAAGGCTCGCAACTGCCCGAAGTAACTGTTATGTGTGTGTGTGTGTGTGTGTGTGTGTGTGTGTGTGTGTGTGTGTGTGTGTGTGTGTGTGTCTGTATGGGCATTCAAGATGAAACATGTGTGTAAGTGTCTGCAAGAACACAGTCAAGCTCTGTGCTAGCACTACATACTGGTATGTCAGACCAGTCTGAACCATGCATAGTAGAAGTAATAATTCATTGTTGTTGACCCAGCCTGTGAGAACTGGCTCTGCTGGGAGTTGCACTGGCACATCCATCACATGGTCAAATGTGCTGCTGCTAACTGAATGTGACTAATGCCTACTAGATGAGCTTTCCTCATGGAAATGCCCAGGACCATGACCCCATGGTCTACCATGTCTAGATGTAGACACCTCAATCACTGAGGGAGCCATGGAAGAAGTGTGATCAGAGACAGGTACATCTGCTAACATATAATGCTGCTGACCTACAGCCACATGGATGTCTTCCCCCTCCCTGCAGACATTCTGTCACAGACATCACACATTATAACATGTCATTCATCTGATCCACTGAATCGGCCACACATTGGAGGCAGACACGCATGTCAGCCTATGCCACATCTACAACTCTAAGCATGTTTTCAGAGGCCCTAGTGGAACATGTTTGTGCCTCCATGATGGCCCTAAACATACATTGAGTGGTACGTAAAGACAGCCCAGGATCGGGTGAAGGGTGGACAGCAAGCCTCCTCCAAACACCCCTAACACCCCCCCCCCTGCATGGCACCTCACCAGCACTTTAGCTATGGCTGGATTCAACTGACACTGAAGCCACAGTAATCACACTACCCTGATCAAGTGGGTCACCCTCCACCTGTCCAATATCTGAAGGTTCAGTGGAATAGGTCTGACAAGACCTATTGACTGTGCCCAAGGAAAATACAGGGGATGGTTAAATGCCAATCTTAGTGTCAGATTCAACCCTTGGATCTCCCCCATCTGTGCTTGTGTTTGGTCATCATCATCAACAGAGTCTACCGATAGTCTGACATCAGGTGGTAGGAGTCCTACTCTTCCACCATCAGGATCATTTGTGATAATAAGCAACAAACACATGAAAGAAATTAATACATACACTAAATATTTAAAACAATTTAAATAATAAATAACACGGGTCACACTATCGCAGATTGTACAGCACTACACACACATACAAATTACACCTACCTTATGCATACAGACAAATGCATATATCTTGCAAATGATCATCAATAATCAAAGAGAAATGTTTGTCTTATCATGTGCAGATGACTCTACACTTGGTAGGGAGGATAGCCCTGAAAGAAATGAAGCAAGGTAAGGATATAATCATCACTATTGCAATAACACAGGGGGACAGTGAATATGCAATATTTGCTTATGTGTATTGTTCCATGCATAGCTCTCCACGTCTCTTCTTGAAACACTTGATTTGGTCCACTTGGCTATACAATATGGTTGTGTTACTGTTATCTATCCTTGTTGAGGTGACAGTCCAAATTCAACCAATATTCTAACCATGATCATTTTATACTATTGAAGAAGTGGATAGCTATGGTCCTTTACTAATTCCCTCCTGCACGTTCCTATATTGGTTCCACTTTGTTTTTCCCCCTGCTTTCCCCCCATTTCACCACTTTCCTATCTACCCCATTTTCACACCTTTACTCATGTCACAAAAACAGAATCACCCCCACACACGCACACACGCACACACACACACACACACACACACACACACACACACACACACACACACACACACACACACACACACACGCACCACACACATAAATAATAAATCCCTAAGTATTTGTCTGGAATTTGTCATTGTGCACCATTACCGAGCAAAGATGAATGGTGCCTTATGTCCTATGGCATGGTGTAGTTAGCTCCTCACAATGCTGCTTAAAAATGCTGCACTGAAGGTACACACAGTTAAATTAGAGTAAAGCCACTCAAATTTCATATGTAGTATAACATTTATTTACACTGATGAATGCGTAACACTGCAAATCCATATGTGTACTGCTGACATAAATCAGTTGTCTATACACTACTCTCACATTTACTAGAAAAAATGGTTTCAAATGCATGAAACTATTGAAACACTGAAGACTTTAGTCAAAAGGATTCATCCAGTAAGCTCTTTCATTTCTGCAATAATACTTCTTCAGACTGAATGATAGTTAAATCCCAAAAGCTTATATACACAAAAATAATGTTAATTGAATAATCAGATAATTGGTGCTTTATTTTCTTTCTCTGTAAAAACACTTTGAAGTTTTCCCTATTGTTTAGGCCTGGAGGGTAGCATGCATCCAGCCTAACCTGCCAGGTGTACTCCCTCCAGTTGAACTCATCTTCAGCATTTAAAATATTTCATAATTAAAAACCTAACCTAAAACAATTGCTTCAAAATCCACTTTACAATTACTAGTATTAAAATGTCTGCTAAATACATTTTTGTCATTTTTGGTTTGAATTGCATACAGATGTTCATACATTCTCAACTGAAGCACCCAGGTAGTTCTTCCAACATAAAAAAGCATTCCATGAAGCTTAGAGAATTAAATAAACAACAAGCTTCAACGTACAAGTGTATCTCCCTTTTAGCTTAATTAAACATGTATTAATAGCGCTGATAAGTATATGTTTACCACTTTAACTGTTCAGAGTTCTGCACTGTCTTTATTTCTGCTTGACTGAATTATTTATATATTTGCTGGCAGAATTTTGTCTTCTGATCTATACTAAAACTTTTTTTCTCCCACCCTATTGCTATTGTGTTCTTAAAGTTGGTGGCTTTTGCAGTTGCCCGCCCCTACTATAAATTTGATCTGGGACACTCCCAGTCACATCTCTTTAGCTCATTCTACCTATTACAGAGATCATTTGGGAAGGCTAACCCCCTTAGTCCCTTAACTTTGAATTATCTTCTGTTCCTGCTCTCTCCCTTTTTATTTAAAAAAAGACACTTTATTTTGCTGCTTATATTTTTCTAATTTGTGTTTCGTCCTACTACTGTGTTACTTCATCTTGCTTTGCTTTTCCCTGCTACTTGCTGCCTGCTCTATAAAGTGTTTCAAATGCATCTTTTCTGTTGCATTTATTACTGCTTATTTATAGCCTGTCTAAATTAAGTGTTATTCTCAAGTGTTATTCTAAGCTCTTAATTTTGGTTTAAACACTTGAGCTTTAGGCCCAACCCTTAGCTCTCCCTGGCCTTTCTCCCTCAGATTCTTACAAATATGGATGGACAATTTCCTATAGTTTCACCTGCCAGTCTGGTATATATGGGCATCCTGAGACAGTGTAGCAACTGTCTCATGTACAATCATCTACTACTACCACCTAGGAACACAATTTGTGAGAGATGCAATTACATTAGGAACATAGAGTCCAAGCTCTCTCCCACTCAAGCCAGTATATATCTGTCACCAAAAAGGTTGTCTACACAATCACTACACCTCAAACACCATCTACACCTACACAGCACACAGCTACATATGCAGATGTCCTCCACCTAAACATACCCAAACAAAGGAGACCTCCAAGGCAAAAACACACGTGATCTCCACAGCCCTCCACACCACATACCACTCATAGTCCACACACCTGTGCCTCACAGACACTAAGGCCTCACCATAAATCCAACATATTAGTCATAGGAGACTCCATTGTGAGACTCACAGATGTGCCTCTCACCAGGCTGGATAAGGAGAAAGTTACGATTAGTTGTCTGTCAGGTGCCAGAATCCATCATAGCACATGTGCACTCAAGACTCTCAACAACAAGTACTGTTATGACTCTATCATAGTCCATGTTGGTGTGAATGACTTGAGATGTACCTCTCTGGACTATATGAAGAGAGACATGATTGAGCTCGCTGATTGTGTCCCAGGCAGGTATGTCCCTAGCCTTAAGCAGCATTCTGCCATCAGCCAGAATGATGCCTCAATACAAATAGAAAATGATTGACTTTAACAATTGGCTTAGTTTCTGGTGTCATTCCAGGGGGATCCAGTACCTGACAACCTGGGAAGATATGATCGACAGACAGCAATGCTTTGCCAGAGATGGCCTGCATCTGTCTCACCTGGGCTTCAGGCTTCTGGCAAAGGCTCTTGCCTTCCCTATAGTGCCGTTTTTAGGAAAAGAGATGAGGTTAAAGCTACCAACATAAAAATTTCAACAAAACACAAATTAAAAGTCATGCTGCTAAACGCTAGGAGTCTAAACATGAAACTGCACTCATTGCAAGCATTCCTAAACCTGGAAGATGCTGACATCTGTGCAGTCACAGAGGCCTGGTTCAAAGTTGCAGAGAGCACCCCAGCCTTACCTGTTTACTCATCCTATCTTACATTCAGACTGCAAATTGTGGGCAGTAAAGCCAAAGGAGGTGGAGTTTCAATATACATTAAAGACATACACACCTCCAAGCTGGTCAAACAGTATGACGCACAGGAGACACTCCAGGTGCAGCTAACCATTGGCAAGACCCCTATTCAAATCATAGCTAGCTACCAGCCCCGAAATCAAGATGCCCAATCCACTTATTTGAACCTGTTCGAAACTATCAAGATTCAACCCTTTACCCTGATCCTGGGTGACTTTAACTTCCCAAACATAGACTGGAAGAAGTACTCATGCCAAAACACAAATGCCCAGAGATTCCTTCATTTTGTCAATGCAAATGCCTTGGAACACCTAGTTGGTAACCCCACAAGAGGTGATAATATCTTGGACTTGGTATTAACCAATGTGAGTAACCACTGCAGCATCCCTAGAGTATCATCCTCTCTGGTAAGATCTGACCATAAAGCAGTCACTTTCGAAGTCACCATCTCCCGCAGCCCCCCTTTAGCTAGGATTAGACATAAAAACTTCTCCAAAGCTGATTACAGCCTCCTGAGGGATAGTACAAACAGCTTCACAGCCCACTCCCCCTCTGTAGGAACTGGCACCAATATCCAAAACTACACCAAAACACAGTGCGAGCATTTATATAGATGCATGGAATCAGGAATACCCGACTGGACTAAATCATCCTCCGCAAGGAAGAGTAAACCTATTTGGTGGTCATCTGCAATAAATAAACTCTAGAACAAAAGGAAAAAATGCTGTCCAAGACCAAGAAGGAGCAGGTGCCCAGTTGGAAGCAATGTCTCCTTAGTCTGAACAAACAAATAAGAGCACTAGTGAAATCCTCCAAAGCAAACTTCGAGTCCAAATTGGCCACATCTGCTAGAGACAATCATAACGCCTTCTTCACATATGTCCGCAACCTCAAAGGAAGCACCTAGATCTGTTCAGAACTGGTGATCATGGACGCCGCATATACAAATGCTGTAAATATAGCAAACCTGCTGGCTGACAGATTCAGTGAAAACTATACCCCTCTGTCCCCCATCAGTAAATCAGGACATCCCCAGTACCTGCCCCCTTCCCCTTATATCTGGGGAACAGGTCATCACTGCTCTCTCAAAGGCAAAAAATACAGCCTCCATGAGACCGATAACATTCCAGGCTGCATCCTAGTGAACTCAGGCAGGAACTTGCAGCACCCCTAGGCACCCTAGTCAACCAAAGCCTGAGTATTAGCTTCATCCCAGTTGAGTGGAGGATAGCCACTGTCTTCCCTTTACACAAAGGTGCAGTATCCACTAATGTGGGAAATTATAGACCCATCAGCCTGAATAGCCTAATCTGCAAGGCCATGGAATGGATTATCATGGACCTCATTAACAAAGACATTGGAAGCCTCCAAACACTTGGTCCCACACAGTTTGGCTTCATCAAGGGGAGGTCACGTCTGCTAAATTTGGTTGACTTCTTTGAAATAGTCACCAAAACCATGGGCGGGGGGAAGATGGTGCACACCACCTACTTTGACTTGGCCAAAGCCTTTGACACTATACTCGGGCATAATAGATAAACTCTCTCAACTAGGCATCAATCCATATGCTATCAGTTGGGTAAAAAAACTGGCTCACTGATAGAACCCACATTGTCAAAATATGGGAAGCCACCTCAAGCAGTAGACCTGTAACAAGCGGTGTACCCCAGAATTCAGTCTTGAGGCCTCTGTTATTTGGGATATACTTTTCTGAGGTGCAGGCCAATACCAGTGGGCTATGGCTTACCAAGTTTGCAGATGACTGCAAGCTGGGTGCTGTCATCAGTTACTCTAGTGATCCTCCAAGAGAGTCTCACTCAGACAAATGACTGGTGCCAGAAACTTGGCCTCAAGCTGAATACCAAAAAATGCATCATCGTCCCCTTTGGGGAGATTGAAGTCCACACAAATTATCACATTAATAACAAAGTCTTAAGCATGCAATCAGTTGTGAGAGATCTGGGCACCCAGGTTGATAGCAACCTGACTTTTGACCACCATGTTGCTTCCATTGTACAGAAAGCCTTCTACATGGCCCACCTCATAAGTAAGGGTATCTCATCCTGGGACAAGGAGGTCATAACATTCATATATTCTTCCCTTATAAGGCCCATTATTGAGTACAATGCCTGTTTTGGCATGTACTTCACAAAGCACATGCAGCTGCGGGAGGGATGACAGAGATTCCTCACCAGGAGAATCCAAGGCCTCAAACATCTACCATACACAGATAGGCTAAAAGGCCTATCCCTCTGCTCAGTTTCATACAGACTCCTCAGAGGTCACCTCTGTCTTGCATACAAGGCGATCACAGACCCCACCTTGATGGGACTGCTGTATATCCGCAAGTCAAGCTCCACTTGAGTAATCAAAATGCGCGGCCTCAACTTGGTCTGTGACATCAACAAGACTTGTTGGCGGGACAGATTTGTGTCCCAGAGACTCTCCCATCTATAGAATAGACTCCTTCTCAACATCAGGCAGAGTATCTCTTTACCCCCTTTTTAAATGCAACCTGGATAACTGGATGGGAAACAGAAAATATACCCCTGGGATTCCACCCATGACCCTGCTGGACAGGGGAATTGGGTGCTGATTTGTCTAAACATGGGCTAAACTCTTGAGTAGGCTTTTAAGGTCCTCAGGGCCAATAGCCTTGTAACCTCCTATGATCCCATGAATTTTAACTTCAGTGATTCCTGTATATAAATAAGAACAAAAATTACAATCGTAACACCTGAATATTCCTATTCTGACAGGAAAACTTTTAGATTAACTCAATTTAGTCTGAAAAACATTTTTGAAGTTTTTTCCTTTTTTATTAACAAAAAATATTTCACCTCAACAACATTTTTGATATCAGAAAAACTACTTACCACCTTCCAAATTTCTAATACAATACTTTTGATCACTCTCTCATCTACACTGCTTGTAACTTGCATACTGGTGGCATACTGGACCTTGTTTTCTTTTTTGTTCATAATATTTGTACTTTGGACCCTCACAGAGGTACTTTCTGAGAGCTCCTTATTAATAAGTTCCTTTGGATACCCTCTTTTCAAAAGCTTATCACATAGTACCTTACTTTCTTCAAGGAAATCAGAATCTTTGTCTGTAAGCATACTAATACTGTTGAGCTTTCCTCTTATAATATTAATTTTTGTCCTTCTAGGGTGCATACTATTAAAATGTAGATACATATTATTACTGTCACATTTGCTAAAATTCTCACATTTAATTATGTAATGCCATGCTGAAAAACTGAGTACAAAAATTAGATTAGGCTGGATTTGAGCCCTGTCTTATTTATGTTCAAAATATAAATTAAATGCTGTTACACCTGCTGAAACAGAAAAAGCTAGACAGTGTTTTCTTATACTCAGTACTGTTCAAAGTGCTGACTGCTGCACCTCTCCACTTAGTGTGTTTGCATGGATGTAGGCAACCAATAGAAAATTCACTTTTTTCCAAGTTAAGCAGAGGCCTGAATTTGCTATCACTTAACTCCATGCAAAGGCTATAACAATAGTACTTCATGTTTTAAAAATGATGACACAACATTTTCAAATATAAAATACAGTATGAACACCATAGTATGTGTCAGCTATTTCTAACATCAGCTTATCTGCATAAATACTTTGCAAGTTGAAATTGTAGTGTTTTAATGTGAATCTAGCATATGCAAACACTTTGCCACCCATCACGCAAACCATTTGCTTAGTGTTGCACTATGGAAAGATCTGATTGGCTTGTATCAGTATATTTAATGCACAGTTAGTCTTTAACTCATTGTAATCCATGTAAAAACACAACCAAAGGGAAGGCACTTGTTAATGATTGAACACGTTTACTCAGACTCATGTGCCGTGTACCCATGCACTTGAAAATGGATATGCCAGTAGTAGTTCACAAATGTTAACTACACTATAGAAATAAATATCTGAACTGCATTGTTACATCATCTAAAGCTTAATACTGACAATGCAGGTTAGATTTTCTTATACTTGCATTAATGTGGACATCAATTCATCAAAAATATGAACACACATCCATACACAGTTGCATAGTTGCTGACCACAAATCATGTGTCTGTGTGTGACTGTAAGTGTATAATGTACATAACATATTGAGAAACAGGTGCATGTGTCTCACTTCTGGAACATACATTCCTGACACCTTTTTGCATCTAGTTTGAGAATCTGTCCTTGAAAGTGTACATGCAAACTGGAAACACAACAGAAAATGGAAAGTCCACACTTTGCATACAACTCTTATAACAGGACATGTTACTCATATCATATAATGATGATGGCATAATCTATGAAGACCAGTATGACAAGGCAAAAGTATACATCAGGGATGGTGCAATTATTAACTACTATATTAAAAGACTTACGTGTGGGTTAACATAACACAATAGCAACATTATGTGTGTGTCTCTATGTATGCGTAAATGTGTGTGCATAGTCAGCAGGATATGACCCTGTATCCTACTTTCAACAATCCAGTCACATGCAGAAAAATATTTTGACAGTTGTACATGCCTACACAGCCACTTCATTTAGGCCTCCCAACTTCTTCTCCCAAACATACAGTGATGATGTCATCCTCTCTAAAGTGTTCAGCAGCAGGGTCAAAGTCAGACTTATGCCATGGCACCTATGTTCAATACTAACTTATCTAGCGTGTATACGTAGTTGTGTAGAGGTTCTAGTCTCACTGCTGTAAACTGGCGCGTGTGCACACATGACTAGTCAGGGGAACATGACTTTGTGTCCTACTGTCAGCAATCCAATCCCATGTAGGATACATTTTTTGACAGTCTTACATGCCAACACAGGCAGTTCATACAGGTCTCATAACATCTTCTCCCAAACATACAATGATGATGTCATCCACTCTAAATTGTCCAGCAGATGTGTAAAAGTCAGACTTGTATAGTAATGCTTACATTAAATACTGCCTTCACTAGCCCACATAACTTGTTAGATAGGGGTTCTAATCTCACTGCAGACAAGTGGTGAGCATGTGTGTGTAGTCAGACAATCATGAGTGTGTGTCCTACTGTCAGCAGTCTAGTCCCATGCATGATAAATTTTTTGACAGTCTTATGTGCCTAGACAGCCAGTTAATTCAGGCCTCACAACATCTTCTCCAAAATATACAAAGATGATGTCGCCCACTTTAAACCTCACATCTTCTCCAAAATGTACAATGATGATGTCACCCACTTTAAACTGTCCACCAGCAATATAAATTCAGACTTGTGCCATGGTGCTTGTGTTAAATACTACTTATTTAACCTGTGTAAATCATTAGATAGAGGTTCTAATCTCAATTGCAGACAAGTGGTGTGCATTTGTGTGTAGTCAGAAGAGCATGAGTATGTATCCTACTATCAGCAATCTAGTCCCATACATGACAAATTTTTGACAGTCATACATGCTTACACAGCCATTTCATACAGGTTTCCCAACAACTTCTTCCAAACATACAGTGATGATTTCATCCACTCTAAATTGTCCAGCAGCAGAGTAGAAGTCAGAATTATTCTGTGGAACCTGCATTAAATACTATGTTCTCCAGCTTAAGCTAGTTAGGGGTTCTAATCTCACTGCAGTTAACTTGTGTGTGCATAGACAGAAGAATATGAATCTGCATCTTACTGTCTGCAATCAAGTCACATGGAGAACAGATTTTTTTGACAGTCATATATGCCTACACAGCCATTTCATACAGGCTTACAAATAACTTCTCACAAACATAACTGCTTATATCATTGCTTATAAATTGTTGTCTTACACTATGAAAAACAGACTTGTGCTCTGGTGCCTGCATTAAGTACTGTGTTCTGTATACTATTAGGTTGGGATGTGTTTGTGTTTGTGCTTGTGTTCAGTTAGTTCACATTCTAAAGACCATTTTAGAACAGCATATGAGACACCTTGACTATCATCTTCTCACCCCACACTGTTGATGTTATTGGCTATAAAGTGTTGTCTGAAACTGTAAAATCAGACATGTGCTGTGGTGCTTTTAAGTATTGTATTCTGTAGATAGTTACTTAGGGGTTGTAGTCTCACTGTGGTCAACTGGTGTGTGCATATGTGTGTGTGTGTGTGTGTGTGTGTGTGTGTGTGTGTGTGTGTGTGTGTGTGTGTGTGGGTGGGTGTTCATTCAACAATCAGTATGAAGTTTTAGAATGGCATGTGAATCCACAGCTCCACCCCTCCAAACATATTTTTGTAACATGCACTCATGATGTCATCCTGTATAAAGTGCCCTCTGACAGTATTCAAGTTAAACTTGAGCAGTAGCAGTAACATTATGACTGGGTTCTACAGATTCTATAACTAGATATTTAGGGCTCTAATCTGATAGCAGACAACTTGAGTGTGTATACACTCATATAACATTTCTGAGACAATTTTACACTGAGATGTGATGCCACATCCATGTCAGACACTCCTCCCAACATGTTCATCTCAATATACAATGATGCTATCTGTTAAAGTGCAGTTTAAAATATACACAAATAACATTAATTACTCTTTAGTCTTGAGTCAAGAATAATTCTTGAGGATGTGCAAAACATTTTTTTTATTTAAATCCACATACATCAGCACTGGGAGACTACCTTTACAGTTTAAAAATTAGTCTCACCAAACAGCAAAAATACACATTTTTCCCTTTTCATATCAGTATCCTGCATACAGAATACTGACTTTGACAAATAGGGTCTCTACAGACTCTTGTGCTTCTTGCTTAGTGCTGCACATGAACACTCAACAATCATGTTTTTAGTAACAATAATGTTTTAGAAAAACACAAGCCATTTGGCTTGGTAACCAGTCTTGTTTTCCGCCCATGTATATTTCAGTACCAGTAACATTCTAACTCCCCAACATTTCTTGTAACTACACATCTCAGCCTGGGAAGGTCAGAGCTTACATAAAACAAAATTTCTTTTACATTGTTTACTTTCCTCCCTTGCTGGGCGTTCCAGACTCTGTAGACCATAATACATCCCTTAACCCCTTCAGCACTTTCTTTACCTTCCGTCATCTGTTAATATACTTTCCAGCTTAATATTAGAATGCAGTTGGTAAACACTTAGAACTACAATAAGTATTTGTAGTTTGCATAACTATGCGTCTATACTATATATAATTTTTAACATGAACAAATATTAAATACTTCATCAAACATATTTGTGAAGAAATTGTAAGTTATGCATTTTGTGTAGAATAATCATGAGAGATTAATTTTTCTCTAACAGACTCCCCCCCCCTTGACACTACTAGTATCATAAAATGCACAATTATATTTTGATTTTCCTTAATTTGATAAGGTACGATTCATCTGTAGTGATTGACTATTCATTCATCTTAAGTTCATTATCAGATACAAGTAGCATTTCACGTGCAGGTGTAATCAAGCACTTTGTGATTACAGCTTTTAGAATAGAAAAAATTAAAACAATTAAAAAAATAATGCTAGTTTTTATACCTTGTAATGCACTAGTTTCCAGGTTACCAAATACACTGCCCAACTATCCAAAAAGTGTCCATTATTTAGTACTGTCCAAATATTGAAATTTGCCAACTTTTCTTGTTCATTATGGTGGTCAGTAATACAAAAACAACATTTTTTATGAGGGCACATGACCCCCCTTTTGTAGCAGGCATTATATGGAGTGCCAATTGGCTTTGTAACACTACAATTCGTATTGCAGTCATTTTTTGATTTGTCATTGTGATGTGATATGAAGTATAGTTAGCTACTTCCTGAAGAATTTGAACAACCATGGTGATTTTAAGCATTGTCCTTTGCACTCCATAACCAGGAGTTAACTGAAAATACTTGCTCCATCCAGTAGATCACCCACTTATTTCTCAGTCTACCTGCTGGAGGGTTCTCTAAATGTTGAATATCAGGAGTAATATAGCCCACAAAACAAAACCATGACCAGTTTGTGGGTAACCAGGGGTATGCAGGATTACCACAAATGTAGCAACGATCCTCTATCATGCCCATGCCACTCCCCCAGTCATAGTATCTTAACTGTAAAGAGTTCAACACACTTTTATGTCTAGTGTCATTGTATTTGCTGATTCCCACTAGCATAGTCCAATTTCTGGTGTAACGTGTGTCCACAATTTGTGGTGGCAAGCTGAAAAGACACAACCTTTAAAAATTAGTCAGATTACACCAGGTAAGATTAGGGTCACTAAGTTCTTTCTCAAATGTTACCTGTGATGCAGAAATTGGGAATCCCTGCCTTAGAATGTTGAGGTATATGCTAACACACCCAACAGGTTTTCACATTTAAGTCCACAGTGTACTGTCAAAGAACCAACAGGAAACTATTTTCTCTTGACCAGGTTATTAAAGGAAACAGCAACAAAAGCAGAGCAAAAGTACCTGTTGTTACGAGATTCGTTATGAGGTTCTGTTTTAGTTGAATCTTTTGCTTATATGTTTCGCTGGACAGATGATTCATCCTTTACCTTCGATCTTTTTTTGCCAGCAATGATGATTCGTCTGGGGCCCCTACATGATGGGTCTTTTTACAGTGGGATGAGTGAATTTACATTGATTGTCTTGGGACCACAGTCAGGGTGGTGAGGATTACCAGGTAAAGAGCTTTTTACCTCAGGCTCTAACAGTTCTTTTTTTTTTTTTTTTTGGAAGATTTAACATAACCCCAGTCACATGGCTACAGTTGGTGGCAGGGCTGGTCAGGTGGTGGAAGAAGAGATACTGATGTAAGAAATTATTTTTTTTCTTAATTTTTTTTTATATTATCCATTAGAGTTGATCTTTTCATTTGACATGGGGGGGGGAGCAGCTGGAAGGGCTGTGGGTCTTCCCATTAATATCTCATAGGGTCTCAATTTCCTTGTAGAATTGAAAGTGTCTCTGACCATTTAAGGTTTTTTTTTAGTACAAATCTTTGAGAAAAAAAATTAAGCATCCTATTAACCCTCTCTACTAGTCCAGATGATTGTGGATGGTTGGGACAGTGAAGACTCAACTTAAAAAATATTTCCAAAGCTCCATAGTTAATATTAAAATGCAGTTGTAAAACACTTAGAACTACAATAAGTATTTTTGTTTGCATAACTATGCATCTATACTGTATATAATTTTTAACATAAACAAATATTAAATAATTCGTCAAACATATTTGTGAAAAAATTGTAAGTTAATATGCATTTTATGTAAAATAATCATGAGAGATGCATTTTCTCAAACATATACTCCATAAAGTGCAATGTGACAGTGTTAAAGTCAGACATATATGGTGGTGCCAGTGTTACATTGTTTGTAATTCAGCTTCTAAATCTACACAGGTATAATGTGCAAATCAGACCCAGTCTACTGCTGTGTGTGTGGTTGGTGGTATATTATGTTCATTGTATGATCTTCTGAATTGCTTTTCATTTCACTGCCACTTAGGAGAATCATGCATGTAGCCCCGTGCATCCAACATCCCCTTTTTACCTCTGGCCACATGACATCCTTCCTGCAGAGGAGTGCAGTATGTCCACATCTGAAATATGCATATACATGTCATGAGTCCTTCCATGAACCTCTGCAAGCCATCTACAGATGACTGAATGTGTGATTGCTAATTCTTTCATGGGATGATGCTGTGCATATTATTGGCTTAGTAAGGCAAGCAGTTTTGTAGTGGAGCAGATCAACATTATACACAGTTCTCATTTAGCCATCGCAGTGACACCTGCAGCATGGCACATGTGTAGACCTATCATCATTAAATGCTCTGTGACATAGATCATTATAAAGTCATATTGATTACATGGGCACATAAGTCTTGTTTCATCCACATGTAATGCTGTGATATACATAAATATAACACGTTTTGATTCAGTTGTAACCATGTGAAATTCATTGTATGTGCAATTGTGTTGCTATTCACAAGGATTATCAAGGTGATCACAGTGTCATTGTATGACTAACAGCATTTGTGTCAGTAAATGTTCTCCATCAGACACTACCAGCTCATTTGTAATTTGTCCATATACGCCATCAGGCCACTGAAATAAAGCTTTCCAATAAAAAGCATATAGGTAATTGATGTAATTACTTGACATTGGTAGAGTTGCATGAATGTGTGAACAGTACCACAGTGTTGCATGGGGTGCATAACCAAGGGTGTATTTGGAGGTGTCACAAATCATTTTTTTCAATAACTGTGAAATGTTAAGGTGAATACATATCTAAGCACAGAGCTGTTTGTGGATGCCACCAGCCATACTCAACTAGAGACAGTAGACAATCCGCTAGTCGGCAGTTTGTATAACAATTCACCACCCTGTCCCCACTGGCCATCAGCCAAAGTATACATGCAAACATTACTTAGTATATTTTCTGAGGAGGGCAGCTCATCTGACCACTGTTTAATGCTAATACCACAGGATCAATTGGCCCTGACAACACCACAGGCTGCCTACACCATTACGTAAAACCTACCCTACCAAACACAGTTGGATCCCTGCTGAAACACAGCATCCAGACAGGCTATTTTCTTGCAGAAGGGTGTACAGCAACAGTCATCCATCTGACCAAGGGGAGACCATCATCTGCTGCAGGGAATTATTCACCCATAATCCCAACTCCCCTTATCTGTGAGGTAGATAACTAGTCATCATTGACCTTCTCAGAAAGGACACAGTATCTCCTGATTGTGTACCAAATACATTTTTGATTTGTTAAGGATACATCATGATTGTTAAATCTGGTTGACATCTTCAAGAAAGTAACCAAGGCCATGGATGGGTAACAGAGTGTCATTCTGCATAACTTGACCAGGCCAAGGCATTTGACAAAAATCCACACTCAGGTATCACAGAGAAACTGTCTCAAGTTACCATAAACACCAACATCACCAAGTTAGACAAATAGATCACACACACACACACACACACACACACACACACACACACACACACACACACACACACACAGTACACACAATGTTGAAGTCTGTGAAGTCATCTCTAGGTAAAGTTCAGTAACTAGGTTGCTACCTCAGGGTTCTGTACTAGGCCCTGTGTAATGATATGAATATACCCACAAAGGAGGTGTAATCAGCAGTATATATTGTATTATGTGCAAATGTGATTACTGCTCATGCTACAACTGTCCTGCCTTTGGGGTGTATGTACATTGACATGCCCTTTTCTGGTGTACATTACTATGTTTCACTTGTTCTTTTATCCATTCTCTATTCCTACTATTCCTGTCTGTGGCCCTTTTTAATATACACAGTTCCCCAGACTGCTGTCTTTATAATGCAGTTGATGATCATTACCAAAGCTTTATTTCAGTATGAAAAAAAATATGCACTGAGTATATTTTCCTATTCTGTGTTAGTAATGCATTCATTGCCTTAAATTAAACCCTGGTAGTCATTGTGACTGTCCTCACAATCCCGCAGAACTAGTTAGCCCATAATAGGTAAACATGTCTGCATGTCTGATTGTGTTTGTGCTGGTTTACATAATTGCTGGCCATGAAACCTCACTTGTATTTCTATAAGCTGGATGCGCAGCATGCATATGCAATTAGCAGTCCTCATCATCACATCAGCACGTAAACTCTGTGTAGGCTTTGCGCTAAGCCTACATGGAGTTTATTCAATTCCCGGGGAAATTATGACAAAATTATATGCACAGCAATTATTATAGGTTTATCTGCACTAGATATAAGGAAAATATCAATACATTTATGTTTGCCACTGTATAAGCACCAATATGAATAATTTGCATTTAGCATAGTTTTGGAATTATTAATATAAATATGAGCAATCTATATTTGAAGCCTAGAGGCATCAGTAGGATGCAACTGCTGAAACACCTACAGGTGTCATTCAGTTGTAATAAATTAAGGTGTTGTTCAAATCCAGATTATTAGAATTTACCATAATTAAAATGAGATGAAGGAATATCTTTTGACTGCTCTTTCATCCATCTTCTTCACTAACATATTCCTTGGTGACAGTGATGGAATTTTGTTAACTGGATACTGCTTGAGAAACAGTTTTGTCAAGAAAAGATGTGTATAACCTTGTACTCGCAATACATATTTATATATTACACAGTAGCTGTTTAATTTTTTGACAGGGTAAATTCAAGAATGAGCTCTGAAGAGTATAGAAACTATAACTGTGTAAAAAGACCACATTGTGAAGATTCCCACATGCTGGTCTGATCAGTGATGAGATGTTAGCCACCTTATTGGCAGATGAAACACAGCCCACTAATTTTGGACACAGCCTAGTGGCTGTAAGTACAGAGCTTGCATTAGGTAAGCAACTCACTGAATCCTCAGATAATTTCAAAATGGTAACATAATATCAGACAATGGAGCTGGAGATAGAAATGAGGCACCAAGCAACAGTCAGAGAGTGAAACAGCTGGAGAGGCAGGAGAGGGAGAAGGAGTGGGAATAATGAGAAATGCAGCACTGGTGCAAGAAGGCGATACCCACACTGCAACAAAGTATGTGAGTAACAGAAATAAACAGGCAGACCCGATGGCTAAAGAAAGTCAGTACTAAATTGTTTCCTACGTATTAACAGGGAAATGTCTTTGAAAACATTATTCAAATATAGGTATACAATCAGTATTAAATAGGTTAAGGGCTCTAGGTGAGGTTTTAAACTTTCTCTCAGAATAAGGATATGCATGTGAGTACAGACACACACACACACACACACACACACACACACACACACACACACACACACACACACACACACACACACACATTATCAGATCATAGGTCTCCTTAGACAATTACTTCTTATAAAAAGATAGACTGTCTTATTTTAGTTAGAACTTTCTGGTTATTTAAGCAATTTTAGTTTTGAAGCTAATATTTGGATTCAAAATTTTTGTTCGGCAGAAAGTAAGGAAACTGAACTCCTCTACCAAAAGCAAATAGGAAGGGAGGAATTGCCAGAAAATGCAGTGCAAACTCAAATTAAGTGACACTGACTATATTGATTATATACATATTTTTTATAGTTAGTAACTATTCAACCAAAAACAGAACATCACTTACTCTTATAATAATGGCAAAAGCATACTAAGGCACCGTCAGACAATACATTACAGTAATACAGGAAAATACAACATATTTCACATTGCTGTCATAGCAAGTCAGAAAAAAGTTTCTATTCTTTATACATTCTTACAGACTCATCTTTCACTACATTTCCCACATGCTGCAGGGATCGTATCCATAAATCACCAAGCATTAAAGGTTAAATGTTTACCTATACAGTAACAGTCATGCCTGAGCCATGATTTCTCAGAGACTGCAGATGTTTGACATGTTTTAAGAGAACGATCTTAAGGCTTCTAAGAGTTAAACATTCCACGTGCTTCCAGTATAAAGTGACTGCCGTTCTTACCATCACTGCTCCCATGTGCAGCCATTGCATCTGCATGCTTGGCAGATACTCCAGCATACTACATATATGCATACATACACACATACATACATATATCACATGAGACGGTGAATTGCTACCTCCAACACAGCACTGCCTAAATTGGTAAGCAGTTTCCAGAGCTGCTGCATATGGGAAACTCAAAACGTTATAGTAAAGATCTTGACAATCAACAGAACAGGTACTACAAAGTGCATTCTTTACAAGATCCCTTTCTGTACAATGTCAGGAATCCACTAGCCTCCAAAACTATATATAATCTAATGCTCTGAAATATTGGTGTATTGCCTGAGAAAATGGAACACTCATACATACTGATGACATATGAATGGGTTGGGTTTCCTCAGAAGTAGAAACAACTCATTGTGAACATATCATCATGATTTTTTGGCTACTGTTCTTCAGAAGCATGTATTAGTGGGATGTCTTAATCTTACCTGTACTGACCTTTTCTTTGACAAGAGTGCCCTTGGATTTCTCCCTACAAGAAGGCTGTCATTGAACTGTTAGCTTTGCCAGCCTACAGAGTATCATGTATCTACAAATAATGGCAATTTTTCCTGCTAAGCAGAAATATTTTATCTCTCAGATTAAGACGGGGGGCTTACATGAGCACCCCACTGACATCTGTAGCTGGTTCACTTATGATGCATATGCTCATTTCTTTCAGATCTTTCCAATACATAGCCCCTCCCAACTGTAGACAGCACGAGGTGCCCACTTAATACAGTATAAACAGATAATGAATGTATTTGTTTAGTACTTTTTTGTTGTTTCATCAATGCTGCGTGGGTTGTGATAAGAATGTGTCACCTGCTCAATGTGATCTGAAACTGCCCAGTAAACTAACCGTATGCTGCTATCACATGTCTACCTAACAGTCATGCTTTTAACGTTTGTCATAGTGGGATTCTGTGGACATTCTTTTGTCTTACTTGTTGTTGTGTCTTTTGGCTTTTCCCGGTTAGGGGTCGCCGCAGTGGAACTCCGGTCTGCTAATGATTGGCAGTAGCTTTTTACGTGCCGAGTTGCCAGCCCTGACACACAACCTTCAACAAAGGTACACCCATTCACACATGCTGCAACACAGAAGACGCTCTAGCTGAGAATCGAACAGGACAACGTCATACTGTGAGGCGACAACACTACTGCAGCACCACCACTGCAGTTTACAGCAAAAAAGCATTACCATAGTATGGGAACTCCAAAATAAAAATGGGATCATAGTTGATAAATGTTGTCGAGTCTTTACCTAGTTCAGGAAGAACCATTATAACTGACATGGTTGAAGGAATGAATAAACTTCCTGTCTACATCTCTTGGAAGAATTCCACTGATTGAAACACTTCAGTTTGCAGTCCTGGAACATGTCTATTATTATTTTTGAGGCCCTACAGATGTGGAGGTTTGCTTTTGAGTGTTGCAACCAGGGCACCATTCACTTCCTACCAGGATGTAAGAGCCAGAAACAATCTTTGCTGTTTCTCTCAGAGTTTAGGAATATTAGTTCCACCTTTACCTTCTGTTTCTAAATGGCGGAAGACCACAATTCATTCAGAATAACGATTTCTGTTATAGTTTCAAAACTCCATATTCTGTCAGAATTCCTGTTTACATAACTCCTACAACACCTATAGGGCATACTGCTCAGAAGAGTGGGGTCCAGAATACCTCTGACTCCCTCATTAAAAAAATGCATTTTTCGAATGGGTCAGTACAAAAGAATCCACCCCATGACTGTTTCCCCCTGCATCTGCTGAAATGCTATGCAATGTGAAAAATACATTTGCACAATCTATTAGGGAACATAAAGACAAATGTGTAGCCTTGAGTGAATATTCAGATTCCATCTTCCATAGCCACGTATCTGATCTTATGCTTCAGGCTTAAAAAGAAATTAGAAAAGTGCTACCCGCCTCATTTGGGTGAAGGTTTTGCTTGATATCCCTCTTCCATAAATCTGTTCTGAAATGCTTGCATACATACATACATACAAATATTTCAAACATGGGCATTAATGCCCTTTTAGTCTGCCAATATACCAAAACATCTGTTCCATAATAATTGTTCAGGCTGTTCCTAAAAATATCTAAAGTAATACTTGCATTAATGTAATTTGGTAGTCTATTCCATGCATCAGCTGCTCTCTCAGGGAACCGATTAGTATACTCTCATCCCTATAGAATCTTCTACATAGGTTGTCTGATGATTCTCTAGTACATTTTGATCACCCCAAACATTCCCAGAGGTTGTCTTTCGGCTTTTCCCAGTTAAGGGTCGCCACAGCGGAATGCCAGTCTGCTAATGTTTGCCAGTGGATTTTACAGTGCCGAGTTGCCAGCCTGATGCCCAACCTTCAAAGAAGGCACACCCATTCATGCACACACCTACCTGCATGTCTTTAAACATCATACGACAGTGAGGAGGAGATGCAGACTCCACACAGAAGGTGCTCCAGCTGGGAATCAAACAGGAGAAACTCTTGCTGTGAGGTGACAATGCTAACCGCTGCACCACCACGGCCCGTCCAAGCATTCCCAGAAGTAGTTGCCTCTAAATCCTTGATATACCTAAATAAGATCTACTCTTAAATATCTATATGAGACACTGTACAAGTTCAGATATTTTAGTCTTTCGTAACTTAAATTTTCACATCCCTGGATGCCCTTAGTATATTTCTGTTGTACTCTTTCCAGTTTACTAATGCTTGTTTTCTTATAAGGTTTCCATATTATTATTTCTTCCTCAAGTCTGGGTCTAATGTAACTAACAAACAATGACTAAATAATTTCTGTTTTCCTAGATTTTATAAATCTTTTTATACAACCTATGGTTCTATAGCTATCATTAACCAATAAGCTGATATCATTAGAAAAACTCAAAGCTGGGTCTACCCATATACTTGGGTCCTTAAAGAACTCTACAGTTTCAATGGGTCTATGTTTACTCATTGAACAAAATTGTAAAGGAATGGCCATTCCTCAAACACTAAACATCAAACGTCCTTTTTGTTGTATAGCTGTATCATTGTAAATAACTTCATCAAGCTTGCATAGTTGGCCAGCAACAAGGAAATAGCACATAGTACATGTATCCGTCTCACTAAATGTGCTGCTATTATTAATGTACTTTTGTTGTGATACCTTAATTATAAAATTAAATAGTGTATTAAAATACTATGATGAACCTGTACATTTAAGTTGTTTTGTTCATGCTTCAGCCCCCCTACACACCCCCCAGTAATTATATATACCATCTTGGAGATCACACTACAGTGGGAAAAGGGCACATTTCCACTATGTGTTGTTTTGTTTCTATGGACAAATGATGATATTTTCCCTTTCCCCAATGAAGTGTGATCTTGGAGATGGTATATATAATTAGAGGTAGGTGGGGTGGTGCAGCCCCTCACATGAGCAGGGTTCTTGTGCTGAACAAAATAACTTAAATGTACAAGTTTACCATAGTATCTTAATACACTATTTAATTTTATAATTAAGGTGTCACAGCAAAATTGGATTAATAATAGCAGCACATTTGATGAGAGGTATAAGTGTGCTACATACTATTTCTTTGCCGCTGGCAAACTATGCAAGTTTGATGAAGTTCTTTATGATGATATGGATATACAACAAAAAGGACATTTAATATTTAGTGTTCAAGGAATGGCCGTTCGAGTAAGCATTCATTCAATGGGTAAACACTGAGCCAGATTCAATTACTGTGTGCTGCATTAAATATTCACCTTTCATTTTATGTCTCTCAAATCTCATATGCTTAGTTTTTGATGTATTTGACACCATATTATTCTCCTGTGCCCAAATGGTCAATTTAGTCAAGTTCTTTTGTAGACATGCCCACTCTGTAACATAGTCAGTTTACTTGATTTCAAGTCATCTGCATACAGACTGTGGAACACCTCAGATGAAAAAAGACAGTTATGAAAGATACAGTCTAAACAAGTATGGAACAAGGATAGATCCCTGTGGGACACCCTGACTATAATCTTGAATTGCACCTGTCTAATTGCTGTATGATACTTGCCATGTCCTATTTGTAAGCCATGCAGCTCTCCATCTTATCAAGAGTACATCAATACCTAGTTGTTCTAATTTATTGATCAGTGTTTTTTGTATAACCTTGTCAATCGCTGAAGTTAAATCAATACAAATTGCATCACAGTGCAAGTCTTCATTTATAGCTATTATTATACTGTTATAGAATATCATGTTGCATGTGGTAATTGAGCTATTTTCAACATATGCATGCTGATGTATGGTTTCAGGTTCCATCTTTTCCATTTCTGGCAATAACTTATCTAATATTACCTTCTCCATTATTTTTCCACAACATGAAAGCAAACTTAAGGATCTGTATGACTCTGGGTTTGAGCTACTCCCCTTTTCCTTAAAGACAGGTTTAACAAGTATATGATTCCAGCTTTAAGGAATCTCCTCATATTTATATGACCTAATAAATAATAGATGTAATAGTACAGTACGTTTTTGCTGAAGGTTTCTCAGGTCATTGTTACTAATTCCTTCTCCTCCGTATGCTTTGTTTAGATCTAGTTTACATAGTTCTTTTTTAATATAATTTAATATGATTTCAGTGTTGCCGTGGTGGTGTAGTGGTTAGCGTTGTCGACTCACAGCAAGACGTTCTCCCGTTCAATTCTGGGCTGGAGCACCTTCTGTGTGGAGTCTGCCTGTCCTCCCCATGGTCGAGTGACGTTAAAGACATGCAGGTAGGTGTGAGCATGAATGGGTGTGCTTTCGTTGAAGGTTGGGCGTCGGGCTCGCAACTCGGCATCATAAAATACACTGCCAATCGTGAGCAGTTCTGCTGTGGTGACCCCTAACTGGGAAAATCCAAAAGTCTTTAATTTGATTTCAGTATCTGAGGTTACCTGCATGTCACAATGTGACAATTTATCACCCCCTTTATGGAACCAAACTGCTTTGCATAAGATTTTGTAAATATATGCTCTGTTGTGTCTAAGAATAAAATAAGTTTATCAATTTGCATGTCCTTACTCCTACTACAGCTTATGTATCTATAAAATGTTTCATGTTATGTTCAATATCTTTATATAAATGTTTTTAATTTTTTTATCTTGTCTCATGCTGTTTACTTTTCTGTTCAGCTTGTTTATTTCAGTTTTCAAAGTTGTAGTTTGACCTCTATTCTGATTATATGTTTTGTCTCTCATCTTAATCAAGTATCTTGTTCTTATGGAAATATATTCTCCTGACATTGTATGCTTAGATCCTGATGTTAAACATTTTGTTTTTGATTTTTTGCATTCAAACAATTTCTCTTTCAAAACTTTCAACATTCCTTCATCAGTTTTTTTCAACCGAACAGATCACTCTGATTAGATTTACACAATGACTGTTTTGTCTCTATATAATCTGTTATTACTCTTCTGTGCATTGGTTTAGATTTCAGTTTGGCAGAATTATCTAGCAACAAGTTAACATTTATAACCCCGTGATCACTGCACATCAGTGGTGGTAAAACCTGACATGAAGTAACAGTAGTTTTTAAAGGAAAACAAACAATGTCTAATATGTTCTGTTCCCTGGTAGGCTTTTCTTACAATCTGAAGCAATTGTTGCTCCTGAACATGCATTGCGAATAATCTCCTTACTAATATTGTTGAATCAATATTATTCCTGTCCATTTCTGGTAAATTTAAGTCCCTGTTCTTGATTGTTCTTCCCTTCTGTGCTTCATGCAAGAAATATATGAATTCCTCTAGGTCATCAGCACTTGACTTTTGTGGCCTTTACACCCCAACAATTTGTATGTTACAGGGTTGTCTTTATTGTCACAGTTACACATCCTATAGTATTGGTGCTATTATTGAACGTGTAATTATCACAGATCTCATAACTACCTTTAATCACTATCATAACACTTCCACCTAATTTTTTGTTGGAATGTCTGTTACAGTAAAAACATCTGTACCCAGACAGAAGTGGTTTCCAGTCATTGTTCTTTAACCATGTTTCACAAACAATAACAACATCAATCTTGTGAGGCCATAGCAAAATTTTTCAATAAAAAGACTTTATTATTAATACTCCCAGCATTAATAACCATGAGAGATGCATCAAATGTCGCTATCAGGAAACTGTTAAATTTTTGACCTGGCAAAAATCCTCCCTTGTATTTGTCAAATATTGCAAAAAATCTTCTGCAAAAATTCTCTTCCCTTATCTTGACAAGTGTACACCATTCCATTTGAACACATGTGCCCAAAATTAGGCTCAGATGTTCTAAATACTTACATATTTTTAAAAATGGGACATTTTTTTCATGTAAGTATTTACCCAACAAAGCTTTTCCTTTATGATGACCTGACTCTCCTTTCTATATGTGATTTGTCAAAAACACGTGTACAAGCTATGCTGTCTAAGAGGGTTATAAGTTCCCTACTAACAGTCAAAGAGTTCTTGTGGATGAGATCATTTGTACTGACATGAATAAAAACAGATCCGTACCTCCATACTTCAAGGCATTAAGTTCTGTCTCGCATTCTCTATTTTTGCTCCTGGCTGGCATAACACTATTCAATGTTCATTATCTTCTCTGCAAATGTTAGTATCAGTCACTCTAATAACCATCTTTGCATTGACATGATTGTCTGGCTTAGTGGAGGTCCTACATAACAAACAGTTGTACAGAATTTTAAAATGTCCTCTCATATGTGTACATGTTCATGCCAAGGAACTCCAAGGTCAGCTCTTTAGGTGGTTAGTGGACAAATACATCACCCCATGGCCTCTCGAAAAAATAATAGAATGCCAATGCATTGCACACCAGTTAGTGGCCAGTGTCTGGAATCCGAATCAAAGTCGGACACTTCATCCACTCGCTCACAAACAATGAATCCCACTCTAACTGTACCTGTGTAAGGGACACCTGATAATAAACATGCTATGCCTGTCATTTGAGGAGCCATGCTAGAGGAACATTCCATCTACATGTATTGGTAAACTACACTGAAAAAGTAGATAGAAACAACTCTGATCCAAAACAATACCAAAACAGCAAAATCTTCAGAAGTCAGGAATCGAAAAACAGGAACCAAAGTCAAATCCAAAAGCAAATTCTTTATTCTCCAGCACCTCAGTGTAACCACCTTTCAAGAGTATACATTCTCACTGAAAGAATGGATATATATATATACTCATAGCAATTAATTAAGCAATTAATTAAACAATTATGTTCAAAAAAGTTTTAAAGCAGACACCTCCAGTTTATTTCATTATTCAGTCCACAGGGTGTCATTGTATATATATATATATATATATAGACCAGCACAACCACGTAGGATGCAACAGGAGTTTAACAATGGAGGCTTGCAGCACTAGGAAAGAACATTTCAACAGGGACAGAAACACCTGAGAAGTTATGAGCAAGAAGATGTCTGTTCAGAAATTCAATCAACCTGACAATTTTCGTCAGAATCGGAGTTATGGACAACAATATAACAACAAGAAATGTAAACAGTAATGACTTTAATGATAAAAGTATTGTTCTTAATTTATCTGGTTGTGATTTGTCTGATGAACAGTTTGCTGTGTTATGTTTAGGTTTAAAGTTTATACCTACTGTTTTTCCTAAAGAATATTTGATACAGCAAGATATCTTTAAATTTCTTAGGAAGATACATTTGAAAGTTCATTTTAGCAGGGACCAAGGATGTTCTAATTCTGCACATGGAGGCTTTTCTTCATGTGAATCTGAGGATAGTTTTTATTCATGTGATGAATGTATAAGTAATGATGATGTGCAATTTCCTATTGTTGGCAATGCAATAGCTATGTCTTATGTAGCTTCTTCTAACACATTTATTCCGCCTTTTATTAATCAGAGAGCTATTCATTATGGCTCTATGATTAAATTTGAATGTGAGAATATATGTAGAAATATGAAATTGAATAGATGTAATAGTTTATATAACTTAACTTATAAAGAATGGAGTGCTTTAAAAGAATTATGTGACAGGAAGGATATTATTATCAAACCTTCCGATAAGGGAAACAAAATTGTTATAATGAGTGTTGTGCAATATTTTGAGATGTGTATGAATCATTTGCAGGATGAAACAACATATGAAAGAAGCAATATGATTCATTATCAAAAGGCTGTTACAAAATTTAAACACATGTTGGACAGGGAGTCAGGCTGGGGTTTTTACAGAGAAGGATGTGAGGAATAGGTTAGACAATGATAGAAAGGACCTAGCTGTATTCTTTTTGTTTACCAAAAATACATAAGAACTTACATAACCCCAGGTCGACCCATTATTTCAGCCTGCAACTATTTCCTACATAACACTGGTTTGATTTTACATAGAATATTTTTACCATATGTAGTTAAATCTCCAGTTTACATCAAAGATAGTATGGAATTTTTAAACAAAATATCCTTTATCTCTTGGAACAACAAAATGTATTGGTTGGTTATGGATGTTAAAAGTCTATATACCTCTATTAGACATGATGATGGCCTCAATGCAGTGAGATCTTCTTTAAAAGACAACCCTTCTGTTGATTTCATAGTAGATTTGTTGGATTTCTGTTTAAAGAATAATTATTTTATTTTTAATGATGTTTTGTATCGGCAGAAACAAGGTACAGCAATGGGGGCAGCTTTTGCCCCCATGTATGCCAATTTGTTTATGAATTTTTTTGAAAGGAAATTTCTATTTGAGTTAAATTTTATGAAATGTAATGTGTTATTTTATTTTCGTTACATAGATGACTTGATTTTTATTTGTGATGGTGGTTTTGATTCAGCTAATGATTTTTGGCAGACTTACATGGTAACCCATTTGGGTTAGAATTTGATGGAATACAGAAGGGAAACAAAGTAATATTCTTGGATCTTGTTTTGGAGGGCACAGAACATGGTAAAATTATATCAAATATACATAGGAAGTTTATAGATGGTAATCAATACCTTCATGCATCTAGTTGCCATCCTGTACATACTTTGGAAGCTCTCCCTTATGGGGAATTGGCAAGGGTATCTAGATTATGTAACACACAAGGAAATTTACAAAGGGAATGGGATATCACATATAATATGTTTTTGAAAAGAGGGTACAGTGTGAATATTTTAGAAAATGCCCTTATGAAGGTAAAAAAGGAGAATAATATGGTAAGGAATAAATGTAATAAGGGTGAATATCACCATTATAAGAAATATCATCTGGCAACCAGTGATAAAACTTGTAAGGATATTTATTTTGTCTCTACATATAATGTAAAAAGTGGAGACATAAAGGATGTAGTGGAACATTTTTGGAAATTTTTAGTGAAAGACACGGTGTTGATGCACATTTTGCCACAAAACCTTTATTCTCCTATAAAAGGAAGAAATTTGAAATATATGGTGGTACATGGTAAATTTGTAATGCCAAAATTTTGTTTACCAAGACCACTAAGTGAATTTGGTACAAGATGTTGCAGTAGATGCAGTGTTTGTAGGAATATAGTTAGAACATTTAATTATATTAACAACATTAGGTTCACAGTAAGAGATAGTTTTACCTGTAGAAGTAAGGGAGTTGTGTATGCTTTACACTGTCCCTGTGGATTATATTATATAGGTGAAACTAAAAGAGAGTTTCGTATTAGGTTAGGTGAGCACATTAGAGACATAAGACATAAAAGGAAAAATAAATTTATTGCCACACATTTTAGTGTTTATCATAATAGTGATGCTTCATTTTTAACAGGAACAGTTTTAGAAAGTGTGAAATGTCTTTGTAATGATGAAAATGCTTTGAAATATAACTTACAATATAAGGAAAGTATTTTTATTTTGAAATATAATACAATGACACCCTGTGGACTGAATAATGAAATAAACTGGAGGTGTCTGCTTTAAAACTTTTTTGAACATAATTGTTTAATTAATTGCTTAATTAATTGCTATGAGTATATATATATCCATTCTTTCAGTGAGAATGTATACTCTTGAAAGGTGGTTACACCGAGGTGCTGGAGAATAAAGAATTTGCTTTTGGATTTGACTTTGGTTCCTGTTTTTGATTCCTGACTTCTGAAGATTTTGCTGTTTTGGTATTGTTTTGGATCAGAGTTGTTTCTATCTGAAGGTGTGTGGAGTGGAGTTTGTGTAATTACACTGAAAAAGTAGTCTACCTGCCTCTATCCTGTGTCACGTGTCCTTATATCCATCAATATTACATGTTCCCTGATACCTATATAGATGATAGTATTTTAATATGTATGTGTATATGATTAAATGCAGTGAAATCATGGGTATGTCTAATGATGCCACAGGGTGTCAAGACTGGCTCACGTCAGTGGGCATTTTGATGCATATATTATAACAACAGTTATAGTGTGGACATTGTGTCTGTCTCTGTAATAGTAGCACATAATGCATATCAAGATACTGAGTTCTGTAACACATTTTGTCTTATTGCAAGTGTACCAGCATATCTTATACGCCATCTGATGTAATTTCCTTTTTTTCTTCTTCAGTGGTGCCAGGATCTTTATTGTTATATAGATGCTCCTGGCCAGGTGACTGGGGTTGAGCTAGTAGATCTCCAGCACTCCCAACTGGAAGGCTGCCATGCTTAGACATTATTATGTTATGCAATACAGCATCAACTATGGGGTTACTGCAAGAACCTGAAGTATGCAGGTGATGTGTGAATCTTTTTATAACATCAATGAAATGCTTAAAATAATTCTGAAAATGGACAGCCACACCAAATCAGTAATGTCACTACTGAATACTCAATAGAAATGGGTCCGAAAAATGAAAAATTAAATTAAAGGCTGAATGACAGGATCAGTGACATTACTTGCTTTCTTATATTAGGTGGCAAAAGACACAAGTTCTTAAAAGTTGCAGTTCAGTGACAACAACTACAGGTAAAAGCTGTTAATACTCAGGTGAATAAAGTGGATGCAAGGCTAGTCAATGAAGAAAAAATACAAGCTTCATATCTAGAAAGAATGTGCCTACCATAAAATGATGTCTTCAGTTTAGGAATACAATTAGGGTCTGTGTAGGACAGCTACTAGTACGCAAACCTGACATTTACAATAAAAAAGCCATAATTGGTCATAGTTGATAATCATAGGTTCATAGGTGTGTACTAGGCTAATGGCCCTGGAGCCTTTACAAGCCTAGCCCATAGGATTACCCTGGCATCGTGCCACACAACCTTAGTTCCTACTGCCTCTGTTGAGTAGAGCCACTGGAGTGATTCCCCAGGGTAAATTTTCTATTTCCCATCCACTCATCAAGATTTATCTTGAAGAGGGCCAGTGAGGTGCTCTGCTTGACATGTATGGGAAGTCTATTCCATAGCATGGGCAGTCTCTGGGTTATGAACCTGCCCCTCCAGCATGTTCTGTTGATTGTGGTAATGGGGTTGAGGTCTCTGGAGTATGTGGTGCGGAGGGATTGTGATTTCTTTAGATGTAGCATTTCTAACAGAGCTGGGTCAGACATGGCTTTGTAAGTCAATCAGAGATCGCCTTTCAGTAGGCGATATGAGACAGAGAATAGTTGGAGTTTTTTGAGTCTGTCCATATAGGACAAGTGTTTAAGGTCTAGGATCCTCTTTTTGAGGTACTTTTGTGGCCTCTCCAGTTATTGCAGGTGTCTTGTGAGGTACATGCCAAATGGAGTGTTGTACTCGATGATTGGCCTAATGAGGGAAGAGTAGAGAGAGACAATGACCTCTTTCTTCCTGGATGCAAAACCCTTAGTAATGAGATGTGCCACATAGAAGGACTTTCTGATCACAGTGGCAATGTGGTGGTCAAAAGAGAGATTGCTGTCAACCTGTGTTCTCCAATGTCTTATAATGCCTTCTGTGTTCAGTGGACTACCGTCAATGTGGTAATTCAAGGAAACCGGGTTTTTCCCAAAGGGGATGAAGACACATGTTTTGGCATTGAGCGTAAAGCCATGATTCTGACACTAGTCATTGGTCTCATTGAGGCCTTTCTGTGGGATGTCAGCATCACTTGGGGAGTTAATAATAGCTCCCAACTTGTAATCTATGAACTTTTTCAGCCAGAGTCCCTTTGTGTTAACCTGGACTTCAGAGAAGTAGATACCAAACAAGAGAGGACCCAGGACTGAACCCTGTGGGACTCCACTCTTGACTGGTCAGCAGTCTGACAAAGTCAGCTACTTTGACGCTGTAGGTTCTATCTCTGAGCCAGTTTGCAACCCACCTAGTGATATAGGGGTTGATGCCTAGCTTAGTAAGTTTTTCTATGATTCCTGAGTGGGGAATGGTATCAAAGGCCTTGGCCAGATCAAGGTAGGCTGTATGAACCACCTTACCTTCATCCACAGCTCTGGTGACTGACTCAAAGAAGTCAACCAAGTTGAGCTGGCATGATCTACTCTTTACAAAACTAAACTGTGTAGGATCCAGAGTTTAGAGATTCCTTATATCCTTTTTTATTAGGTCGATGATGATTCGTTCCATAGCTTTGCATATCAGCAGGCTAATGGGACAACAGTTCCCGGGGTCTGTAGTCGCTCCTCTGTGGAGAGGGATGACTGTAGCAGTGCTTCATTTGATAGGAACAAAGCCATAGCCATTTTTTATTATTATTATTTTTTAGAAAACATAGTAGAACTGCTCTTACTATCAAACATCTCAACGTTGGTGTGAATTATATAAACAGATTGCAAACAGCAAAGATAGCTGCCCCAGACATGTCTGGGGAAAGCTTCACAGTTTTACTGCCAAACAGTAAATATGTCAGACATACTCATATATGATTATCCCCTTTCTGGATGGTCACACTGTTTATAATTTGGAAATGTTTTGCTAATTCAGCTAAGTTAGACATCTGCTTAGAGAATGACTAATTTATTTTGGTCTGATACATGTACTGTTAACAATATTTCTCTGGAATGATCATCATATAAAGACTGACTAAGACCCTAACTTTATTGTGTAAGAGATGGCACTCCAACATTAGCATTTGGAGAGGCACCACTTTAATATGCTGAAGCTGAAGAAAAGTAGCATGAGGAAAGGATGCACTCAGCCAGTCAGGCTCTTTCTATACATTGTTTTCTAGCCTAGAATAAGGAAAACAGATTCACAGAGAAATAGATGTGGTAGCCAACCAGATTTTAGATCCATAGGAGAAAGTTGGTCCCAAAGTTACAATGTGGAAAGATGATGGTGTACAAACAAAAGCTAAGGAAATATTCACTTGTGACACATTATTTGGATATCGGAGTAAAGCATGATGCTCGGTAAGTGAAAATTCTCTGTTTCTGCCTCCCTAAAATCAAAAACAACAAAATCCACAGATGTTCCAGTAGTCAAGTGACAGATACCTTCTTATCCAGGCAATTAAAACATGTACACCAAAAGCAGAAATAGTGGGAGAACTGTTTTACTTGATCTTGAAAATGGAGCTGTTTAAGAAAGCTGTTATGAGTAGGAGTATTTGGAAAAGGTTGAAATATTTTCACACAAAACAGGAATAAATCAAAATGGAGGGCCAACATATGAAGCATTGTTAAGGCATTGTATTTAACTGAAACAGAGTCATTTTACCATTAGATGCACGTCCACTATGAATGGCTGCAGACCAACAAACCTGACAGCAGAGGACAGGAACAAATGTACTAGATTCCAATATACAAAATGTAGGGAAATGAAGAGTTGAAAGAGATGCATTTGCAATGATTTATATTGGCAATCATGGAGACAGGGACCACTGATCGGTAGCAGATTTATAACATTTTAAAGGAATACCAGATAGTCCTCATTAATAGAGAAGTGATCCCTTATAAAGGACTTGAATGGGTAGAAGCCTCAAATATGCAAAGGTAGCAAAAGAGGGAAAGGGGATGGGTCTGGCAGAAATACTTAGGTAAGATAGAATTGATAAAAGGTGATATATATATCAGTTGTTATGGTTTAGTAGGCACTTGACAACATGGATATATTATTTTTGACTACAAATCAGTTTCATACTCTGAATGCTGACATTTATAGAGGAGGATGAGGGTGTCCATGTTGCGGATGAGATGCAGAGTTTCTTCAATGCAGGCAACAGGGAATGGTGTAGGCAGCAGATGTCAGAGTCAATTCCTTCTAGCATAGGACTAGTAACATGTGCATCAGTAGTACTCAAGATAGGGATAGTTCATGTCAAGTCAGTGGGTAATGGAACATTTTGTCCCCTTGAACGAGGTACAACTGAGGCATGATAGGGGATGCAAGGTATTTAAAGAGATTTCACAAGGAATATTAATTGCAGGGCTGCTGAGTTTAGTTAAAAGGAAATATTTAGGAAATCAAGCAGAGAGGTTGAGACTATGGCTTGCTGGAGAAAACACAACTCAAAATTAGGAAGCTTAATAAGTTTAGCTCATAGGAATTTCCGGCAAAAGAGATGGGTCAGATTTAGCTTGTCTGTTAACATCAGTGCAGGCAATAAGAAGGAGCGAAAAGTGAATGTTGATATTATAACAATGGTAATTTAAAGAAGAATCAAGACAGCAACAAATATATATATACATATATATATATGTCTGCTTTACATGATTGACTTTTCATAAAGTCGACTTTCATATGGCCGAGACCACATGATTGACTTTCGGAAAGCCGACCATGTAAAATAAGCACAAAAAACACAACGAACATGTACCTAAAAACTGTTAGCGGGGGGGGGGGGGACAAGCCACCCTGCACCCCCACATCCCCCATAACTTAAATATACTAACTCCAAGATCACACTACAGTGTGGAAGAGGGAAATTGTCCCATTCCGCACAGTACGGCGATAGCAGTTCCCCATGGTCGGCTTTTCAAAAGTCGATTATATGGTCTTTGCCATATGGAAGTCGACTTTATGAAAAGTCGACCATGTAAAGTAGACCCATATATATATATGTGTGTGTGTGTGTGTGTGTGTGTGTGTGTGTGTGTGTGTGTGTGTGTGTGTGTGTGTGTGTGTGTGTGTGTGTGTGTGTTCTAAACCAAGATGGGAATGAATGGTTTCTGCAACCAGTTTCATGGAGGAATGTCAGTGAATGAAGGTTAGTTAAGTTAGAGAAGGAGCTGATTTTTATTCAGAGAGTAGTGCTGATAGAAAGTTTGCCAAAAAAGGTAGTGTATTTAAAAGGGAAACTGGTTAAGCATGAAATGGGTGGGGTAGGGGGTGTAAATGATATCTGTAAAGAATTCCATTATTAGAAAAAAATATTTACATATAAGAGAATCCAAGGGATTCAGGTCAATGAACTGGACTAGTTTCTGTACATGACTCATTTGTAGAAAAGGTAGGTCAAAGCTGGCAGCATGAGAGAAACATCAGACCATGTATCAGTGGAGATTAGCTTCTAGACTAGAACTGAAGAGGGTTCAGAAAGAGTTTCTCACTCGAACTAAAATAATTGACACCACTGGAATGCATAAAAAATTTAAATGGTGGAGAAGGGTTAATTTTCTAGATAATAACATCAACCTAGATTATATGTAAAAACATAGGGTGGGATTAAAGTAGCTATTAGAGGATGGATATGCAAGAGGAAGGTAAATTAGGTTGTGGACTTGGGATTAGAATGAAGGTACAAATAGAAATACAAGTACTGTCCACATAGGAGGAGACAGATCAAGATCAAGTTAAGGGTATAAATTTATGCAATTTATGAGAAGAATGGTTAAGGTGGAGAGTGGAAATTGTATGTGTATTAAAAAGATGAAATTATCTGTAAGAAAGAGTTTGGACTGATATGTATGGATAAGACCTGGAAGTAACTAACCTGAATGTTTAAGAGCCAGAAGAATTGTCAGATGGAAAAGGGCTAATGACACCACAGCGGGCTCAAAGAAGGAGGACATCAGTGAGAAATTGGCATCATTTTATCAGAGTTTACATAAATCAAGCATTACTGCTGGGAACAAAGCTATTGAAGATATCTAGAAATGGTAACAACCTGAAAAGATGACAAACTGAATTTTCCAGTCATAAGGGAGGAGATATAGCCTTAATGGTACTCAAGACTGGAAGGCTGCAGGGAGAGATGGCTATCCATTATAATTTAATATGGTTAACATAGAAATAAAAGAGTATCAAGGTTGCAGGGAAGGAATGATGTGGGCTTGGAGAATATAATTTAATAAGGAATACAGGGAAACAATGAGGATAGCAATGTTATTAAGAGGAAGAGACAACCCATTTACCTTTTCATTTTGTAACATTAATAGAGAAATAGTAAGGGATAAATTGACTAGTCTGTTTAACCAATGTGAGAAATGGGTGAAGATGCCACTATCCATGAAAAGAGAAAGATTAGTTATTCTATGTAAAGAAATAGGGCAGGATTCACGAAGCCTCCGTGTAAGAGTTACAAGGCTTACACGGAGGCTGCAGTTAAACGGTGTGACGTCAGCATGTCATGCATATGCATGAGGGTATGCTGAATCACACCTAAGGCTAACACGGTCCATGGAAGACAGTAGGGGGCGTGTCCGTAGGGCGAGCCCTGCAAATGGACATGCCGCCAGAAGAGTAAAAGTCCCGAAAGTAAACCCCCACGACAGAGTCCGTGTAAATGTGAATAAACACAACACAACACATGCCCCCACAGACTATGAACATAAAATGTATAAATGAACATTTTATATATTTTTTTAAGTTGTAAAGGTGCTTGCCCGTGAGTGCGCCCGTTTGTGCGGGCGTGCCCGTCGCTTAGCCACAGTTAGCAGTCAGTGGAAAAGCATATAAGAACTAAATATGCAAAGTAAGCCAAGAAGCAATAGCGTAGTGGTAGAGACGTCGGCTGAAGAGGAGGCAGTCATGGTTCGAGCCCCCACAACATCAATTGTTATTTTTAGTGAAATAAGCATGAAACAAGTCCCTGACACATATGTACACATATAAAATTATATTTTATGTAAAATGTAATGAAATGGGCCATGTATTTTGAAGAAATGTGAGATAATAAAAAAAAAAATGTCAGATGTGCCTATAGCTGAGCTACAGTCTAACAAGTTGAGTACATCTGCCTGTAGGTGAGCAGTGTTTTAACAGGTTTAAAATGAGTGCCCGTAGGTGAGCAGTGGTTTAACAGGTGTAAAATGTGTGCCCGGGGTTGAGCAGCATTTTAACACGCTGAAACTGTGTGCCCATAGCTGAGCTGAGCGTAATATGCGTGCTGACAGCCAAACCACGTGTAAACCAGCATGATCTGTTTGCGCGGAGCTGCGCACCGCGCCAACAAGCTAACCGACGGGCAACGTTGAGCAAGCTGTATCAAAACTGCCTTTACACAGACACACCTCCTAGCCTGTGTAGACAGACATAAAATATAAAAAGCAATGGCCAGGTTCGAACCCAAGATACCATGCACCACAGTCAAAGTACTGAACCACTAAGCCATGATAGTTGCACTTAGAAATGCAGTAATAGCATATATATAGGAATGAATAGAAAGAGGAGCATGACAAAGCAGGTTTTGTGAAGCTGATACAATTCCAAAATGGCCAATCACAGATAAGTGTGGGAAAAACGGCATATATAAGCCCCATAGGCGGGAATACACAGCATAACCGATTGTAGAACTGACTTGCAGCCAGGATGTCAGGTGTAGGTGAGGGTAGTTGCTTCCGAGCACAGAGGTGGGGCATTGAGGAGTCCAAATATATGGTTTGGCTCCTCGTCCATAATCATGAGGTTATGCTCATGCAGGGCCAGGTCCTGTGGGGAGCATATAGGGCTGAGGCGTGGGACCGGTTGGCTCATGATCTCACCAGTGCCACAGGAATACCAAGGACTGGTGAGCAGGTCCGTCACCACCATGCAGACCTGAAGAGACGGAAGCAGGACCAACTGAACCGTTGGATCCAGGAGGCCCGGAAAATGCCCAACGCCCCACTACTGAGTAAGTTACATGTAATTATTTATGTAAGAAATTAACCTAGCTGATATTATGGAGATGTGTATTCCAATATTACTTTATTTATATTACAGCTGCAGATATCCGTTCTGCGAACCATCGAGCCTATGGCGATAGGCTGTCACGGTTGCACCACCAGGCAGGTCAGTAATTCTCTCCATGTAACTGTAAATAAATATATAAGTATGACAGTTAGCAAAAGAGTGCAGTGTAGTCACTAATTAATAAAATGTGCAAGTAACAGTGTAAGAGGGTTTGCAAGTATTGCTTGATTACAAAAGTGTGATGCAGCCTGTAATCCAAACATAACAATGAAACAAGTCTGAAATAAAGATGTCCCACCTGTAATATAATAGTACATAACCTGCAGCAGGCTGAAAAGTACAGCTGCAGAAGCTGAGTAAAACACATGTGTGAAATATATCCCTGTTGAAATACAGAAACATGACAGAAGTGAGACTGTTGGAAAGGATTGTTATAACTACAGGTAAAACATGTCAATAAAACCTAGAATTAAGTACCATCCTGAAATGTAAAAATAAAACATGTAAGAGAGTGTGAGAAAGAGGTATGAATCCACCAATAAAGTAGTAATAACTCCTGAATAATGTATACTGCAGTCAGTACAGAATGAAATGAATGTGACAGGCAGAACCAAACAGTAACATGTGTTGAAAACGGTACTGCAGCTGGAATGTGTGTCCCAAAATCTGGATATGTTGCTCTAAGTCTGCAATATGCAGATAGTATGGTTGTCTGAAATACCAAACATCCACAGTTGTCTATAGCTATATAAAGCAAATGTAGCAGGATGATGTAGCTGAACAGAGCCAGATATGAATGTGTATGAATAAAAATGAAATGTATATTGATGTAGCAGTAATATTCCTATCACCAACCTGAAGTAGTTATCACATAGGAAACTGTAGGCAGAACTGTAGTGTGTATATATCTGCAGCTAGTAGAAATGTACAGCATATGTATTGGTATTTGAAGTTGTTAATTAACTTTTCTTCACCCTACCCTATAACCACATATAATCCATTCCACGTGAAATTGGTATGTGCAATCACAATTAACACCCCTGGACATTTGTCCTGTTGGTTCATACATATTTGCATGTACGTTGATGCATGTGCCCTGTTCATACATCCAAACCTGATGGCCTGTTGCCATCAATCAACCCTGCATGTTGTTGGATTGTGTATTGCTGTTCAAATTATGCATGTGTTATGCTTGCTGTTCAATGGCTTGAATTTATGGGTGCTTGGTTAATGGGAATACTAATGCATGCTGTTACAACTAATTGTGAATGGTATTGTACGTTACTAACCCAAACTGTCATAACATAATGCAAAACATAGGACGACAGGGAAGGCGGGTTCCAGCGGACCCACCACTCCCTCCTCAGCTGGTGAGTGCACCTGGCAGTAGTGCCCAGTCCGGACCCTCCTCCAGTGGCCCTGTGCCACCTGCAGGTGGAAGCGCTGCAGGGGATGGGACTCGTCTGCCCTCTGCAAGCGTGGCCGGAAAAGAACATCCACTCACCCTCCATAGTGTCCGGACTGTGGTGTGTAGGGAGATCCGGCACGCTGTGCTTGGGCCCCTACCCCAGCTTGAGGCATGGGTGGCACAACTCACAGGTGTGCCTGCTACCCGGCCTACACAGCCCCCAGCACAGCCCCATCCTGGGCAGTGAAGGCACAGTGGCAACTGCCCATGGGTGGGGATCTCAGTTCCACTGTTGCCATCTGTGGGCTCATGGGCCCGAGATATCCAAACACCCGTCCCCATCAATTGTGTAACCCCCCCAACATGTGTCATACACCGCCCCTGTATGCGTCATGTTTGTCTTGTCTGTTAACCTACCCAACCTACCTCCCCAGCTATACTGACTTCCTGTACCTGACATACCACTCTCACCTGAAAAAAAAAAAAAGGGCACTCTGTACCCACAAAAAAATTATGCCCCATACATAGCTGCCCATTTTGCACACATGTCTGCTGGACATGTAAACTGTCAATTACAATTGGCTGTACAACAAGTATTATTGTTGTCCTTACACCTCTCTCAGGGGTGGAAGGTTTCAAATGTCACACCAAATTACAAACATATGCACAGCTGTTGCTGATGAAGAAATGGGCAGCTATGGGCCTTACCTACATCCCTCCTGCAAAACCCAAGCTTGTTTCCCTACTGTCCTACCCTCTTTGTGACCCCTTTTTCACCACTTTCCTGTCTCCCCATTTTAATTTCTTTCAAAGAAATTAGCACGGGTGTGTGCAAGAGTAAGCACTTTTAAGCAGTTGTAAGCGGGTATGCGTGGAGCTGAACTCTAGTGCGCATGCATGAGCTCCGCGCAAACTAGCGCTAACCCGCTTACAACTGCTTAAAAGTGCCTTAATCACTCTGAATGACAAGGCCTGTAGTCTGCTCAAAAGCAAAATAAAATCCCACTGTCAGTCCCGCACCCAGGAAACAATAGTCTGCATGACTTACCACTAAGCCATGACTTCTATATAAGAACATTGTGCTACAATAAATATATCATGCAATAGTAGGAATGAATGTAAAGGGAATATAGGATGTGTAGTACACAAAGCATGTCATGTATATTTACTGTCAAATGTAGTGGATTTCTATAATAGTAGTGTGTGAACAGAAACAGACATGCTAGTTGGTAGCTAGTAGGTAATAATGTCACTGTAGCACCTTGCAAGCCACACACATACTCACAGCAGGATAATCACTGCCCATACCGCACAACCTCTTACAGCAACACATCCGGACTAAGTAATAAAAAATGTGGAGCAAAGGCCCAAAAACAGGGACACATTTCAAATATTGCTCCGACAAACGTAGACAGTTGAGAGAGTAACAGGTTTTGCATTATGTTGGATGTTTGGAAGGGTACGAAGTCTGAAACTGAAATGTTTGTCACTATAGTCTGACATGAGCCCTGAGTGATTTGCCAGAAAAAGCTGTTTATGAGATATGGACCAAAATATGAGGCATAAATGTGGACATCCTGCAAATATCTGTACACCTGAGAGGTCTGACACTGCCATATTTGAATAGTTAAGAGCCTAGACATAGCAACAGTGACTGAGTTACAGGGATGCCCCACAGACTCCCTGTGAAATGTACAAACAGTAGGCAGAAAGGTGTTACAACACATGCAATGGTAACTATGAAGTACTGAAAGTATGCACCACTTGCACGGCAGAAATAGTGTAGTAATACATATGCTCATGCTAACCCACAGTCACAACTGCAGAATACCAGACAATTTAATGGGTGTACCCCACTGATATGTACCATTCCATGAGGCAGATAAAAGATGCACCTGAGAGTCTCTGGGGCCTGCTCAGCAGCATACTCAAATACCCTAATAGATGTCAAGCCCCACACCATGGCCAGACCACACTGCATGCAGTAACACCCTAGCAGATATAGCAAGCATTCCAAGGTGTGAATGTACATGGAAAATAGGAAAACCACAGCAACACACTACAGTCAAGACACCTAGCAGGCATACAAGTAGTGAATGTAAAGGGCAAATATTGAAGCCATAGCAACAAAGTGCAAGAGCCACTGCTATATACCAGTTACACCACATGTCCCACAGGAAAGCACACACACCCACATTAACAGTAGTAGTAGTCTTAGGTGTCAGTGTACATACACACTTAGTACAGGAAACTGGAGAAATGAATTGAGAAATGTTAATCTACGACACAGCCGTTAATATGAGAGAGATACTAACATTTACACTCACAGAACAGTGTCCACAGCATACCAGCATGGTCCCTGCCCTTAAACTCTGAAAGGGCTATGCCTATCTCACATACCTTTTTATAGCACTGTCCTGAAATCACAGTGAGAACTGCAATCAGTACACAACTGGCTGCATGCAATTAACAAATGCTGGCTAACAACTGGTGCAGAGGCCATCACATGGACATATGCAGATACCTACAAAAGCATGCTGTACTCCCAGTCCACACATGCAATACTTTCATTGCACCCTCTGGAGGTAGGGAGAGAGAGAGAGAGAGAGAGAGAGAGAGAGAGAGAGAGAGAAAATAATAATACACAAACATAAACACTTAACAAAACCTACTAGAAAGCTGACATCTGTCAACTGGAGCAGCAGCAGGACACCGATCCAAAAGGCAATGCAAGCAGCTGTGACAAACACAGGTAATGTAAAGTAATACTTTAAAAGTCTACATACTGTGAACCCTCCATATGTGTCATTGGTCTGTATCTATATGTATATGAAGATGTGCATAGGGCAGGAGACATACAGCAACTATCAGTGAAGGCTGTACATACATATGTATGTGAGGGCATCTATGTGCACATATGAATGTAGGTTGAATGTAGGTTGTAGTGCAATGTACAAAGTAGGTTTCACAGTTATGTATGTTTAGCAGTATGTTAGTGTGTGTATACAGTTTTGTAAAGAAACATGTTGATATACCTATCTATCATATGGATACGTATGTATGTCAATATATGTATATATATATATATATATATATATATATATATATATATATATATATAAAATATGCATATATGTATACATAGATAGAGAGGGATGTAGGAATACATAGACAGATGTAGATAGATAGAATACGTACAAACATATATATGTAATACACACATACAAATATAGATATATGTAGATACATATACATAGACAGACAGATCTGACTATCTACAGATATGACTGTATATGCCTATCTCACACTCCCCCTGTCCCACCCCCTCTGTCACTCTCAGCCCCTCTCTGTCACACTCCCCCCCTCTCTCCAGATCTATAGCAATATATGTACATCGATATATATATGTGTATATGTATACAGACATATATATATATATATATATATATATATATATATATATATATAAAATATATATATATAGACATATATATATATATATATATATATATATATATATATATATATATATATATATATATATATAGATATAGATATATCTTCTGAGTGAGGCACATGTGTACAGATGTATTGCAACAGGTGCCTGGTGACAAAGGCATGGAGTGAACACCAGTGTCAAAACTGGAGTACCATACCCCATTTCAAATCACCTACACCAGTAACCACCAGATATGTGACTGGCTGACCACCACTGCATGTGTCAGGGGTGAACAGGGTCATAAATGTGTACAATAGTCCCCCCAATGATAGTCACAGTGGCACACTATTCCTGGAATACCTGTACATGGTATGTGTCAGCAGACATGGTGTGTCAGCTATGGACATGTAGGTCAGTGTACCCCTCCATATCACACAATGGCTGCCACGGTATGTACCTTACATGATTGCTACAGATATGGAGAAGGACACAGTGACATGTACAACACTGTGACAATGCACTCAAACACATTACCAATGCACAGTGACTGACAACACACAGAGTGCACACATACTACCCACATAGAGGTTACCATTCCTGGATTTACATACTTAAGTCACACCCATGACAGATGTCCAACAACCATAGTAACACCTCACACCATCCACAACCTAAATGACCGCTGTGTGTCATCCTTGACACCACAGTAGAGAGCACATGGCGGAGGTACAGGTTCCTACCCACAGATAAGACATACCCTGCAATAAACCACACAGCGTTAAGAAGCAAGACTCCCCATGAGTACATGTCACACATACCCCTACTGAATGTTAGTCAGATAGGTAATATGCCATATGAGTCACCCTGTGTAACTGTTTGACAGGAAAAGGTACCATCACATCACATGTGTCACAATGGTCAGGGTAGCAGAACAGTATGCTGCTGTAGTCCCAGGGGCAATAGCATATTGTATTGTATTGTATTGTATTGTATTGTGTTGTATTGTATTGGTATGTAGAGGTGCCTCCTTTGTGGAGTGGAACCACTGCTGCTGTACGCCAGTGTACAGGTACATATCCTGTAGTCAGGCTAGTGTTACATAGCACTTCTATATGCGGGTTTAGCTCCTCTTGGAGTTCATGTAGCATGCAACCGGGGATACCATCAGGTCCCATTGATGCTGTGTGTTTTGCTTTTCTAAGGGCAGCTCTCACCTGGACATCTGTGATGACAGGGAGGTTACATTCAGCTGGGATAAGTATGTCTTCATGTGGGGGAGAGGGAGGGGGGAAAATTGCACTGAACCTGTCTGCCACAATGTTGCCAATATCTGTGGGTTCAGTGAATTATTTGTTGTTGTGTACTAACTATGAGCATATTGGAGGGTTTCTGACCAGGTTTCTAACATAACTGAAGAAGGCCTTGTGGTTATCTGTAGTGTCCCTGGTGATTTCCCTCTCAAAGTTGCCCATGGATGTTTGTATGAGAGATCATAGCTCTTTACTAGTGCTGATCAGACATGCCTTCCCTTTATGGAATTATGCTCTGTCTTGCAGTAGCTTCCATCTTTTGTTATACAATCTGTTTATGGCTGGGGTCCACCAGACAGGATGCTTTCCCTTTGTGGAGAGTGTCTTGGTCTTATATGGGATTGCATGATCCATGCATTTTCGGAGATGTCCGTAGAAATAATTTGTGAAGGAGTCAGCATTGTGGGTTGTGGCTTCCACTGGCCCAGTGGGCTTAAAGGATACCATCTCAGTCTTAAGAAGTGTAAAGTTTGCGTTTGAAATGTTATTCACTGTAGTCGTTTGTGCTGGTGGTGGAGGTGGGATATGTATATCCAGGGCGATTAGTTTGTGGTCAGATCACAGTAGTTGATGATGTACCCCATACAGTACCTCTATACAAACCCCCAGATTGAGGAGGTGTTTTTGGACCTGAATCAGTGTGCTGACTGCTGGGGTTTGGTAGTATGTCGTATGGAGTGTGCCAGGTACTGTTGCACAGTTGTTGGCTGAGCACTGATACCTGGCCATTTACATGTGTATCCACCAATAGACAGACAGATGCTATATATGGGAGATATGTTGTATCACAACAGTCGAGTAGCATGTGTAGTATGTGTGCCAAATTCTGCTGACATATTTTGCTGATATCATTTTATTTCCTATTTCAGGAACATGGCTCACCAGCGCAATCCGGCATACTCTGCAGCCAAGGATGAGGAAATACACCAGAGCCTGGTGTGGGATTTTGCAATACTCTTTTCCCACACCAGCCAGAATCAGCAGGAGAGGGCTCCACTGTGGCAAGACCTGGTCCGTCGGGTAAATGACATAGGCACGCATAATAGGACATATGAGCAGGTACGACGTCACTGCAGTGATTTAATCAGAAATGTCCGTCAGCGTGCATCGGATATCCACAGGCAACAGGTTGCCACAGGTGGTGGGGTGGCTACACATCCCCCACTCACCAGACTGGAGCGACTACTCCTAAGTGTTGTGGCTCCAGCCCACCAACAACAACAACAGCAGCAGACCTGCATTATGATGGAGGCTGGAGCCACACAGCACCATGACTACGAGCGTGCAGGTAATATGCCATATGTATAGTTGACTGTTGTGTACACTGGTCAGGTGTGTCCTTGGTTTGTAGCTGTCATCATAGTATTTAATGTGCAAGTGTGATATTCTCAATATCAGCAGCTGACCTGTGAAAGGCAACTGTTGTACTACTGACCTGTATCATACTCAGTAGCAGTGGCACAGTTGTGCCCACTGACATTAATTTCCTCACTTCTGCAGGTCCCTCCGGTGTAACAGCAATGCAGCCTATCCATGCTGGTGAGTGTGTATTAACAATACCTTTAATAGTCTTGATAGTAATAGTAATATTAGGCTCAATCAGTAGTGCTCTGTGTATGCATGCAGATGTGTCTGTGTCTGTGTGTTGATATCTCGCATACTGAGTAGTGTGCAAGTGTGCAAATGTGTGCAAGTGTGCGACTGTGTGAAAGTGTGCAACTGTGTGCATGTGTGCACCTGTGCAACTGTGTGCATGTGTGCATGTGTGCATGTGTGCACCTGTGCACCTGTGCACGCTGCGATGTGCATCGCAGGCACGTGTGCATGTGCATGTGTGCATGTGTACATGTGTGCACCTGTGCATGTGTGCATCACTGGTAACATTGTGTAGACATTGTAAACTGTGTTTCCTGTTTCCCTCCCACAGGTTCTGGTGCTGCTCTGGTGTCATGCAGCAGGGAACCTGAATCAGGTGCCACGGTACTGATAATGATGACATCTGTGTAATGGCACAGGAAGGTATGCCAGGGTCCATCATTGGTCAGCCAATTGACAGTACACAGCTGTCAACCCCATCAATGCGCACAGTCATCCTGCCAATACATCCTTTGTCACCAATGTCCCTAGGTGATGGACAGGATACAGTGGGCATTGACCAGGGTAATGTGGTATCTGTGGCACATGCTTCCCCACACAGCAGCCATGGGCATGGCCCTGAGATGGTACCACACAGACAGATGTCCAGGGGTTCTCGTGGAAGCATCCGTGGGCATACTGCCCCTGTCAGACGTGCCCACAGAGGTCTTACAACCTCAGCTATGTTTCGGGCTGTCATGCAGGCACAGTCACGTATGGAACGGTACACCAGACAGGGTCTGAGGGAGCTGACAGCATGTCGCACAGCCATGAGTGACAGTATGCGTGACATTGCGGCTGCCATCCGTAATTTCACCGATGTCATAGACAGACGTTGTGGGGACATATTAGATCAGTTCCACAGCTACATGTCCATGAGCCAGGGCAATGGTGGACAGTTGAGGCGTCGACGTGGGCGTATGCCAGCAACAGCAGCAGCTGGCAGTCATCGCGGACGACAACAGGGCTGTGGCTGCCCCCATAATGCCAGCAGCAGCCCCAGCAATGCTGGGTCTGTGCTGTCATCTGACCACCCCAGGAGACCACGTGCACGTGGCTCTGGACAGGCCCAACAGGGATCTGTGTCCAGTCAATGAACACCTGCTTCTGATGACAGTACCCAGTCTGGATTAGTACCGGATATGGTCCGTAGCACCCCTGCAAGGCACAGGTGCCGTGTCCGTGGCCAGAGACACTGATCTGTATGACCTGGCAGGTACAGTCTGTGGCTGACCACAAACACCGGTATATGGCAGCCATGAGGTGGAACTGTGTGCATCCATACACACATGCGAATTGGCAACACCTAGGGCTACCGCATACACGCACACACTGCATCAACATTGCCCCACCTTGTACTGCTGTCCCTCACCAACACACATACACATACATGTCAATTGGTGGTATCAGTGGCAGACTCAGGCATACCAAGTTCACACCCTGTGCATATGATGAAACTGTGCCACCTCCTGCAATCTGTAACATCAGTGCAGGTACAGGTTAACATGTTGCTGATGCACAGGGTGACTACATAGACAGAATAGTATCATGTTGTTAACAGTACAGTGTGCTGATATAATTGTGGGTATATCCCAGCATGCCTGATGCAGTAAGGGTATGATTGTCTTGTACTGTTTTCTACACCCATGGTAAGTACCATAGTGTATCATCTGCACATGTTGACATACTGGTGGTAAGGATGTCAACAGAAGGCTGCATACATAGGTAGCACAGGGGATAAGGTAATGAAAGTATTGATAAGCAATGATGGACATGTAAACTGAAAGTGGCATGTTGCCCACACTGGACTCTGCAATGCGGATGTTTCAGGATGTTGATATGTGTGCAGTACTACACGACTGGTACAGGACACACAGGAGCACCCTAGCACTGCAAGCTCACATCTCATACCATGCTAGACAGCCCCAACACACAAAACTAACTTTCACATTAGGGAGAGTCCCCATAAATGTCAGGGATACTGTGGTGGCAGGACAGGTAGCATACATCCTACTAAGTATGGAACCACTGAGTGAAGGCTTGGTGTCTGTTATTTGACATGTGTATTACTGCAGGTATGAGCACCTGGGTTTCCATCCGGTTCTTGTACATCCTGACGGTACATGGTCTGTACACTTGTGTGCACTGAGACTGGACCCTGGCCATCTGACCTGTGTATTTCCATGTACATGTGTATAGTGCCTGCATATTTGCACTGTTACCTACAGGAAGTGGTACAGCTTGTTTGCTGTGCAATGGACTACATGCAGCCCTGCTTACTGTAGCTTTGTTTGCATGCATGTTTGCTTGCAGTTACCCTGGAACACTGATTCCACCTGCAATGCAGATTTATGGAGCTTCTATGGATCCCTAGTGACATCTGCATAGCTTACTATATGTATGTCCATGTCTCACTTGACAGAACATCTCTGTTTGTCCTGTTCGCATGTACGTTGCCTGTGACACATTGCATATGACTTACCTGGCATTTGACCACGTGAGCAGTCATATATGCCAGTGCTAACTCATCACAGGCACTACACCCTCACATACTCACCTTCTGTACCTTGTTCCCCATTGGCCCTATGTGCTGTTACTCACCATGGCAATCACAATACTATGGTAGCATGTGCAAAGGTCACTTGTCAGTCACCTCTATGGTACAGTTGTGGAATATGTGAGTCATGTGGCAATGTCACAGCTGCCACATGTACACAGACAACCCTCTCCCCTACACATGGACGTACAACACATGTGTGAGATGCAACCACATAGCCAAACTGGGGACTAAGCACTCTGAACCCAGTACTGGCATAACCTGTCAGGTGGCATGAAATACTGCAGTGACTACAATACCAGTCTGATGTAGACCTACACTGACAGCAATCCAAACACATGAACACACTGGGGCATTCGTGGAGCCTCAGAATAGCATCCTGCCTGAGCAGCAGACACCTCTGCAACTGGCACACAGGCATATGTTAAGCTGGAACACAGCACGTGCAACACATAGCACACAAATCCTGTGTGCCAAACAGTCACAGCCTGTACAGCTAGACAACACACCTGCTACAGTTGTGTTAGGTACCTTTATTGTCTGGTACAGTGAGGTCCTGCTCACCAGACTGGACAAGGTGAAGGTCACAGTGATATGCCCGTGGTGCACTATGGTCCACCACATAACACAAGCATACAGGTCAGTCAGAGGCATGGACACATATGACTCAGTCATTGTCCATGCCACTATGGCTGACCTGTGATGTACCTCCCTGGACTACATGATAGGGAACATAGAAGGGCTCTCTGAGCATGTGGCACAGGCTGGTATGACCCTGACCTTGGTTGGCATCATACCCTCACCAAGAATGCTGAAGTATTACTGAATGCTGATGAATTACTGTAGCTACAACACCCTAGCTGAAAGGTTCCTAGCATGTAGTCACTGCATTGCTATGGAACAACTTGTTACCACTCCCACAACAGGTGAAAACATGCAGCACCTGTTCATCAACAACATGTAGACTATATGCCCCAGACCAGATGTGTATCCCTCGCTGCTAGGATGATACCATATACAACTCACACTGTATATACACATACCACATGCAGCACCCTAAGAAAACCACAGTCATAATGTTATCCAGTGCAAATACCATGTATTTACATGTGGCAGGCATCAGACATGGGAACTATTGAAGGTCACAGGTATATATGTGTATTTGGCACACACATACATCATATGTGTGCATTGCCATTACTGGTTTAATCAATGTCATGCATTATTGTGAACAACAACCCACACACATGGGCATTCTGTATGACAAAAACACACGTGGCATTTGTGGAATTCAAAGCCATAACTAACTGTGCTATGACAGTAGTGAGAGACACAGTAGCAGAGCGTGCTATTTGCATTACTGGGAGATTTGCCCTCTTCTGCTGTACTTGTAGGGTGCTGACATCATCTCTGTGTAGAGAATGGAATATGCAGCAGCTGGTGTGTTGTACTGGTTGCCAAAAGGGTCAGTTTTCTCACACATGTAATTGCAGACACTCTACTTTCACCCTCTCCCACACACACTTGCCATTTGCAGGATTCAAATCCCTACCTAACTATGTTATGACACTAGTACAAGATGCAGTAATCGAATGCGCCATTTGCGTTACTGCGAAGTTTTTCTTCTCCGGCTGTACTTATAGGGTGCTGACATCATCAGTGTTTAGAAAGGGGAATGTGCATCCTGTAGTGTGTTCTCCTAGTTGCCAAAAGGGACATTTTTCTAATACAGAATTGCACACACTAACCCCCGTCACCCAAACACACACTAAGCATTTGCAGAATTCAAACCCCTATCTAAGTATGTTATGACAGTCGAGATGGATGCATTAGTGGAGCGCGCTATTCGCATTACTGGGAGGTTTCCCTTCTCCTGCTGTACTTATAGGGTGCTGACATCATCAGTGTTTAGAAAGGGGAATGTGCATCCTGTAGTGTGTTCTCCTAGTTGCCAAAAGGTACATTTCTTTTACACAGAATTGCATACACACTAACCCCCCTCACTCAAACACACACACTGAGCACTTGCAGAATTCAAACCCCTACCTAACTATGTTATGACACTCGCGACGGATGCATTAGCAGAGCGTGCTACTCGCATTACTGGGAGGTTTTCCTTCTCCTGCTGTACTTATAGGGTGCTGACATCATCAGTGTTTAGAAAGGGGAATGAGCATCCTGTAGTGTGTTCTCCTAGTTGCCAAAAGGGACATTTTTCTCACACAGAGCTGCACACACTCTAACCCCCCCGCACCCACTGAGCATTTGCAGGATTCAAACCCCTACTGACCTATGCTATGACACTCAAGACGGACGCATTAGCGGAGCATGGTATTCGCATTATTGGGAGGTTTCCATTCTCCTGCTGTACTTATAGGGTGCTGACATCATCAGTGTTTAGAAAGGGGAATGTGCATCCTGTAGTGTGTTCTCCTAGTTGCCTAAAGGGACATTTCTCTCACACAGAATTGCACACACACCAACCCCGCTCACCCACACACTGAGCATTTGCAGGATTCAAACCCCTACCTAACTATATTATGACACTTGACAGAAACGCATTAGCAGAGCGCACTATCCGAATTAATGGGCATTTGCTCTGCAACTGCAGTATTTATAGGGTGCTGACATCATTATTTATACAGAAGTATGTACATCTATTACTACCTGTCAGGTGGGGGGTAGCATATATATGCATTTGCAGCCACCTACTTCAGGGTCAGATATGCACATCAGCATTGGCAGGTTATGTTTTGTACCATGCTTCGTGACCACAGGACCTGTAACACACAACACAACCAGTACAGACCACCCCTCCCACATCCAGGACACACACTTTGCTTCCCTGGGAACAGTGCCAAGATATGAAGGTGTTCACATACACCATTCCAGTTGTTAATGTCAGGTACAGGTATATTGTGTGTGGGAACTACTCAGGCCTCTACAACATTACTCTACAGCCACTACAATTTGTGAGTCCTTGTGCTATGGCAGGACCACTCACCACAGCCACAAGGGGGAATACATATTGCACCTGACCATCTGCAACATGGGTACTCACTGTTCTACACCAGAGTTAGACCACCATTGTTGATATCTGGCCATACCCACCTTTCCCTGGACATCCATATCCCATCCCCACCCCCAGGAAAGGTTGTCACTGCAAATAAAGTGTATTTATCAAAAGCAGACTTTGCACTTGTGAAGACTGGGGTGGAAGACTTCAAAGGACCCATGCTGGGGGAGTATACAGGCCACTCTGCATAATCCTTGACAATTGCATTCTATGAGCATGTGGAAGGTTTGCATTGATCATGCTATCCCAAATATACCCATGACTCCTCCACAACAGGACACCTGTCAGGTGTACACCAGCCATATATGAGCTGTCCAACAGACGGAGTGAGCTAATACATTGCGGTGCAGTAGCCCACAGAGGGAGGACATCTCTGAACAGTACTGGCATGACACTTCAATCCCTCATAATCATCACGACAAAGTGTTGACAGTGAAATTGTCCAGACACTGCAGATAAGGCTCCCCTCAGTCTGTTATTGACACCCACTTACTGTTAGAGGTCCTCACCAACCCTCTTCCAGCACACACCAACAACATGGATGTGGCATAGCAAATTCAACCCCTGGGATCTCCACTGTGTCCCTGCTTGATGGAGGCACAGCGCACTAGCCTCAAACGGTGCCTTATGTGACCTATTTTACAGTGGCACAGTAACCTACTGTACTGGGGAGGCAGATGCCAAGCACACTCTGGCTAAGCTTTCATTCCCTAGGGCAAACAGCCTAGTATTGACCTCTACACCCATATGTTTAATTGTCAGATGCACAATATTTGTTGCTGATAGACTGTTTGCAGGTCTTTATTGCCATAGCATTCCCTGTTTCTATGAACAACTTGTGTATCTGTGGAAGATGTTTGAATATGAGAGGGATCCACTATATCATTTATGTCTCTGTAGTCATTTAACTGTGTGCACTGGGCAGATTGCTGTAATGTGGTTGGTTCCTGGAATAACACGTACAAATACCAGATATGTGTGGCCAACTGCTAAACTGAGATATGGCCTAAGTGTGTGAGCATGCCCAGTTCAGGCTTTCCATGGCATGTTGTCTGACATATGTCTCATTTATCAAAGTGTGGAGCATGCCCAGTGTGAGCTTTCCATATGTTGAACTCTGCAGTCCACCACATTTGTGGATGAGTGTGAACTTCAACAATATCTCACGTTTATGGTTGTGTGTTGGGTGTCATGTTGTGTACTTACTGGCCAACTGCTTTGTGTCTGAACACAACAGAGATTATACTGTGCCTGCAGGGTTTGCATGGGATACTTTGCATACAGTTGTCAACATCCTCTCATACTGACCTAACACTGTAGTACCATATAGTGTACTGGTTCAGTACTTTCACTGTGGTGGACAGTATCCTGGGCTTTAGTCCTATCACTGCTTTACATTTTCATAGTGAGCACAACAGACTGGTTAGGGGCCAGTTGTGCACATATGACCATGTTGCATTATGTTCAGATATGGACTACTTAAACAAGGCTTGTCCAACATTGGTAGTGTATTCCACAACATAGGTGGACATTGGCAAACACTAGCGATGTGCCCTAGGCCATTTCTAATGCTAGTCAGAGTGTGTTTGTCCTTCAACACACATTGTAACTGGAGTTTGCCATGCCATATGTCATGGTTAGTATACTGTGCCTCCGTCTACCCGTGATATAACAGTGATACCCAGGGTAAACCTACCATCTCCCATCCACTCATCAAGATTCCTCTTGAGGAGAGTCGATGAGTGACTCTCTGGCTAACCTGTACTGGGAGTTTACTCAAGAGTGGGGGTGGCTTCTGTGTTATGGATCATTCAGTACAGCTTGTCCTATGTATGTCAGTGCTGGGGCTCAGGTCTCTCATGTGCATAGCTCACTGCCATTCAGATTGTACAAGGTGCAGCATGTTCATTGATTCCAGCTTGGACATGGCTTTATACATCAGGCACAGCTTGCCTCTGGGCAGGCAGTATGGCAGTGTGTGGAGCTGCAGTTTGTTTAATCAGGCAACACATGGCATCTGTTCAAGCTCTTTGATACTCCTGGTGAGGTACTTTTGGGGTCTTTCCAGTTGATGGAGGTGTCTGCTGAGGTACATCCCACAGGGGCCATTGTAGTCAATTGTGACGCTGATGAAGGATGACTGCAGAGCCACAATGACCTCGCCTGATCTAGATCTGACTACCTTCATGATTAGGTGGCTATATGGTATGTTTATGTAACTACTACAGCCACATGCTTGTCCAATGCAAGGTATCTATCAACTTGTGTCCCCAGGTCTCTTATTACATCTTAAGTACTTAATGGGTTAACACCTATGTGGTAATTGGTGGGCACTTACTGTATATCCACAGGGCTTGACTATACACTTTTCTGCAATTAGCTTGCTGACATGGCTATGGAACCAGTTGTCTGTTTCTATGTGGCCCTTTTGTGAGATGCTTGTGTCAGCTGGAGGGTCAGATATGGTGGCCAGTTTGTAGTCCTCTGCAAACTTGTTCAGACACAGTCCTTCCATGTTGGCCTGTACCTATGGGACATATATACCAAACAAGGGAGGTCCCAGGACTGAGCCTTGTGGGATGCCAGTTGTATCTGGTTTGTAGTCTGACATGGCTGCAGCATTTCTGACCATGTCAGTTCTGTCCTTGGTCTGGTTTGCAACCCCTCTACTTACATAGGGGTTTATATTTAAGCTGGTGAGCTTATCTATAATGAACACGTGGGGTATTGTATGGAAGCCTTTTGCAAGGTCCAGCTAGGCTGTGTGGACCACATTCCTCTCATCAATGACCTTAATGACTGTTTCAAATGAGTCAAACATGTTTAAGGGGCAGGATCTGCACTTATGAAAGCCACACTGGGTAGGGTCCAGTGTCAGTAGGTCCCCAATATCTTTATGTCTGAGGTACATGCTGATCCTTTCCATAGCTTTGCAGACCAAGCTTGTCAGGATTCTGGGGTGGTAGTTTGCAGTATCCATTCAGGCAACACCTTTGTGGAGAAGGACCACTGTTGTTGTACACTGCTCTTTGGGTACATATCCTGTGGTAAGGCTGACATTGAGCAGTAGTGTTATTTGGCGTTCCATTCTTCTTGGAGTCCATGTTGGACTCAGACCAGGACACCATCTCGTACCATTGATGCTGTGTGTTTTGCTTTGTAGATGCTGGCTGTTACCTCAGCATCTGCAATGTCAGGGGGCCAGCACTCTGCTGGGATAGATATTTGGCATTTTGGGGGGGGGGGTTGCATTGCACCTGTCAGGTTGGATGTTGGCAATATGTGTGCGTGTTTGGTATGTTGTTTGTAATATTTGAGTGATTCAGAGCATATTCAGAATTCCCAACAAGGTTCCTACCATCAGTTAAGAAAGCCTTGTGATTATCCTTAGTGTCCTGTACAATTTGTATCTTCATAGGTTCATAGGTTCATACTAGGCTATCCACCCTAGGGCATTTATAAGCCTAGCCAGAGTGTGTGTGGCTTTCGCCACCCCTTGCTATGTGAATATTATGGCCATTTAGGATTTACTTTACTGTGCCTCTGTCTGGACGTGACACAGTTGAGACACCCAGTGTACATCTATGATCACCCATCCACTTGGCAAGATTCCTGTTGAAGAGAGTCAGTGAGGGACTGTGCCTAACATGGAGTGGGATTCCATTCCAGGGTGTAGGGAGCCTCTGGGTTATGTATCTGTCCCTTCAGCACATCCTATTTCATTATGTGTTGAGGTTGACATCTCTCACTCTCACAGCTCCAACGGATTTGGGTTTTCTGGGGTGGAGCATGTCCATTAATCCTGTGTTGGACATGGCCTTGTGCAACAGGCATACAACGCCTCTGCGTAGGCAGTATGTGACTGCATACAGCTTGGGTGTCTATAGCCAGGCAGCATATGACATATATTTGAGACCCTTTATCCTCTTGGTGAGGTACCTTTGAGGTCTTTCTAACTTCTGCAGGTGTCGGGTAAGGTACATCCCAAATGAGGCATTGTACTAAATTATGGGCCTGATAAGACAACAGTATAGGGGCACAATGACCCTCTGTTGACGTAGATGTGAATCCTTTCATGATAAGGTGGCCAATATAGACGGTCTTCCTAGCCACATTGGCAATGTGAGTGTCACATGACAGGTTACTGTCCACTTGTGTCCCTAGGTCCCTGATTACTCCTTCCATACATAATGGATTACCACCTATGTGGTAATTTGTGAGTACCTTGTTTGGTATTTGGTGAGACATTCATACTGTCCAGTGTCTTCAGGACGGCTGAGTGGGGTTCCTGTGTGTGAGAGTGTGGTCTGTAGCATGCTACAGACTGTACAGCAGTTTTGCCTACAGTTAGTTGCACATGGGTGATATCTGATGCTTCGTGCATTGTCAGTTACCTGGACGTGTGGGTATCTGTGCTGAATATGGATACTCCCCCTCCTTTTATGTTTTCGTCCAGGTTTTGTGGCCATAACGCATGATATGAGGTATAACCTGGTAGTGCTGGTGTGCTGTCAGGAGCCTTGCTGCAGGTTTCTGTCACTGCACAGACATTGATGTTCTCCATACTGGGGAGGGCCTTGGGAGCATGCATGTTGAGGTTTACACATCTGGCATTGGGCAGCATTACCCTTATGTTTCTTTCCACTTATGTTTTCTAGGGAGGTGGGTTAGTCTTTTCAGCCTTGCCTACAAAAGGCTCTATGGAGGTAGCAATAGCCTTATCCAATATCCAGACGCCCAGGGGTAACAGGTGCAAGCCATCCCTGGCACAGCAGCATGGCTTGTCATGCATGACACCCCAAGCAGACAGACATTGCATCCCCTTGGAATTACACCATTAATTGTGCCACTTGTTAAAGTTGATCATTCTGTGTTTATACTGTGGCATAATTCTTGGTGAGGTTAGGATGCTGCACAAGGTCAGTGTCATACTGGGCTGGACTACATAATCGGAGAGCTCATCTATGTCTCTTTTCATGTAGTCCGGGGAGGTACATCTCAGGTCAATCACGCCAGCATGGACAATGAGTGCATCATATTTCTACTTGCTTTGGGGTGACCTGTGTACTTGTGTTATGTGGTGTATTGTAGCAGCCTACAGGCAGCTTACTGTACTCTTTCCCTTGTTCAGTCTGGTGAGTGGGACAGCAGTGTGTCTGACTATGGAGTCACCTATTACAACTGTATCAGGCATGTTGTTTCTCCTTCTGGCCTGTGACTGTTTGGCACACCAGCTTTGTGTACTATGTGTTGCATGTGCTCTGTTTGGAGGTAGTGGTTGCTTGGGTGTCTGCTTTGAAGGCCTCTGTTGATGTGGTGTGTTTGTAATTAGAGCCTCCATGAATGTTTTTCTGTGTTTATGTCTTTGGTTTGCAGTTGTGATAGGTCTATGTGAGACTGGGTTTGTGGTGTGTGTGGTTACCTTCTCCTCCTGACTAGTTTTGACAGTACTGAGTTGAGAGAGCTCAGCCTCTGGTTTGGATAAATGGTTGCATCTCTCACATATATTTGTATTTCTTGGGGGGAGGTGAGGGTTGTCTGTGTACATGGGGCAGGTGTAACATTGCCTCAGGATTCACAGATTCAACTTTTTGTAGCTGGCCTTAGTGGATTGTATGAGTGGACATATTTTATTGCCATACTACTGATCAGAGATTACTTCCCTTTTTAGGTTTGCTCTATCATGTAGTAGCTTCCTCATTCTCCTGCATGGTTTGGTAATGGCTGGGGTCCACCATGCCAGATGCCTGCGTGTATGGCATTGTCTCTTGGTTTTATTTGGGATTGCATAATCCATGCATTCCTGGCAGTGTTCATGGAATGCCTGTATAACATTTTCTGAGGTGTGGCCCATATTTTGCACCTGCACAGGGCCTTTAATGGATTCCACATCAGTTTGGAGGAGTGCAACATTTGCTTTACACATGTTTTTCACTGTGGTTTTCTGGCCAGGGACTGTGGTCAGGATGTGTATATCCGGTGTGATTACTCTATGGTCTGATCTTACCAGTGAGGGATACACTTCTCATCTTGCCATCCAGTACCCATGTTGCTGATTATCACATCCAGTATGCTTATCCGTCTTGTGGGAGTGGTACATTGTTCCGGGGGCATTTTGGTTTATGGATTCTAAGAACCTTTGTCCTAGGGTGTTGGAGCTAGAATAATGCTCCCAGTCTATGTTTGGGTATTTTCAGTCACCCAATATAATGTGGTTTGGAGGGCTTGATATATTCATGTATTCCAACATAGGCCAAGTGCAGTTCCTGGTGTTAGGATGGTAGTCTGTAGCAGGCTATAAACTGGGAGGCAGTTTTAGCCACTGTTACTTGACCATGGCTAGTCCATGCTGCTTCTTGTTGTGGTACCAACATGGGGGTGTGGTTACCCTTGACAATTATTGCTAGTCACCCTCCTTTTGTAGCTTGTTCCATGTTTTGAGGCTGTACAGCACAGTATGAGGTGTAACCTGGTAGTGTTAGGGTGCTGTTGTGAGCCTTGACCCAGTTTTCTGTTACAGGACAGATATCAACATTCTCCATACTGGGGGAGTTTAGACTGCATGCATCCTGCTGTTTAGACTTCTAGCATTGGGTAGCATTACATCTAGGTTCTTATCTCTTGTGATACCTATGGAGGTGGGTTTGTGTTTTGAGCCTTACCTATTCAAGGCACGCTGTGGGTAACAACAGCCTTTGCCAGTATCCATAAGGCCAGGACTGATAGGTGCACACCACCCCTAGCAGGTGGAGCATCATGTCATGCTCAGCATGTCATCCCAGGCTGGCACACATTGGATCCCCTTTGACTAACAGCAATACTTCAGCCAATTATTGCAATTGATCATCTCATCTTCATATTGTGGCATCATGCTTGGTGAGGGTAGGATGTTAGTTAGGGTCATCAAGTTTGCATATACTACATGGTGTTACATTGCTTAACACATGGCAATCATGCCTCAGGTGGTGCTGCAGGGCTGCCTCTGTCGGATGCACATACTACACTCCCTGTACATGTTTGAGAGCAGGTTATGTCATTTTAGGCATCCCTGTAATTATATGAGTGAGTCAGAGAGGGGTATCATTCCCAGGGTTCCTACTGAGCCAGTGTATGTGCTATGCGTTGCCTCTTTGCCAAGGCATACTGGGCACGCCTCCTTCTGCCTACTGGGGCAGGCTGAGGTTGTTCCTCCTCCGAGTCACGCTCTGCCTGTGATGGCCTTGGCAATGGTGGGGGGCTGTTTGGCCCGGCCCTATGCTGGTCCTGCTGCAGCTGTTTTCGCAAGATCATATTATGTAGCATAGCACATACCATGACAATTTGGGTACATGTAGTTGGTGAGTACTGCAAGGCTCCACCAGATGTGTCCAGACACCGGAACCGTGACTTGAGCAGCCCAAACACACGCTGTATTACATTAATTGTTTGTGCGTGTGCCTCATTATGGCATTCCTGTTCAGGTGTGTGTGCATTTCTGATGGGTGTCATCAGCCATGTGGGATGTCCCCATTGGCAAATGTCTGGTACAGCTGTGTCAAATGCCAGATATGGGAATCATGGTAGCTCCCAGGGCAGCCAGCACACACATTCATTATTATGCCCTGAGCATCACACACGACCTGGCAGTTGATGGAGGGGAAGCCCTTGCGGTTTATGTAGGCCCTACCCTGCTCACCGGCTGGTGCTTTGATGCATATGTGCGTGCAGTCTATTGCACCCACTACCTCAGGTTATTCCGTTATTTGCTGGAAGAGATGCATATTGCTGGCCAATACCTCACGGGCATTGGGGAAATATACATGATCACTGACATGTGCTGACATGGCATCCAGGAACTGGTGCAGTACCCTGGAGGCTGATGCCTGTGATATCCCCATCATATCACCAGTTGGTCTCTGGAAGGTACCTGTTGCTAGTATTCTTAGGCCAACACATACCTTGGTTTCCACTGGGATGGGTTCCCCTCTGTTGGTTCTGTGTGTGAGGCATGGCCTGCACAGCTCAACAATTTTCTGCAGGAGGTCTCTGTCCACTCTATAGCGCTCCACTATCTCCAGCTCATGTAACCCATGGTAGGTGACCCTGGGCCTGTACACTCTTCTCCGTCTCCTCACTGTGGGTTGTCTGGCACCATTTGCATTGTCACCACCCTCTGCAAGTCGCCTATGTCTCCTTATGACAGCTATGGCAGCCCCTAGCATTTCTGCTCTGAGTTCAGCTTTTTCAGTTTTCACTTCTAATAGCTTACTCCTGTCTTGCAGTGTCTCTTGAGAGAAACATCCTGCACTGCTGTTTGCAGAGTTTTAAGTGCTGGGCTGGGCTACTATTCTGCCTGTGTAATTGCCTGCTTCTAATTGTTTTCACCTGTTAGCTCCAGCAGTATTCCCTGCTAGCTTCCTACTATTTCTGTTGCTTCTTTTTTCCTTTCTGTTTCCTCAGGGGGGAGCAACACGCATACCAGCGGAAACACGCTCACAGTGGCTTACACGCGCGCACACATGCTTACACAGTTCAGAATCTACTTATTCGGGTTACAACATGCGCACACCAGTGCAAACAGTCTTACAAGTCTGCCAACAGGCTCCCACATGCTCAGTCTGCCTTACACGCGTGCACACTGCCCTACTCGTGCCTCCTTTCATGCACATGTGCACATGCACGCCCAGCAAAAAACTTTGGTGTTGGCAACAGTGTACACCTTCCATTTCTTGACTTTCCCATGCTTATCTTGTGGCGCTCCTCTTTCCATGATATGTGTCTGACATCTGTCATGTAACACTGACCTCCAATGAACTGCATTTCTTTCTGCCATTCCCCCCTGTGATGTCACCTATCTCCTACTCTGTTCCTCCCCCTTATGTAACTCTTACACTACTCAGAATGTGCTCATTTGCTATGTGATAGTGGGATTCAGTATCCTAACACTCATTTACATCAGATTGCCTACTAATGCTTAGTTACATGTCTTAGACTCAGCTTCCCCCCTTAGCAACCACTAAACGGTGGCCATGTTGTTTTTGGTCTGCTGGTCCCTGCATTGTAAATCCATGTATTGCATAAAACCCACATTTGTGGGTTTATAACCTTCAGTTTTATGTTTTATATATCGCAGCCCGTTTGCGCGGGGCTGCGCTGCGTTTAAACATTGGTGATCGCCGAAAAAAAAAATATTTATTTCTCATATTTGCATCGGGGTACCTTGCCAATGGCCACATATTTGGCCATTGGCAAGCTGCCTGACACATATGCACCCTTTATTTGGAGCTGACATGGCTCCATTGTGTTATTTGCAGAAACATACTCAGTTGTCAACTGAGTACATTTCTGCAGCTAACACGACTCTTACACAAACTGGTTTGAGCTTCGTGGATCATTAATCTACCTCATTTGCATGCTTTTCGGCTGCAAGTGAGGTGATTAGCATATCCACACCCAGTCCATGTAAGAGACGTTTTAGCTGGTCTCTTACATGGAATTTCGGGCTGTTCCTGGATCGCGGGGGCTGCATGGAGTCTTACCCTACTCTTAGACTCCGTGCAAGCCTTCGTGAATCCTGCCCATAAAGATATCCCAGAACTAATGAACTTTCATCCAAACTTATTGATTAAAGTAAAAACAAAGGTATTAGCTAAATTTACTAAAATTATTGGACAATGGTTATCAACAAAGATACTGCAGAGATACACAGGCTTTGGTAAGAACAAGCAGTCTTTTGATCATTGGTGGCTAGTTCAGGTATTTATATGGTCATAGGAGGTTACTAGGCTAATAGCCGTAGACCCCTTACAAACCTAGCCATATTTATCATGAGTTGTCCCAATTGTCAGTGTTTAGGTGAATGAACTTTACAGAGGTAAGGAGCTATGGCAGTTAATACCGACTTTGTCTGTCAAGGATGGACACGGCACCACCTTAGAAGCGAATTTGCTGTCACCCATGCATTGATCCAGGCTGTGTTTGAATAGGGTCAGGGAGGGGCTCTGTTTCATGTGACTGGAAGCTTGTTCCAGGGAAATGGCAGTCTCTAAGAGATTTATCTATCTCTCCAGCATGACCTGTTCAAGTCAAAGGGTAAGTTAACATCCTCAGGGCCATTAGCCTAGTACACACCTATGAAGATATGAACCTATGTAAGCATATCCCCTTGCAGCAGTGTGGCTCGCTTGCCTGTGTGTGTGATGGTTATACATTCTAAATGCCTGTTAACCCCTCCCATTGGCAACCTTTTCAGGGCCTACTTATTTCATCCACTTTAGAAGCACAGTTAGGCACTCTCCAAACACACAAGGTCCATGGCATATCCGATAAGTACATAGTACTATAATCTATATAAATAGATAGGTAGGGGTTCTATTCTCAAAACTGCCAACTCTGTGAATGTATGTGTGTGCAATCATATGCCCTTGCAGCAGTGTGGCTGTCTTGACTGTGTGTGTGTGTGTGTGTGTGTGTGTGTGTGTGTGTGTGTGTGTGATGGTTATACAATTTTAAGGGTCTGTTAACCCCTCCATCGGCAACATTTTCAGGGCCTACTGATGTCATCTGCCTTAGAAGCACAGTTAGAAACTCTCCAAACACACTCGCTCTGTGGCATGTGATAAGTATGTTGTACTGTAATGTATATAACTAGATAGGTAGGGATTCTACTCTCAAAACCACCACCTCTGCAAATGTATATGTGTCTGTGTGTGTGTGTGTGTGTTTTTGTGTAAGCATATCACCTTGCAGCAGTGTCACTGTCTTGCCTGTGTGTGTGTGATGGCTATACAATTTTAAGGGCCTGTTAACCCCCCCATCGGCAACCTTTTCAGGGTCTACTGTTGTCATCCACCTTTTAAGCACAGTTAGATACTCTCCAAACACACTAGCTCACTGTGGGTATGGTTTCTCCTGGCAACTCTCACATTACTATAAAACATGCCCCACACTGAGCATTTGATAAGGTGGTAACCCTAGTCTGTCTTGCCTATGTGTATGCAATATGTATACATTTTGAGGCCCTGTGATTTGCTGCCCCCACATAACCCACATGTAGGTAGGTATGAATGCTACCCGCCACCTACATTTGTAGGTACTGATCAAGTTTGTGGACAACTGTAAGTTGGGTGCTGTCTGTCAGTGACTCCCCAAATAATGTTAACATACTGCAGGAGAGTCTTCCATCAACTATAGACTAGTGCCAAGGTCATGGCCACAAGTTAAATGCAAAAACCTGTATCATCATACCATCAGGTAAAGACATGGCCCCACTGTTTACCACATCAACAGCAACCCCCATACACACATATTATCATAGGAGACACCATTGTGAGACACACAGATATGCATCTCAACAGGCTATATATGGAGAAGGTCACTCTTACTTGTCTCTCAGGTGCCAAAATCTGCTATATCACATACGCACTGCTGTCTCTCTACAACAGCTACTGTTATGATTCTGTCATAGTCCATGCTGGCATGCCTGACCTAAGACCTACCTCCCTGGACTATATGATGTGAGACATGATTGAACCCACTGATTATGTGTCCCAGGCAGGTATGTCTCTAGCCTTAAGCAGCAGTCTGCCGTCACCCAGAATGATGCCGCAATACAATCAGGAAATGATTGACCTTAACAATTGGGTTGCTTATTGGTGCCATTCCCAGGGGATCCAGTACCTGACAGTCTGGGATGATATGATCAACAGACCACGATGTTTTGGCAGAGACGGCCTCCATCTTTCTCACCCGGCCTTCAGGTTTCAGGCCATGGTTCTTGCCATCCCCATAGTGCCTTTTTAGGAAAAGTGGTAATGTTAACAGTATCAACATGAAACGTTCCACATATCACAACTTGAAGGCCAAACTGCTAACCACTAGGAGTCTAAACATGAATCTGCATGCATTGCAAGCAGTCATTACCCTGGACAATGCTGACATCTGTGCAATCACAGACACATGGTTCAAAGCTGCAGAGAGCACCCCAGCCTTACATTGTCACCCATCCTATCATACAGTCTGGCCCCATGATGTGGGCAGCAAAGGCAAGGATGTAGGATTTCACTATATATGAAAGGCATACACACCTCCAGGCTGGTCAAACAGTAAGAAGCACAGGAGACACTCCAGGTGCAGTTAACCATTGCCAAGACCCCTATTCAAATCATAGCTAGCTACAGGTCCCCACATGTGACCAGGGAGCCCATTCTGCCTATATGGATCTGTTCACCTCTATCAAGATTCAACTCAAGGACACCAGATATACAAGTGCTGTAGATATAGCACACTTACTGCCTGACAGAGTCAGTGAAAGATTCACCCCTGTTCCCCCCATCAGTACATCAGGACATCTCCAGTACGTACCACCTTCCCCTTATATCTAGGGAGCAGGTCATCACTGCCATCTCAAAGTCATGGGATATAGCCCATATGGGACCCAATCTCATTGCAGGATGCATCCTACATGACCTCACGTATGAGCCTGCAGCACCATTAGGCACTCTATTCAACCAAAGGCTGACTACCACCTTAGTCCCAGCTGAGTGAAGGACACCCACTGTCATCCCTTTACCCTAACATGAAACATCCACTGATCCAGCACATTATAGACCCATCAGCCAAACTAGCCTGATCTGCAAGACCATGGAACAGATTATTATGAACCTTGTTAACAAGGACATTGGTGACCTCCCCACACTCGATCACACAGTGTGGCTTTGTCAAGGGGGGGTCATGTCTGTTACATTTTGTTGACTTTGACACAGTCACCAAAGCCATGGAAGAGGGCAAGACAGTGCACACTGCTTACCTTGACTTGGCCAAAGACTTACACAGTATTCCCCTCTTGACCATAATAGATATATGTTCACAACTAGGCATCAATCCGTATGTTGCCAGATGGATATCACACTGGCACACTGACAGCACCCACTTAGTCAATATAGTGGAGGCCACCTCAAGTGGTAGACACGTAACTAAAGGCATGACCCAGTGTTCTGTCTTGGGGTATCTGTTATGTGTGATTCATTCTTCTGAGGTGCAGGGCACAACCAGTGGCCTATAGCCGACAATGGTGCAGAAGGGTGGATCCTGGGTGCTGTCACCAAATCCCCTAGTGATGTGGACATCCACCAAGAGGGTATCATACAGACACATGAGTGCTGCCAGATACATGGCCTCAAGCTGCATATCACAAAATGCAGCGTCATCCCCTTTGGCATGAGTGACGTCCCCACAAATTATCACATTACTAACAATGTCTTAACTACGCAATCAGTCATGAGGGATTTGGCCACACAGGTTGATAGCATCATGACATTTGACTACTCTGTTGATTTGTTTAGAAGGAAAGCCTTCTACATGCCCATGGTTATCTCATCCAGGGAAATGGGGGTCATAAAATCCCTGTATTCCTTCCTAATAAGGCCCATTTTTGAGTATAATGCCCCTTTCATCATATACTTCACAAAGCACATGCAGCAGCTGGGGAGACCATAGAGGTTCCTCACCAGGGAATACCAATGTCTCAAACATCTAAATACCATACACAGACAGGCTAGAAGCCCTATCCCTCTACCCGATTTCACACAAACTCCTCAGAGATGACCTCTGTGTGGCAAATAAGGTGATAATGGACTCCATCTTGATAGGACTGACGCACATCCGCAAGTGAAGCTCCACTCAAGTTGCCCACACACGTGCCCTCAGTCTAGTCTGTGACATCAACAGAAGTTGTTGGTGGGTCAGATGTGTGTCCCACACACTCATGCACCTGTGGAATGGACACCCTGTCCACATCAGGCAGAGTACCTCTTTAAAAAACACCTGGATAACTGGATGGTACACAGGACATACACCCTTGGGATAACACCTGTGTATCTGTTGGGACTGGAGCATCATGTGCTGACTTACATAAACATGGGCTAAACTCTGGGCTAGGTTTATGAGGGCCTCAGGATCAATAGCCTAGTCACCTCCTATGATACTAGGTATACTGGTTATGGCCCTGTGTGCTGTGATGGACTGTGTTGTTATGTTTCCACACCCATCACTGCCATCTATTGTGGTGTGTCCCCTATGGGCAACGTCCCAATACCATGTCATACAGCCACCATCCAACAAATAGGTGAGTGGTACTACAGGTGTATGGGGACAGTCCAGCAACATGTGTGTGACCCAATGACAGACAGCACTGCAAATGTGTGGTAGGGTATCCTCTCTATAGGTGTCCTACATCTGCAGTACACATATGTTTGCAGACTGTGTGCATCTGCCTGATATATGTGAACCCTCTGCCAGACAAATGTGGATGTCTGGCAAACAGTTGGACAATACCTAATGGTTGTTTGCAGACTGTGTGGAATCTGGCTGTCAGACACCAGACCCCTCAGAAAACAATCATGGTACATTAATATCTGGTACTGTAGTAATTCCCTTATGTTGTGTGTTTGTAATGTACACTCTGTCACCGAGGATGGGCCTGTGTGCTCTCACTACTAGTGGCTATAACCTGCTGTCCTGCTTCAGGGGGTCAACAGGTATGCTAGGCAAAGCTCCCAAGTGATGAGATATGGGTGTGGAGTACACAGTAATCTAGCCAGAGTACATCAGGAACATTCAGAGACACCTGCAGAATATTTGAGGTATGCCTTTGTGACATTCACAGACTGAGAGGAGCAGACTGACAGTATATCATGTGATATGTCAGCTGTATCCACCAGTATTTAGTGTCACTATTGTGTACAACACAATCCAGTAGCATTCTCACATGATCCAACCATTGTTGGAGGAACTCAGAGGATTAGAGCTGTGATCTAAATCACAGCAGATAGAGAGAACAGGGAAGCCTGTAGGTGCTGGACAGCTGACTAACAGCAACATGTCATTCCAAGATATGTACTACAGACCTACCATTGTAATCCCTAAGTCCCCAAACTCCATCCTTCCATCTGCATCCTATTACGTGGGGACTTCTATTACATACCTGATATAGTGCTGTTCTCCTTTATGCACAGAAATCCTGTAGTATAATGCTTATGTTCTCACAGTCTGTCTTTGTAAAGAAAGTTACAGATCAATTTACCATAGGCAGCAGCATGCCTTCTGTAGGTAATGCCCATGAACAGGTGCACCAATCTGTGGCTCACACTTGCTAATTGTATCCAGAACAGCTGGGTTGCATTTCATTAGCCAATGGCATGGTACCACAGTGCTAACTTTCAGGCCTCCATGTAGGCCTTGGCCATTTTCCTGGCCTGTGAGATGTACATTATCGAGCTGTGTAGAATACAGCATCACAGAGGGTAGGTAAACATACTGTCCACTGTCCGTATTTATATGGTATGTCCACACTTTGGCATGCTATGTTTGGCCATGGTGAACAGACTTTCTGATTATGTGGCAAGTTTACAGTTTAATAATGTGAGTTAAGGTCAATAAGGGGACAGACAGATGTGTGTCATATGTCCTTTGCATTAGAATATGCATGCTGCTGCAGTAGTTGATTGTCTATTAGATGTGGATGTTTATAGGGGAAGGCTGTGATACATGTCTTTGTCACTTGACCATCCCCCTTACCCCTTCATGTATGGGTGTTGTGTGGCTCCCATGACCTAGGTGTTTGGGAGGTATGGAAGGTCTTTAGCAGGCAGCTGAACATACTGCCACATATGTTGCAGGCTGCAGCTCCTGCATTCTAGCCAGGAATCATATTGGGGATTGTGAACACATTGGGGAACAACAAGCTGTATATGTCAGTGAGGGAGCAGCGTGAGCTCTGTTGTCACAGCATAGCCAGAGTGAGGGTACCCATAACAGTCCAGGTGAGGCATGTGCCTCAGGTGCATATGTTATGTAATAGTGCCATCCATTTAGTGGTAGGTGACATTTAGGATGCCTATACATATTTGTGAAGTGTGTCCCAACCTACAGGCCTTTGACATGCTAATATGGGTGGCAGTGACTGCAGTAACATCAACTACTTCTGCTTAAAATTGCTGGGCTAAGTCATTTCTTTATTGTTTTGTCAGTCATGTACTTGACATGCAACAGAGTGGAATGTAAGCCAGGACTGTGGGTGGCAAAATGTAAAGCATGCTAGGAATGTAACAGGTGGAACTACTGAGTCAGTAGTATAGCAGGTGTATTTGCAAGACATATGTGCATGCATACAGTCTGTTACACAGGATTGGCATGAACATGTGTATTCATACTGGTATGACACGTGACACTGAATTGTCTGTCATGCTTTTCTAATCTCAATCTGTACTGACTTGTCAGTACTTCAGCACACAGAATAGTTTTTTTGACAACCATGCCAAAAGTAGGCGGCACAACTGTAGTCATTCTGCTACAGTCTGTGCAGTTGTCATTTGTACTTGCTATCCTAGGCCTCACATACATCCATCAACAGTTATTTGGCTATGTACTGGTTGGGTGTCTGCATCACAGTCCCAAGTATGCTGTCATTTTTCCCATCATATGTAGAAGCAGTGTGTCAATGGCACTCAGGATATGTGTATGGAAACACCTGTGATACTTCAGAGCTGAGTGGCATTGTGGGTATTGCACTATATTGTAGTTGACAGGGTTCTGGGTTAAGACTCTGCAGGTGTGAATTTTGTGCTGCTCTGCATCACTGCCCTAGAGCTTCTGTACCATGTATGTACCTCTCAGGCTATCCACATGGAACAGTATGGGCCAAGCTGTACCACCTACATGTACTCAACTACAGGGGACTATTACATGTCAGGGGGACATATATGAGTACCCATGTGTACTGTGGACTGATGTAGTGTGACTGTGCTATTGACATAAATCAAGTGTATGTTAAATCTGTCCACAGGGGATTTGGTACCAGTGATCATAATCCGTGACAGTGTGACACTTGAAAGACATGTATCATGTACAGTACAGATGTTATACTTATCATGTCATCTTTGGCAGGCATGGGGTTAGACTATCAGCAGACATTCACAGACTCACCAGACATACCACCATACCAAGATTAAACAGTTTTATTTGTTTTAGCAACCTGTATTAGGACTGTACTTGTTGACTTCTAATATAACTGACATCTTATCACCTTGCTGAGCAAACTGTTAACACTCTGGTACATCTGGACACATAGATTAGTAACCCATTCTAACAGCTACTACAGCCATTTATTTACCTGTAATTCCTGTGTGGAGAACATCTGTTAACAATACATAACTGTTTCTATAACTATGTAGTAGTACTTGTCTCTGATTTGAACTTCAGTCTGTGTGTAACAAAATGTACATCATACATATTGTTTATCAAACTGAGCTACTGAGCCACTGTTGAATATTGATTGACTGATATGTGCCTAGAGCTGACCTGGTAACAAGCTGTGACCTCGTAAGAGAGGTAGAGTGTTATACAAGACTGCAGTGACACTTGAGATTCATGCATGACAGAGTAGGTGAACTGTGGATTAATACATGGAATGCATGTGTAGACAATTAACCCCTAGTGGGTGGAACTATGTCTGATGTGTACAGACCATATTGGAGTGCTAGGTTGGCTAGCTGACCCTTATACAGTTGCAAGTATATTTGCAGTCTACAGCTATTACAGTTTCATACTTGCCTGCAGTAACGTAACTAAGATCAGGAATGAATATCTGAAATGCAATGGTTAACAGGAGATAATCCTGAGATACAGACTACCTTGACCATTCCTTTTCTAGGTTCAGATCTTAGTGCAGAACAAATATCATAATGCATTATATCTTGTACTAAAGCTCCACATCTACAGTTTAGCAAAACATTTCTTTATTAGCAAACCTTCATTCACTCCATGATATTATTCCCACTTTTTACATCACAGTAGTTGTACTACTCAATTTTATGACCAACAGCCCAAAATACACATTTTATTATGGGTGACATCATGCAGTGATTGGTATACATGTAAAATTCTTTACTGATGAACACTTCCTATAATGCAGGTGTTGCAATACAGCTGTAATTCCACAAGTAATGCAGTAGAAACTTTATTTCCTTAACATTATGAATGCAGTTGAACTTTATTTCCTTGACATTATGAATGCAATTGAACTTTATTTTATTTAACATTTGTTTACTGGGAAAGTCCAAGTTGGAACAAAGCCAATTTTCAGCAGAGCCCAGGGAGAAATGCTCCAGATGCATGTCTTTGTAATGTGGGAGGAAACCGGAGCACCCGGAGAAGACCCACACGAATGCAGGGAGGACATGCAGACTCCGCAGAGAAGGCACTCCAGCCGAGAATCGAACCGGAGAACTGCCTGCTATGAGGTGACAATGCTACCATTGCATCACTGCGCCATCCTTAACATTATTCCCTTATTCATTATTATATTATTATATATTATTCATAATTTCCTTAAAATTATTCATGCAGTTGAACTTTATTTTCTTAACATTATTTATGCAATAGGAACTTTTACTTCCTTAATATTATTAATGCAGCAGAAACATTTTTTTCCTTACCATTATCAGGTGTCATGCTTTCACCTTATTGCACTGTACCAACCATTATTCAGTTATATCAGTCCTGTTATATGACCACATTCATTGCTTTACACTCAAAACATACTGACAGTTACGACTGTACTCTTTCTTCTATATATGACTGTAAATTGTAAGACACAGCTGTACTCATCACACTCTTGGTGCAACCTGGCCAGGTGCCCTGCATGGGCCTACAGGTCTTGAGCTCTCTCCTCTGCAGCTGTGGGGAGAGAAACACATCATTATGCATACCTGTCTATCACACATACAGATTAGTAATTGGTACAACAATGCTAACAATGCTTACAAACTTGTGGGACATTGTCATCCTGGGCATCTTGGATCCAAGTGGCCAAGAGATCCCACTTCCTATGCTTCAGGTCATCATAATGATGATGCACCTGCTCACCTGTGTGGGGGATACCAGTAGCACTGGTGAGATCTGGTGATAGCTGGTCCCAGGCCTCTGATTTGTATTCCGACTCCTGGTACTGCCTCTGCAGCAGCCAGATGTAATGGTGTTTTACGAGTCCAACCATAACCCTGGACTCCAGAATTCCCCACTGCTGCACCCAGAATCTCTCACCCTCTCCATCTCCTGCAATAGTCTTTGCCAAGATCAATCTCCAACAGATACTGGCTGTATTCCCACCTGTTTCACTTCAATAAGGCTATTTTCCCTCCCTTTGCTGCCATTGGGCAATTTTTAAAGATGCGGTGCTCATCTTAGCACCCGCTGAGCTCAGCCGAGCAGTGCTTAAACTGAAAATGCTGAGCAAGGCATAGCAATGCACAAACCAGCCAAGCACTGCTAAAACATTCCTGGTATAGGTAGTGCTTGGCAAGGCTTAGCTGTACTTTGTGGAGCTTAGCTGGGTGCACCAAAATGGTATTTAAATTTAATTTTTATATTGTGTATTGGCCACATAAATGCCTAATAACATGTCTGTCCATACATACAATATTTAATCAACGGTTTAAGAATACGTCTCATAATGTGTATTTCCAACATAAATGCTTAATAATATGCCTGTGTATTCATACAAAATTCAATCAGGGATTTAATACTGATTTTGCAAAAATAAATTTAATAAACTGTGTAATCAGACAAAATATTTAAGCAGGATTTTGAATAATTCTCATATATGTGTATTTGCAAAATAACATGCCTATGTATTTGAACCCTGCACCTATGGCTGTCACTATAACCATTCAGCTACATAGATGTGTGGATTGCTGCTATAGTTTTATATATAACGCTCCACTAATTTGAGCACCGCTGAGCACTACTGCATGGCATGCAAACATGTTCAGCTATGCTTAAACTTGACCTTTCCGTTTATAATTAAATGTATCCAATTTCTATTTTTAGATGTCTAGCATGTGTCCATTGCTGCACTCCATGCCATGCAAACACAAAAAAAATAAATAAATAAATAAAAAACACAATTAAAAAAAGATTTAATTTCACTTTTTTAGTTGCCTACAGTGATATCTGGCACTTTGACAGTGCAGGGGGTGTGTTACTCATCTCCAGACACAGTAACATACTCCCTACAAATATTCAATAACCATGTTACACGGCTCTCCCTCAGTAACGCACCTTCATTATTATGCAAGGCATGCTGCTGAGGGGGTTCCACATACACGACCACAGTACCTTCCGTGTAGGCCTTACACTATGCCTACACAGATTTTATTAAATCCCCATGAGTGTGTCATAGCTTGAAGATATGCTGTGTAAAATTACAGGATTTAATTTGAAAAGCCAACAATTTACTACTTCAGACATTGCAAGCGTAAGACCTTCTATCACCTCAAAATAAAAGTGTAGGGGAGGGGTCAACATCAATATTTCTGAGACATGTATATACTTATTTTGCAAGTAAGTAAGGTGGAAGACCAAAGGCCATTATCAGCCTTTATGATGGATAACATACTTTATTTAGCTAATTATAGCACCATTATACATTTTTTTCATGAAAACAAAATCTGACACATAGGAATAGGTCCATATGAACAATACCAGCAATGAAATGGTCTGAAAATAGTTTTCAAGCATAACTTCAGACATCTGTATTTATAATTAATTCAAATAACAGTGATACTTAGATAGCATAAAATTGGGTTGGAGCAATAATAAGAAATGAATGAATCAAAGGCTGATATAACCGCATGGCAATTTGTAATTCATAATACTACAAAAGCAAATATAAGCTTACCTACAGTGATAACAAAAACAAACGTGAAAACATTTCCGTCTTTTAACAGATAACACAGATGCATAATAAGAGTGATTCCCTTCCACAGATCTAAATGCAGGAGAGAGGAAACAGGCAGTTAGGTGAAGAAACATTCCTTTATATTGGATGAGACATGGCTTGGCACTTAGAAGTCATGAATTTCAGAGGTTTGATAAAGCAAAGCAGTCAGCATTTCTAATGAAATGTTTACAAATGACTGTTTTTCTAAGCAGATATGGTATCCTCTCTAGTTAACAGTACTTGGTTCCATTTCAGATCTTCTTTCTTCATTCAGTGAAAGACTTGCCAGACTTGCCAAATAGACTCTTTTTGCCTTTCACTTTCATTTGGATACCTGACAAATGTCTCCATTTCCAAATCAAAGCATATAAAAGAGTCATATGAAAGTCAGTAAGTGGTTAGTTCTGATTCTGATTCCAGTCTCTTTTGCTTTTAAAAACAATGAGGTATAACAGTTAGAAAACTATACAGTATTATTGTAGTTTCTGTTATTATTTGATTATATGCTAGAGAAAGTAAGCAACATTGACAGTCTAAGTGTCAGCTAAAAGAGTTAGCTGTCATGCTATGTAATATTGCTTGTTAATCTTTTTTGGTGCAGATCATAACACACTGACTTTTATACAGCATTGTATATATGCCCCCTTGTAATTCTGTGCTCCAACCGCATAAAAACGCCCTTCTTAAAATGAGCTATGATCTCCCCTAAAATACCACCCATGCCTCAGATTTTTAATGAATGCCCTAAAACCTAACTGTTCCCCCTAATTAAAGGCAACTTCCTTATACAGTGGCCTCCACATAAATATGGTTCCCCTTCAAACCATCGAACATTTAAAACATTGAAGTTCAGATCATCGAGACCAGAACATCAAGTTTGAAAACATCAAAGGTTTGAAGGGGAAGAAAAAGGTAAGTGTAGGTGGGAGAATGTTTGTGTTTTTGCAGGGCACCAAGGTGCCCTGCATAAGGTGCCCTGCATACTGTGTGTGTTTATGTGCCATATGTGTGATGGCACTATAGATAGGGTACGGAAAATCTCCTGTTTCGTGCTTCTGCATATAGCGCTAAACGGGAGATTTCCCTTTACTCCACTGTAGTGCGGTCTCAGAGTTGGAATATTAAAGTAAGGGGGGTGGGAGGACAGCCCCCCCATATGCCATATAGGGGGGGTGCAGGTTTTTTTTTTTTTGGTTACACTTGTAACCTTCGATGTTTCAAAATTCAATGTTCTGGTCTCGATGATCAGAATTTCGATATTTTGAAATTTCGATGGTTAGAAGTGAAACCCATAAATATACTTCTTACATCTGATATTAAATTATCTTTATCAAATTTAACATTATTCCTACCTAAATGCAATTTGCCTAAATCATGTATTCCTGGAGAGAAATCATGTTACTTGCTCCCAAGTTCACATACTGACATTTTAAACTGTTCTGAGTGCAGACTCACATTTTGCAGATCTTGTACAAATATTTTGTATCTGATGATAATAATCCATATGTCCATTACTTTGCTTGATATCTGTCTCTTTAATAAAGCAGACCCATAGGTCATGTGTTCTTAACTTTGTACTCTTCCTTATATGGAGCACTTCATATTGTTTCTCATGTCACCTGTATAATTAGATAATAGATAGGCATCTCATCCTCTGTAGGTTCATCATCCTCACTGCTGTAGTAGCCTGTGGCTATATGGACTGTACCCTGCACAGGATACAACAACCAGATAGATTCACAGAGTTATGGATTTCTCCCATACTTTCACTTTGAGTACTGATTGGAAATCTGAACTGTGGAGGGAAATCATCATTCTAAGTAAGATTATTTTGAAATTTCTTCAAAATGTTTTTGACACCTCAAGGAATAACAGCTAAGAGGCTTCAAAGGAAACATGCACTGTCTGAAGGCTTTATTTCTGTCAGATAAGTCCCCACAGGGGAACCCTTCCACATAAAAAAAAATATTACCATATTTTACATATTTTGATGTATTTTCTATTTTCAGAAGAATGCTGGCAATTTTATTAATATCAAGAGTTTCTTGTCGGAAACTGTTATTTTAAAACAAGGCGTATTACTAAATACTGGGGCTGGTTTTGTTTGAAAGAATATACTGCTTTTAAGGCATTTTAACTGAAATGTAGCATTTAAATCATTTGAATTGTTTTTGTGTGCCTAAAACACTGAGTACTTGCCTTCATTATTTCACTGCTGAAACATTTAAAGGAAACAGTAAGAAGTGTATGTCAGGGCTTGAAGTATATTTTTTTGTTTTGTGCTCAAATATACTTCCTGACATCTTTTCTTCATTTTTTCCCTCTCAGTGCAATTTCTGTGAAAAGGACTCAGAGTTTTATAGGATGTTTGTGCACTGCTTGTGCTTTTACTTTTAAATTTTGAGGTACTGTGTAGTAAAGTGTTTGTGTGTGTGTGTGTGTGTGTGTGTGTGTGTGTGTGTGTGTGTGTGTGTGTGTGTGTGTGTGTGTGCTGCTTGTGAACACTTGTCTGACTTACCTCCCAAACCATAAAACCATTCTTCCCAGCAGTGCTTACCAGCAATAAGGCTTCATTGTTGGCTACAGCATGGATTCTTATATCAGTCCTGCTGTTCTTTCCTCCAACTTACCAAAAAAGAAAAAAAACAGTTGAAGCACAAGCACTTGACCTCAGTGTGGACTCAGTCAGTGTCTCAACTAATGGCAGTTAACTCTGCAACTTCCTTAGACCACTTACTGGTTTCCTTGAATCTTTTTAGTGTAGCCTTGTTGCCCACTATGGACCAGGGGTCAGACATTTTCTCTTAGGCTGTTCCAGTTTCTGATGTGGGCTTTGGAGAACCATCCATTTTAAGAGTGGGAGATAGCCTGGGAAGGTTTTGTCCTCATGGTGTAGCCATAGAAAGAGATTTCTTGCAAGGGATGATATGGAGTGTATTTTTTCTTCAAAATGTTCCGCTTTAGCAGGTGTCGGTGTGTTTTGTGAAATGATATTTCTTTCCCTTTTTGGTCTTCTTCAAGGATATCCCTAGAAAAAAAATCAATTGAAGCTTGTACATCGATCATCCAATGATACTTTTTCTTTTCATAAGTATGGTTTTCCTATCATAGCCAGGAGTTAACTGCAGGCTTTCTATCCTATAGAGCAGAAGTCATTCTTGAGAAAAATATGTCAGGAGACTCTGGCATAAACAGAGACAGGTCTTTTCTTTTTCTGACTCTCAAATCCAAGATCAATTGAGTGGATAGTTTGTCCTCTCCAACTCCATTAGCGGAATTCCCTTTTCTAAGACTAGTTCAAGGGTGAACAATGCACAAATAGATGTTCTCCCTAAAGCATGAAAATATTATGATATGCTGCAAGTGGATTTATCTCATGATACATCCTTTCCCTGTATTATGCAAACCTTGGAGAATGTGTTAAATGCTGCCCGCAATAACCCTGACCCTCAGCCTCCTGTCCCCTTTCAAAAACAAAAGGCAAAACACTTATCAATACCAACCCTACTCCTGTGGATAAGCATGTAGGGCATTATACAGATTTCATAAGAGAATGTCCTTCTTTTAGTCTATTCTGTCAGGTGTTGACAGCTTGTTGGATGGTTCTGCCACACTTCTTTCAGGAGGAAGACCCTGTGCAAATTCTTTAATTTCCAACCTGTGTCAGGTATCTAGATATGTTTTGAAGGGTATGTGTGATTGCATGCATATTATCTCTGTGGTTACTACTACAACTGCTGTTACTGGTTCGAGAATATATACCTTGGTACATATTGAAAAGTTTTCAGATGTGATAAAGCCTGAGATTTTAAAATCTAATGCAGAAAAGAAAGCTTTGTTTGGCCCTGAATCAAATCAGGTTCTGAAACTGTTTGTTGTCCAAGGGAAATTAATTCAGGAAGTTAATAAGATTTTTCAAATCCCACAGTATGCATCTTATAAACCCTCTGCTTTCTTTCCTGTAGAAAAAAGACAAAATAATTATTCCCTGCCATCAACTGGAAAACAGGAGACAGAGAAGAGAAAGTAAGAGGAGAGCAATAAAAACAGGGACCCTTTCAGAAAAGGGACAGACTACACCTTCAGAATGTCTATGCCAGCATTCCTTCCCCTTTACCCCCCCTTCTGCCCTACATCTCTAAATCTGTTTACGTGATTGGGTGCGAATGGAGAGATAATAAAATCAGAAAGCAAACAAAAGTAGTATTGCTGGAATTTAATTCATCATCAAGTCTTGGTGAGTACCTACATGAAATGGACCCTGTTTTTTTTTACAAAATCTCGCCAGGACAACACCGATATATAAAGTGTATTTTATATAGCATATACAGTATCATAGACAGAAGTAGGTTAAAAATAAAAAAAGATAACTTGATGCACAAATCCCAGAACAAGAAAGTGCTCAATCCTGGTAGGCACACTGATGCCAGAAATGGAAAAAATGATAGTGTTGAATCTTCAAGACACCAAAACATTCCTTCAATGGGATTTGGACAGGCTCAGGGGGAGGATGCTCGCCCTGTAATAGAAGGAAGTAGTAGTCCACATAAATCACAAAAACTGATAAGTCAAAAAAGAGCCATAAAAATGATAGAGTGGACTATTGAGGATCAGAAAGAAATGATGCATTGTTACTATTATGCAAGAAGCCCAGAATTTCTACATAGAAGATATACAAAAAGATAAAGAGAGAAATTAGAAGAAAGAAGAATACTTGCACAAGAAAACCTGCCAAAAACTTCAAATGCAAAATTGTGTTCATTAATACAACAGATTCATGAAAAACATTATATAGACCAAGAAACCTCGGGACATTTAGAAAAAGTAGTAACTGAGAAAGTGCAAAAATATAAAGAACAAAATCTAGAGATTTGTGAAAGGTATAAAAAAGAAATACAGACATGGGAAAGAACAAGAGATCTGAGATGGTGTGCAAAGGAGAAAGCCAAATTAATCAACACAAAAAAGTAGTCCCAAAGATAGTTGAAGAGAAATGCAGGCAAAGGAACCCATATATGGAAATTTTCGCAATCCACAAAATGAGATCAGAAATGGGGAATGTAGAACAGAAGATTAGTAAAGTAGAAGCTAAAAAAAATAAAAGCTTAAGTTATGGAATACCTGCAAAGTGAAGGATTTAGTGTAGAAAGTCTAGCACAGGTCATATCACAGCATAATGGAAAAATGAGTCCCCCAGGTAATGAGAAACAGGAGGAGCAGGAGACATCTGAAGAAGAAATCTGGACATGGGAAAGAAATGAGATTTAATATGGTGCAATATTTATACAAAGGAGAAAGCAAAACTAATATATAAAAAGAGCTGCACTAACGATATTTGAAGGGACATTCAGGCAAAGGCATCCAGATATGGAACATTTTACAATACAAAAAATAAGAAAATAGAGAAAGTAGAAAGAAGGATTAATAATGGTGGAGTTAAAAAAATAGAAACTAAGGTTATGGATTACCTGCAAAGTGAAGGATTTTGGGTAGAAATCTAACTCTAATAATACCACATTAGAACAGAATAATGAACCCCCAAATTAAGGAGAAACCAGTGGAGCAGGAAACATTTGATCAGTTGCCACATGAAGATACTTTTGAGCCTTAAGTAGAAAACCAGTATCAGTTGGAGTTGTACAGCAAGGGAAGGAATAGGAAACTGGCAACTCTGACTCAGTTAATGTTGTGGCGTGCTAGATCAGTGAGTTCCCATATGAAAGAGCAACAGAAGACACAGAATGTAACTGAAGATGTTATGGCACAGGAAGATGCTCTAGAACTTTCTGTAGAAAGTCCACAGGAAATGGAGAACAAAGAATGTGTCCTCAGTTTTGAAGAAAATGCTATAAGGGAAGAGTTACTTGATTTTATAGAGATGGATAGACACATTAAAATCAATGAAAGAAATAGACTACAGAAAGTTAGTAAGACCTAAATTGTCAGAAGATTGATAAAACAAATGAAGATAGTAATCAGGACTGTTCATAGAAATTCATGTAATATAACATAAGTAAATAGGATATATATTATTATGCCACTTTATTAATAACAGATAAAAGTCTTACCACAGAAACTCAGGGCAGTAAGGGAAAGGAAGGGTAGAAATCAAATGCCATCATGGAAGTATCAATTAGAGAAAGCTATTAAGCAATTGAGACAAGAAGTGTCACTGGTAGAAGAGTATAGAAAAGCGAACAGATCAACAAAAATACTCAGAAAGATGTGATATAGTAACATGCAATATTACAACTGATCAGGATCTGTTGTACACTATTGCAAATCATAAACAAAAGATATCAACACAGGCAGAAAAGCTTAATGGATATGCAGATAAATATAAAGGAAAAGTACAAAATAAGTAATTTATTGATGATCCAAAAAATGTTTTATAGAGAATTGGGAAACAGGGCAAAATGAATTGAAATACCACCAAAAAAAGAAAATAGGTACATTATGGAGAAACAAACTATGATGATCCTGTAGAACACAACAAAGATGCTGAATGGATAGAAGTAATAAAAAAAATAAAAAGTTCAAATGTACAGGATATGAAATGGGATGAGGTAACAGCCAGAGAAATTGAAACAAATTCAAGAAGATTCAAAGATTCAAGATTCAAAGAAACTTTATTCTCATTTATGAAAACATGAGTACAGCCTAAATGAAATTACAGATGTCAGCTCATGAGTGAAATTCAGTGCAAATAACATAGATATAGAGGTACCACAGAATAACATAAGAAAGAAAGTAACAACAGGTATGACATGCAAGAGGTAGTGCACATTATATAAATACACTCTAAACACATTATCCAATGATAAATTATAAATAAATACCCACCAACAAACCCCTTCACTGTTAAGAAAAAGAATAACTAGAGACTAATGAATAACAGCTCTTTAGTTACCGTATTGTACTTGTTAACTTTAGATGTGACTCAGTATAGCCATCATATTGCATAATAGGCTTCAATGTATCCGGTATTATGGTTGGTGTCTGAGTTAATACATCTCACTGCTGTAGGATGCAAACTGTTCCTGAATCTGGTTGTCCCACAGTGTGGAAGCTGTGGTACCTCCTTCCAGATGCAAGTTGTGAGAACCAGTTGTGGGCTGGATGGGTTGAATCAGCTAGTATTTTGTATGTTCTCTTTCTTGTTCTTGTAAAGAAAAGCTCCTGAATAGAAAATAGGTTTGTGCCCAAGATTTTCTCAGCCACCCTCACCACCCTTGGTAGTTGCTTCTTCTCAGCAGCTGTGCAGTTGCTGAACCATGCTATCAAGTTGCTAGTAAGGATGCTCTCGATAGCTCCCCTGTAAAAAGTGATAAGAGCAGACAGTGGGAGCCGGCCTTTTTCAGCTTTCTTAGGAGGGGAAGCATCTGTTGAGCCTTCTTGACTATATGGTTGGTGTTAGCAGCCCAGGAGAGGTTATCAGGGATGTGAAGGCCCAGGAACTTGGCTGTTTTGACTTTCTCTGCTACCTCCCCTTTGATAGTGAGTGGTTGGTGAACTGTTGCCTTTCTTACAGGAAAACAAGAAAAATGCTTCAAGCTTATCAAATTATTTATAAAAACCATTGTATACCAAGATTATATATTCCCCGTCTGAAGGGGTTGTGGGCTTCATTGAAATTGATTACATCTATAGACCTGCAGTTATAAGACTGCATAAATATCTGCTGACCTCACAAGATCCAGACATAGTGAGTTTTAAAACATGAGAATAAGTGTAAGATAACTTCCCTGCTTAGTTTAGCAGAAGCATATCGGTGTCAATTGGGAATGGAAATCAAACCAGAAGTAGATAAAAATCAGGCAGCAACTGAATGTGCTAAAACAAAAGAAAGAATATAAGGATTAGATGAAAAGGCAAGAAATGTGGAGAATGCATAAATATAGTTGCACCTTTGGAAAAACCTCATTTTGATTAGGACCAAACACAGGAATGGTTAAGGAGAGGTGAATTTAAACCAAAAGATGAAAAGTTAATATTGGTTTCCCAGGAAGTGGACTATGTAAAGCTGGTTTACAAAGTCCATTGAACATGTAGGAGAAACAGAGAAATGCAGGTTTTGTAAAACAGAAAAAGAAACAGACGCACATCTTGTTGCTGAGTGTGATACACTAATAGCAGAAGGCCTGTATACTGAAAAGACATAATAATGGAGCAAGATTGTTGCATTGGGGATCGTGCAAACATTATAATACCGAAGTAGCTGAGATGCATTAGAAACATGATCCACAAAGCATTATAGAAATGATGAAGTTTATATAACATGGGATCACCCATTACCAACAGTAGCATTAATCTTTAAAATTTTTACACCCAGCGACTACAGTGTCTTATGCGCAGAAAGATACAAAGTCATAAAATACCAGGATTTACAAGCAGAGATGATGGTAATGTGGAAGAAGGATACCCAGACAGTTCCAACAGTGGTAGGAGCAATGGGTCTTATAAAAAAGAATTTACAATTGTACTTACATATGTTACCGATACATGTAATTCCATATGAATTGCAGAAGGAGTCAGTTCTGGGCACATTGTGGGTGCTGTAAAGAGGACTTCTGGCTAACATCAAAGATTGAAACAATACTAATTTCATGAACGTTAATCATACTTTGACTTAGGAATGGGGTCCATTCCTGTCATGGTTTTAGAAACCCAAAATGCTTGGAGAAATTAAACCGCAAAGAGATTTATATTTGACACTGGATATATATATATATATCTCCTTTTAGTGGAATTTCTCTCAACCCTTTGATCCAACCAGAGTTTTTTCCTGGTTCTTCAACACATGCTTACCCTAGGATTCATACTGCCAATGTCTGTAAACAAAAAGAAGGAAGACTTTTACTGCAGATTGTTTCTGGTTTCAAGCAAGCTTTCCTGGAGACCAGTTGTATATCTTTCCTTTCTCAACTGATTTATGAAAGCACCAAAATTCAAAATCTTGACCTCATAAAATCCTCCAAATCTAGCTATGAAAACAAAATCACCACTGATTCTAAGGACAACCACAAAACATTCTATAGCTATGTCAAGAATCTCAATGGCAACACCCAGATCTGCTCTGAGTTGCAACACAATGGCATGAAAATTACAGAACCAACTGATATTGCCAACATCCTGGCAGATAGGTTCAGTGCTAACTTTACCCCTCTTTCACCCCCTAAAGGGCCCATACCTATACTGTAAGAATGCTGAGTCCCTGTAATCACAACTACACAGGTAAAAATTGCACTCTCTAAAGCCAAGAACACAGCATCCGTGGGACCGGAAAACATCCCAGGCTGCGCTTTACACAAACTTCATAATGAACTGGCTCCCCACCCAATTACCACATTCATTCATAGCCTCACGTCAGGCTTCATGCCAACTGAATGGTGCACAGCAACAGTTATCAAACTCCACAAAAGGGGAGCCACCATGTACCCCGGGAACTTTTGGCCTATTAGTCTGATGAGTCTGATCTGCAATGACATGGAATGCATCATCATGGAACTCATAAACAAAGACAGTGGTAACCTCCAAACTCTGAACCCCAACCAGTTCGGGTTTGTGAAAGGCAGATTATGTCTCCTGAACCCAATCGACTTCTTTGAGGCAGTCAGCAAAGCCGTAGATGAGGGTAAGGTGGTTCACACAGCCTATCTTGGCCTCGCCAAGGCCTTCAACACCATCCCCCATTCTGGAATTATACATAAACTCACTAAACTAGGTATAAATCCCTACATCATAAGATGGGTTGCCAACTGGCTCCCTGACAGAACCCACACTGTAAAAGTTGCAGACTTCAAATCTGACTTCAAACCAGTGACAAGTGGAGTACCACAGGGTTCAGTCCTGGGTCCTCTCCTGTTTGGTATCTACTTCTCTGAAGTACAGGCTAACACAGAAGCTCTCTGGATAATGAAGTTCACAGATGACTGAAAATTAGAAGCCTTAGTTGACTCTCCAAATGACGTGGACATCCTACAGAATGGCCTCACTGAGACAGATGCCTGGTGTCAGAGCCATGGCCTCAAGCTCAATGTCAAAAAGTGCACTGTCATCCCATTTGGAACAAACTCTGTACCCATGAAGTACCACCTAGCCAGCAGTCTACTTAATGCCAAATGTGTCTTAAGAGACCTTGGGACCCAGGTGGACAGTAGTCTCTCCTTTGATAATCACATCGCCACAGTAGTCAGGAAATCCTTCTACATGGCACACCTCATCACAAAAGGGTTCTCATCCAAGAAAAAAGAGGTCATTGTTCCCCTATACTCAGCTCTCATTAGACCCAATATAGAGTACAACACCCCTTTTGGAATGTACCTCACAAGACATCTGAAACAGCTGGAAAGGCCACAGAAGTACCTCACAAAGAGGATTACCAGACTCAAACAGATGCCCTACGCTGACCATCTCAAAAAACTCCAGCTTTACTCCATAGCATATCACCTACTCTGAGGTGATCTCTACCTAACATACAAAGCTATGTCAAACCCAGAGCTGTTGGACATGCTACACCTAAAGAAATGCCAATCCCTCCGAGCTACATGCTCTAGGGACCTAAACCTTGTCACCACAATAAACAGACCATGCTGGAAGGATAGATTCCTGTCCCAGAGACTTCCCATACACTGGAACAAACTACCCATCTATGTCAAGCAGAGTTCCTCATTAGCACTCTTCAAGAAAAATCTTGATGAGTGGAAGGGAAATAGAAAATTCACCCCGGGGATCACTTCTGAGGCTCTGCTCAACAGGGGCACAGGAAAATAACTTTCTTGCATGGCGAAAGCCAGGGAACCTTGTTGGCTAGGCTTACTTAGGCCCTTGGGCCGATAGCCTAGTACCTACCTATGAACCTATGAATCTATTGTCTTGCTACCTACCAGTCATTTTTCTGAGTTTTATGGTAATATTAGATGTAAAATATGCTTATCAACACATTTTCCTTATTTAAATAATTTTCTAATCATTGCAAAGTCTTTCGCCTAATGTCAGGAGTCCTCAGTGTGGGTTTCTTCACTTCACTACCAATCTGGGCTTCCAGATAAATGTTCAAAAATCCTCTTTGACTCTATTACACAGGATTGTGTTTTTAGACTGTCTTCTAGACATGCCTTTTTAAAGCCATTCCTAAGAAAGAAAAATGCAAATTTGTATCTAGAAACATTCACATTCTTCTAAAATCACATTGAGACTTCATCTAGAGGATATCTCAGGATTCTCAGGATTCCTATTGCCAAGTTATACTCTAAAAGCCAATGTTTAAAAAATAATGTAGATCCAGCATTCTCATCCTCCGGGATTTTCAGATTCTATTTTGGATTTTATTGAGAAAGAACTGCATTGGTGGAGGCAATAAGATGTTTCAGTTTTTACCCAAGGAACACTTTCCATGGGGGTAAAGGTGTGAGGCCTGTGGAACAGTTCAGACAGACCAAAGCACATAAATGTCAAATAGATGTTAGCTGTGATCCACACTACATAATCTATTCATAGCATGTGGTCCTTGGGACCACTACAAGTAATTACAGAGAATACCACAGTGCTGTGGTACAGAAACAAAAATGGGCATTGGGTTTTACCCCCTTTGCAGGCTAGCTTTGATGGCCTGGGAATTTGCTCTACAGCATTGTATAATCCTTCAAGGATCTTACATTCTATTAGAGCAAAATGTAGCATCAGATGAGCTAAGCAGAACCAGGACGGACTCTCACAAATGGAAACTGAAGGAGGAGGACCTTCCAGGAATTGATACAGTTGTGCAGAGCACCTCATATAGGTCTTGTTACCTCCTTTCAAAACAGACAACTAAGTAAATTCTGCATCAAGACTCCCTGCTGGCAGGTGTGTAAAACAGAGACATTTTCATTCCTTTGATCAAGAATGTTCTTGTATGCATTTCCATTATTTCCACCGTTATCCAGGCTCATTCTGAAGTTTCAGAAAGACTCTCCAAAAATTATTGTGATTACTCCCTTTTGGCTCAGGCCACAGAGGTTCTCTCTTCTTTGTGAATTGCCTAGGAGCTACTACCACAAACGTCAGCACAGATTAGATATACTTACACAAGACACGGGGAGTTTGATACCCCCAGTGTCAAACAACTTCAACTGACTGCCTGGATGATTCAACTCTAATATCATTAGCCACCTTTTTCTTCAGGATGTGCAACCGATACTAAAGAAGCCATGAAATCTTGCTAAAAGAAAATCTTATGCTAGCCAGGGGAGAAAATCTTCTAGTTAGTGCCTCACCTATAACCAGGGCCCTATTTGGGAATATTACTACTGGTTCTTCAACATTTGTGTGAGTTTCTATCATATGGTCTGTTTACTCCATTGCCAAGGAGTATTTATCAGCCACTTCAGCATGTCTTCCCATGTATTTTCTCCATTTTAGTCTTAGCTCAAGCTGTTCTACAAAGAGGTTTTTCCATTCATACCTGTTATTCAGGCAAGATTTAACTGAACGCTTTACTTTTTGCTAGAAAATTGGTTTTGTCTGTTTAAACAGCTATTCTGGTTGATTTGGTTTTATCTTTTAGGTAAACTAACTGGCTTACTGCTCTGACGTCTGCAAGATATCCAGGTTGCAGCTATTTGCTGTCAGTTAACCCTTTTTCTTTTCCATGCTTTTAGTTATCTGTCAAAAAAACATATATGCCCATTCTATTTTCAGAGTATACCTTGAATCTAGCCATCTATCTCCCTCATTTATTTAAGAATTTGAATGACAGGGAGAATAGATTCTATATAGTCTGGTCATGCTTTTGAAGCTCAAGTATTATTTCATCAGTACTAAGTCCTTTAGGAAGGCTATACAGCTATGGAATCCTTAGTATGGGACTGGAAAATGTCAACCTGTGTCAACTCACAGTTCTAGTTAGTTGCTCCTTTCTGTATCTTTTCTTGTTATCCCTGCAATAGTAAAACATTTCCAGGCAGAATTAAAACACATTGTAATAGAACCTTTTCTCAATCCTCCAACTCCCCTCATCCTTGACCATTCGCATACAGCTATTTCTCCATCTGCCTCCAGCATCTCTGATTCATTATTTTTATATAGTTCTGAATAATATTCATGTTGCAAGCAGATGGCATGTTATTAATACTGTCAAACTGCAAGGCAGACATGAATAGGCTATGGGAGATATTGACTAAATTTGGAAGGAACTTAGGATACTAGGTAAATAGTGATAAATCCAAAATAATGATCTTGAACAGGAAGGGGCAGCAGAGAGAGAGGACATAAAGAAACTTAAGATGGGTAGAGAGGTAACAGTTTTGGAATTAAGGCTGAAATATATGGTGGAGGAAATTATGAGGGGGACCTATGAAGGGATATATGAGAAAGTGAAGGAGCAAATTGTGAAATGCAGAGTACTGAATATGGAGGGTGATCAGGCTGTCCAAGTTTTGCTGATGAGTATAATACTTCAGTTCAAATATCCAGGGAAGACTTTCCGTGAGTTATCTGACAATGCGCTGTTAAAAAAGTAAAATAATTCAGTAAGAATTTTATCTGGGATGGATGCAGGCCAATGGAAGCATGGGATAGACTCACTGAGGTAACAGGAAAAAGAGGCAGGGGTCGTGGATCTAAAAATGTGTCTGCAGGCATGTTTCCTAGAAAATGTGCTGCTGTTATATTAGATACACGATATATGGATCAATGTAAAAGTGTGATACAACATGGTAAAAAGAGTTTTAGAAACAGGAAAGATATTTTAGAGGTGTTACTCAAAGTGCCAGTATCAGAGGTTTATTTATTTATTTATTGCCATTTGATTACCGGGAAAGTCCAACTGGGTAGAAGACCATTTTCAGTGGAGACCCTTGTAGAAGAGCGCCAAATTAGTACAACTCATTTTAAGAACAATAATTTTACAATCTTCAAAAATAAAACACAATCATCTGCAGTTTAAATAATTATAACAAATTAAAAATATTGTTTAAGAATCAAGACAAGGTATGTGACAATCATTTAATATTTAGACAAATTTCAGACAGCTTCTAGGAAATTAAAGGTAGGTTAGTCTAATACAAATAGGAATTGCAATATGAAGTGAGGGAAAACAGGCATTTGGTATATTTAGAGAGAAAGTCAGGGAAGCAAATTAGATAGCAGAAAGGAACTTTGTGAAGAAGGGAGAGTAAGGAGGTATAATGTACAAGAACAGAGCCAGATTTTAGCTAGGAAGTCTTTCAGAGTGGGTTTGAAAGATGGAAGGAAGAGTGTAGACCTGATAGATACAGGTAAGGAGTTCCAGGCCTTAGCAACCTTGTACAAGTAATTTGCCCTGGATGAAACAGTTTCAGACAGTATTCAGGAAAGTATTGTAATAAGGAGTCAGAGCCAACAGGAGAAAGTGGATAGTGCCTAAAGTGAGGTTAAAGGAAGATGTGGAAAATAAAGTAACAATATAGATACGGAGCAAGAAACAGAAGAAGATGAAATATCAATCTCAAGTTTAGGTAGAGGGTTAGAAATGCTGCAGGAGAGGGGCGAGGGTCTATGTAAATTTGTAAATAGCTGACCATGTGAGAAGGGAAGAGTGTGAGGAATATAGGTATATTAAAAAATATAATGTTAAAGGCATGGTGGGGAAAACAAAAGAGGCAAAGTGAATCATTGTTAAAGAAATTAGGAGTGAAAGGAAATGTAAACTGTACAATAAGAACATGTTTTAGGGCATTGTAACTGCTCTAATTGGGTTGGCAATCACATTCTTATTACATAGAGAAAATAATGACTTACTGAGTATAAAGGCTGTCAACCATCACTATAAACAAATGCACCTTGCATGAGGATTGTATTAATGTGGTATTTAATGTGGATGTGTAATGAAATTTGGCCTTCTCAAAAAAAAAAAAAAAAAAAGCTGTTAAGTTTCCTGCTAGTGCCAACATTCATTCAAGTGCTAGCCAAACTACAATGCAGGTTCATACTGTGCTAACCTTATAATCTGTCTTAACTGGCTGACAAGGCTGGAGCTTGTGGGTTGCAAAGCTGTACAAAGTGATAGTTATCTAGCAATCACAATGTAGTAAGTATACCATTGAAATTATAGTCCTTGCTATATTCAAATAAGTGTGCATTTTTCCTAATCCGACCCTTCTATTTTCTCAGTGCAAGCTGATGCTTGGACCACTGTTATTAATGCATACTCTGTGAGGACAGACAATCCGATTACAATACTAGAACAGGTTTATAATGGACCAAAACCTGATCTTATATGTAGCTGCTGTTTTCAGCTCCCATCACTACCTTTGAATCTGTTCTCGTTATGTAATGAAAACCCTATCATGTTAAGAAAATAAAGGGTACAATATAAACTGAAATATACTCCTCATAGAAAGATTTATTACCTAAAATGAGAAACATATAAGTAAATTGCAATATTCATTTTGTGTTCCTCCAAATTGGTATAAATGAGGCTATTCAGTTTTTCCTAGTGTTCAAAGCTGTCTAAAAGAAGTCATTAGGCTTCTGTGATACCTCATTGATAAGGACAATACAACATATGTAAAGATCCATACTGAATCAGTGTTGCACATTCATTTATAATAAAGAAATGTGAGTGTCATATAAGAATTATTGAGTATAAAGCCAATTCACCATTTCCCCATAGATACATAACTGCAACTGAATTTTTATTTTATCTTTTGTTGCCCAGATTATTCCCTCTAGACTCCTTTCAAGTAAGACCAAAGGTGGTATTTCTACTTCTAGTGGAAATTTGCCCAGGGCATTGGGGAACTTTCTGTACAATTTCAATGAGTGCCATGGGATCTTTACATTTACCTTATCACTAACTCAAGTAGATGGAACTTCACTTTAACATCTCATCCAAAGGATGGTACACTGAGAAGTGTAGGAACCCCTAACATGGCACTACAGTGTCAGTAATCTAATCACCTAGTATGGGAATAGAACCCACAGCCATCTGGTCTTACTGGACCAAAGGCAAGAGTGCTGCCAGATGACTGATCTGGAGTGCTTTTTAGTGTAATATTTGTATGTTTGCCTGTTTAAGCATTCAATTATTTCATGAGAAAGTTCATTAGCTGATCTAGTGACCATTTTTATTTATGAGAAAAAGTTAAAAAGGAAGATTATTGTAATACCATATATCTTATAAAGTGCAAACATAATGTTTTAACATCAGCAGATTCTGTATGGTACATTCTTGGAACTCTTTTAAATGCAATTTAATCCTAAACACATATATGTGTGTGTGTGTGTATGTGTGTGTGTGTGTGTGTGTGTGTGTGTGTATATATATATATATATATATATATATATATAGAGAGAGAGAGAGAGAGAGAGATTCATTATGTGATTTTGAAATACTGAAATCCCGAATTTCAGTATTTCGAAATGACATAGCCAAAGACACTAAACACCGAAACCCTAAAACTGTGAAATTCAAAATCCTGAAGCTACACTACAGATACAGCACACATAAACACATACACACCACTTCCCCAACTAAAATATAATATCCAACACTACAGATAAACAGGGCAAGCCCCCACACCCCCTACTTATATATACGAAATCCGAGATCGCACAGACACACACAAGCAACTCACTCCCACATATTATACACACCCTCGCATACACACACATCACAGTCAAAACACACACTGACAGACACTAAAGCCCCTAACTAACAGACATACCACTGACAGACACTAAAGCCACTAACTAACAGACATACACATACATACATACCCAAACTCACATCTTACCATTCACGCACCACAACACCAGAAGCGCTAATTCAAAATCTCCGTACTTTGAGATTTTGAATTTCGCGCTTCTGGTTTACCGGTATTTCAAGACTTCGGTATTTTAATTTCAAAATACTGAAATTCGGGATTTCAGTATTTCGAAATTAAAAAGGGAGCCCACATATATATATATATATATATATATATATATATATATATATATATATATATATACATATATACAGGGCTGGCTTCAATGAAGCATTATAATTAAGTCTTGGCTCTTTTTATACTTGCATCATTACTATACAATGGCGTTCAGCTAGTTCAGTTTTATTTACCAAATCCCCTCCCCCTTTCACTCACTACTTTAGCACCATAAAAAAAAAGAGTGTCCTGGGTTGGCTATCAAATGTTTAACCAACCCATTAGTCTGTGTACCACATCTTATATCACTAAGATGTTGTATTATGCACTTTCAAAGTTCTATTACTTTTGCCCACATAAAATCCTTTGCATTTTTAACAAGATGGTAAATAAACAATATTTTTCATGCAGCAACTAGCATATGTTCTCAATGTATATATTCTCCCTGTTATTGGATGTTGAAATCTGTTGCCAGTGTCTATAAATTTGCATACCTTGCACCTATTACAAGGACAGGTGCCTTTTACTTGATAATACAGGATGTAGCTCTGTGTGCTCATTTCTTAGACCATAGCAGAGTCTATATTTTAATGATTTAGCATTCTTGAATGCAAAATGTGGTTTGTTGCCCACTATTTTCCTTAGTTCTTCGCTAGTTGTTAAAATGTTCCAATTATGCTTTATAACATCACACAGAGTAAGCTTTTTCATGTCCTTTGAGATGACCACACTGTTGGAAACTCCTGGTGTCCTGGCTGCAGTGTGATTCTCAAACTATCTGGAAATATATCGCTGATTGATGAGTATATTTCTTGGCATTTTAACCTTTCAAAGTTCTACATTGTCTTAATTTTGCACGACTGAATTATTTTATATATTTTCTGGCATTGTTTTCTGTTGCTCATCTGTCCTGAAACTGCTTCTCCTTTATTCCTGTGGTGAAGTTTATAAAACTGGTCTAACAGCTTTTGTGTTATTTGATTCCTTCAAGGCTTGCTGATTTAAAAATACTTTCTGTTAATAAATTCCTGCATACACTGTTGGAAATTCCTGGTGTCCTGGCTGTAGTGTGATTCTCAAACAATCTGGAAACATATCGCTGATTGATAAGTATGTTTCTTGGCATTTTAAACTTTCAGAGTTCTGCATTGTCTTAATTTTGCCTGACTGAATTATTTTATATATTTTCTGGAATTGTTTTCTGTTTCTCATCTGTCTTGAAACTGCATTGTTTTCTGTTTCTCATCTGTCCTGAAACTGCCCTCCCACCCTATTCTTGTGGTGGTGTTATTATAGTTGGTGGCTTTGCAGTTGCCTGCCCCTACTGTAAGCCAACCCACTTAGGTTCTTAACCTTGAATTTTTCTTCTGCTCCTTCTTCCTCTCTCCTTGCACTTTACTAAAAAGAAATTGCACTTTATTTTGCTTTTGCCTCTTCGTAAAAGTCCTCAATTGTATTTATTCTGCTCCATTTATTACTGCTTGGCAGTAGCCTGATTAAATTGTAACTGTTACTCTAAGACTTTTGGTTTAAGCACTTGGGCTCCACACCAATTGTTTTACATTAAGAAGGTTTGTGGTCTGCACTGATGTGGCAGGACAGGTAGCTTACATCCTTCTTAGTTGGGAATTGCCGATTGAAGGTTCGGTGTCTGTTATTCTAAAAGTGTATTATTTCTGGTTAAAGCACTTGGGCTTCAGGCCAGTTATTTTAAATTAAGAAGGTTTGTGGTCTGCACTGTTGTGGGAGGAGAGGCTAGATTCTGTCCTTCTGAGCTGCAAATTTCTGGTTAAAGGCTTATTGTGGCTGCTTATTTGAACTGTTTCTTTCTGAAATTGGTGTGCCTTGGCTGCTATAGCATAGACTAGATTCAGGCATCCTGAATCTAGTTTTCTTTGTATAACTTGAGCACTAATCCAGGCCACCTGTTTTGGAGAAGGTTCCCCTGCACCCTAGTGGCAGGAGTGTGCAGTTAGAACTTGTCTGATTGAAGACTGCTGGAACAGAGCTCAATTTTGATCTTTTTTATTGGTTAATTGTTTAATTTGTATAAATCAGTTTGCTCATTTTATATTGTTATATAAAAAATTGCACTTTCATCTGCTTTTACTGTATTTGTGTTTCTTCCTACTTTATTACTTTATTTTGCTTTTGCTGCTTGTTCTTAAAAGTACTTAATTGGATTTATTTTGCTGCATTTATTACTGCTTGTTAGTAGTCTGATTAAATTGTAACTGCTATTCTAAACCATTGGGTGAAGCACTTGGGCTTCAGACCAGTTGTTTTACATTAAGAAGGTTTGTGGTATTCACTGTTGTGGCAGGACAGGTAGCTTACTTATATCCTTCTAAGCTGGGAGTTGCTAATTGAAAACTTAGTGTCTGTTATTCTAAAAGTGCATTAGTTCTGGTTTAAGCACTTGGTCTTTGGGCCAGTTGTTTTACATTAAGAAGGTATGGTCTGCACTCTTGTGGGAGGAGAGGGTAAATTCTGCTCTTCTGAGCTTGGAGTTTCTGGTTAAAGGCTTATTGTGCCTGCTTATGTGAACTGTTTCTTTCTTTAACTGGTATGCTTTGTTTGCTGTAGTATAGACTAAATTCAGACCTGCTGAATCTAGCTTTGTTTGTATAACTTGAGCACTAATCCAGACCATCTTTTTTGGAGAAGGTTCCCCTGCACCCTAGTGGCAAGAGTGTGCAGTTAGAACTTGTCTGATCGAAAACTGCTGGAACGGGGATCAGTTTTAGCTCTTTATTGGTTAATAGATTCATTTGTTTAAGTCAGTTTGCTCATTTGCTACTGTCATATTAAAAAATAAATAAAAATACACTTTATGCATCGCCACTTAGCTAGGGTTAAACTATTCTCGGCGCCATAAAGTCTGCTCTTTAAAAAAATAGTTTTAGCACTAAAATCTATTTCTTTGAGCTCAGCACTTGTTCAGAACTCATAAGCACTAAATAAGCTACAAATTACTACAGCACTCAACTTTCTTCACTTGTCTAGAGGAAAACAGTTTATAGTACTTAATAAATAAGCACCTATCCAGGCATGTCTAAGGGCCAGCTCCCGGTGTTTTCTCCTGTCTACCTGATGAATCTGAGCATCTTGGGGCAATGCAGCAAATGCCTCATGTACACAGACAACCCTCTCCTCCTACCACCCAACACTACAACCTGTGAGAGATGCACTTATATAGCCAAACTGGAAGCAAAGCTCTCTTCAGCCAAGACTGGACTAGACAGTCAAGAGGAGAAGGTAAACACTTGCATCACACCACACTCATCACATAGTCCCTCAAAACCTACACCACAAAAACGCACACATAGTAACATGTAACACACACCTACATTCATGGAGGCTCTCAATAAAAATCTGCTCTAGCAACAGAGAACTCCAAAGCAGAAACACGAGCAACCTCCACCACCCAACACAACCCAAATGGCACATAGCCCACAAACTCAGTGTGCCACTCAACCACAGCCCATAAGGCATAACAATGTACCCAACACTCTAGTCATAGGTGACTCTATAGTCAGGCACACTGACATTACACTCGGCAGGCTATACAAGGAGAAAGTTACTGTCAGCTGCCTGTCAGGTGCCAGGATCTGCCACATAATGCATGCATTCAGATCACTCCACAACAAGTAAAAATATGACTCTGTCATTGTCCATGTTGGTGTGAAGGACCTGAGACGTACCTCTCTGGACTGCATGAAAAGAGACATGGAGGAGCTATCCGATCTTGTAGCCCAGGTAGGTACGACCCTAGCCCTGAGTAGCATCCTGCCATCACCCAGAATGATATCACAGTGCAAGGACAAAATGATTGACTTCAACAATTGGCTAAACTTCTGTTGTCATTCTAAAGGGATCCAGTATCTGTCTGCCTGGAATGACATGATCGACAGACCATGATGTTTTGCCAGAGATGGCTTGCACCTGTCATGCTTGGGATTCTGGATAATGGCTAAGGCTCTTGCCACCCCTATAGTGCCTTTTTTAGACAAGGTTCAAATGACAAATTCATCACCTTAACAGGTTCAGGCAAGCAAAATCTGAGGGTAATGCTACTCAATGCTAGAAGTCTAAACCTCAAAATGCATTCACTCGAGGCACTCCTTAAAATGAAGAACATCGACATCTGTGCAGTGACAGAGACCTGGTTCAAGGCTCCAGAGATCACCCCTGCATTACCAGGCTATAATTCATACCACACCTTTTGGCCACCTAACCTGGACCAAAACACTAAAGGCAGAGGTGTGTCCATATTCATTAAGGATATCCACACCTCTAGGCAAGTTGCTCAGCATAATGCATCCGAGATTATCCAAGTGCAACTAACTCTGGGCAAGACCGCAATCCAAATTATAACTTGCTACAGATCCCCCACCATGCCCCAGGATTCCCACTCCTCATTTCTTGATAAACTGGAAAATATTAGGGTACAACCCAACACCCTAATAATGGGCAATTTCAACTACCCTACCATTCACTGGGAAAACTATTCATGTGCCAGCTCTTTTTCTCAACATTTTCTGGAATTCATAAATTCCAATGCCTTGGATCAACTTATCTACACCCCCACCAGGGGCAGGAATATCCTAGACCTGGTCATTACCAACATGGGTGACCAGTGTTCCACACCAGAGGTCAATTCCTTGTTGGTCAGATGTAACCACAAGCTAATCACCCTAGACATCCACATCCCACCCCCACCCCCCATTAGGAAAACCACTGTAAAAAATTTCTCCAAAGCCAACTTCACGCTTCTTAAGACAGAAGTGGCAAATGTAACGACACCCATTCGGATGGACAATAGAGGAATGACTGCTGAATCCTACACAAATGCACTTTATAAGCACTTACATAAGTGCATGGATTGTGTTATTCCTAACAGAACCAAGATGCTATCCTCCAAAAAAGGAAGCCAATCTGGTGGTCCTCTGCCATAAACAAACTCTACAACAGAAGAAAGAAACTGTTCCAAAAAAGAGTAAAATCCCATGATTGGATGAACTCCCTGGTCAGCCTCAGTAAGAAGCTGAGATCCCTCATAAAATCCTCCAAGCTAGTTACGAAAACAAAATTGCCACTGATTCTAAAGACAACCACAAAGCATTCTATAGCTATGTCAAGAATCTCAATGGCAACACTTAGATCTGCTCTGAGTTACAGCACAATGGCACTAAATATACAGAACCAACTGATATTGCCAACATTATGGCAGATAGGTTCAGTGCTACCCCCCCCCTCACTCCCTAAAGGGCCCATCTCTATACCAGAAGAATGCAAAGTTCCTGTAATCACAGCTGCATAGGTAAAAAACACATTCTCCAAAGCTAAAAACACAGCATCCATGAGACCTGACAACATCCCAGGCTGCATTCTACATGAACTGCAGAATGAACTGGCACCCCACCTAAGCACCATGTTCAATCAATCCTCACCTCAGGCTTTGTACCCACTGAATGGCACACAGCAATGGTTATCCCACTCCATGAAAGGGAGAGCCACCACAGACCCCAGGAACTACTGCCCCATTAGCCTAACGAGTCTGGTCTGCAAGGCCATGGAATGTATCATCGTGGATTTTATACACAAAGACATTGGTAATCTCCAAACTCTGGGCACCACCCAGTTCGGGTTTGTAAAAGGCAGATCATGTCTCCTGAACCTGATAGACTTCTTTTAAGCAGTCACCAAAGCCGTAGATGAGGGTAGGTGGTTCACACAGCATATCTAGAGCTCACCAAGGCTTTTGTCACCATTCCCCATTCTGGAATTATAGATAAACTCACTAAACTAGGTATAAATCCCTATGTCACAAGATGGGTTGCCAACTGACTCACTGACAGAACCCACACTGTGAAAGTAGCAGACTCCCAATCCAACTTCAGACCAGTGACAAGTGGAGTACCACAGGGTTCTGTCCTGGGTCGTCTCCTGTTTGATATCTACATTTCTGAAGTACAGGCTAACACAGAAGATATTTAGCTAATGAAGTTTGCAGATGACTGTACACTAGGAGCCATAATCAAAACTCATAACGATGCGGACATCCTACAAAAGGGCCTCACAGAGACAGATGCCTGGTGTCAAAGCCATGGCCTCAAGCTCAATGCCAAAAGTGCATCATCATCCCCTTTGGTAAAAACTCTGTATCCATGAGCTACCACATAGGTGGTAGTCTACTTAACACCGAAAGTGTGATAAGAAACCTTGGGACACAGGTGGACAGTAGTCTCTCCTTTGATAATCACATCACCATAGTAGTCAGGAAATCCTTCAACATGGCACACCTCATCACAAAAGGTTTCTCATCCAGGAAAAAAGAGGTCATTGTTCCCCTCTTCTCATCACTCAATAGACCCATTATAGAGTACAGTGCCCCTTTTGGTATGTACCTCACAAGACATCTACAACAACTGGAAAGGCAGCAGAAATACCCCACAAAGAGGATTACCAGCCCCAACAGATGCCCTACCCAGACTGCCTCAAAAAACTCCAGCTTTACTCCGTCACATATCGCCTGCTTAGAGGCAATCTCTGCCTAACATACAAAGCTATGTCAAACCCAGAGCTGTTGGACACGCTCCACTTAAAGAAATCCCAATTCTTCCGAGCTACATGCTCTAGGGACCTAAACGTCATCACTATAATAAACAGAACATGCTGGAGGAATAGATTCCTGTCCCAGAGACTTCCCATACTCTGGAACAAACTACATATCTATATCAAACAAAGCTCCTCATTAGCACTCTTCAAGAAAAATCTTGATGATTGGATGGGAAATAGGAAATTCACCCCGGGGATCACATCTGCTGCTATGCTTGACAGGAGCACAGGAAAATAATTTTCTTGGGTGACACAAGCCAGGGTACCTTTTTGGCTAGGCATATATAGGCCCTAGGGCTAATAGACTAGTACCTACCTATGAACCAATTGTACTTGCTTATCTGTTGCAAATTGTATGCAGAAACAGTTCTCAAGCAGAATAACTAGATCCCATCATGAATTTGAGATACATGAGCAGGAAACTGGACTGAATGAGTATAATGCTTAAACTGAATTAAGCTACTCAAAATGAAACATCCACACAACCACAAAACAGGGTACTTTTGGCACCAGAGTCAAAAGGGGTTTGGGGACTCCATAGCTTTCAATATTATGTTTTATTTTCAGTTTTACAACAGGTATTCTTAAACAGTGTTGCAGCCAAGCTGCTATAGTTGACTGTTAGGTAGAGGAAATAATGGAATTCAGTGGGAGAGGGCTATTTGCTTAGTGACTGTAAGCACTGGACTGTTGCTTAATGCAGAATGCAAGACCATGGAGTTTTGGCAATGGAATTTTAGGAAGAATATGGGACTCGCTATCTGTGAAAACTAAGATTACCAATGTATATTCATCATTATAGATTAAAAGAAGTATACATTTTGTAAGGACATAGCAAGGAAACTATGGAAAATGTTGATATTTTGATGTGTATAAGATCAGAAAAGAATGAAATCAACTATTTTGTTTTTAACATTTGCATTTAGCAACATTTTCTTTTCTTTTCTTTCATATCTTAGGCCTTGTTCATACCCTATTGAAGACTCCTGCATGGAAAAGTGCAATCACTGCTCTCTAGGCCTTAGGCCAAGGAGATTTATACTACAAAGGTCATATTATCAAGCTCTCCCTTTTAGCAACAGTCTTAGAAATTCAACCTAGGTGTTAATCTGTTAGCTCACTAATGGGATAAAACCATTTGCATATAGCATTAGGCCATAGATGTCCCACCAGCTTACATTTTCTCTATGTGTACTGTATGACACTTTAAAATCATCGAACCCCTTCAGCAAAATTAAAAATGCATGGCAGAGTTCCAGAGATGCACCATGTGGATATCCAGGGTGAGGGTAAGAAAATACATCTGGCCAATGCCAGATTAAGTTTACCTTTGGGCTGTTTTCAAACTGTAGACCCCTTGCACACATTTTTGGACCATGCATACATGTTCTTTCATGCACCAACCTGATTATATTAAATTAAATTTCTTGTATAACACAGCACAACTTGTCCGAATGTGTTTTAAATTTGCAGGTTTGAACATTTTTCCAGTAAGCAATAAAACAAAATGTATGAACCAATAAGGACATAACTAGTGATTACAGAACATTTCATCCACAAAAGGCCATTCAAATGTCTGTTATTACAATCCACCAATATCAGTCAATTCATAAGCTTGAAGCCAGAATCTTGAGTTTTCAGTACCTCAGAATTCTGCAGGGGAACAAAAACAACTGCAAAACAATTTTTCTAAGGTTATTGCAGGGGGGCAAACCCCCCTGCATCCCCCATGTGGGGGGCTGCACCCCCACACCCACCTTCTTAAATATACCAACTCCAAGATTGCACTACAATGGGGATGAGGGATATCTCCCGTTCCGTGCTGTATACAGAAGTGCACAATGGGAGAATTTCCATTCCTCTGCTACAGTGCGGTCATGGAGCTGATATATTTAAGCAGGGAGAGTGCAGGGGGACTTGGCCCCCTGCAAACATGTAAGTAAGTAAACTTGTTTTGTTTTTCCCCTTCTCTTCCCTTCACAATTTCAAGTTACTGAGAACTCGAGATTCTGGGCTCGGGCTTATGAATTTCGAGCTTTCAGTAACTCGATCTTGTGAAGGAGAACCCAGTCAATATACAATCTCTGCAGAAGTAAAAGTCTTATGATTAATTCCACATCAAAGAGATCTATAACTAATGAAGAGGTTGCTGCTGGCAAATAACTTTGCATTTCAGTGTTTTATGTACAAATTCAGTGCCTGCTGCCCTTGAAGAATAAACTGCCTGTGATGATGTGAAGTAGTGCCAGCACAACTAGCTGGAGTTTTGTAAAGTATTATGTCATTTGTATAGCAAACTGATTTGTACAGGTGCTTGTGTTGAAAATGCATTTGTAAAGTTGCTTGTATTAAAAAAATGTTCCTACAGTGGGTCCTGCTGGACAGAAAAGAAATACACTTCTATGTCAGACTCTAATGTAACTGTTAAAATTAATATATTGTAACAGACGATACTGTAAGAGAAGAGGTTAATCTCAGTCCAAATAACTTTGAAAAATAGTCTGAAATTAAATTACCAGGTTTAGGCCATAAAGGTCTGATTGCAGCCAGAGACAAAATACCTATGAAAACTAGGACTAAGAATTCTACTGTACTGTCCTTAGTGGTTGACTAATTGCTACCCTGGAAGGATGGAAGTATTTGAAATGGTTTTATAGCTTCCAGATACTATAACACATCTTAGCAAAGCTCTATTTGTGTGTGTATGGCAACACATATGTACAAGATTCTGACTCAGCTTCTGGTAAAGGGGGTAGTGTGGGAACCAGAAGTCAGGTGAACAAATGCATGTGATGTCATTCTATAATACAGTACTGAAATGATGTTTTAATACTAGCTGAGACAGAAGTCTCAGAGCAGTCTGTTTGTGAAACCTGACAATGAAGGACCACTCACCCATGTCATCTTCCATTGCTCTAGTAAGTGAACTAGTGAACAGTAATTATTTAGTCAGTCGGACAAATATAGTGAGAATAGTTAAGTACCAGTTTTCTGTATTTGTGTGAACCTTTTCATCAGTGTTATTTTTAATATTTCCTGTCATTGAAACTCTGGTGTTTATAGTAAATAGATATTTAGTATTTTCATATTCTTTTATTATTTATTATTAAATATATTTAAACTTTTCATTGTGGCTGGTCATTTAGAGAATATTTTAACTTTTTCGAGTACTTATATTTATTTGGTGACACTGTGGTCACTCCTAAAAGCCTTGTTGTTTTTTCAACATTACCACTGGTATTAGTATCTGCGGTGGTGGTGCTGCGGTAGCGTTGTCGCCTCACTGTAAGACGCTGTCTGGTTCGATTCTTAGCTAGAGCGTCTTCTGCGTGGAGACATGCGTGAATGGGCGTACCTTTGTTGAAGGTTGTGCATCAGGGCTGGTAACTCTGCACGTAAAAATCAACTACCAAGCATTAGCGGACCGGAGTTCCGCTGTGGCGACCCCTAACCGGGAAAAGCTGAAAGACACAACAACCACTGGTATTAGTATTAATTTCACCCAGTATAATAGGTTATCCTGGCAAGAGCCTTAGAGTAGCTGACTTTGTGGGTGTTCTGATGACATCGCATCTACCTTATAGCCTGGGCAAAGGTGGAAGAGCCATTAAAGCTGTGCCAGCCCTTCCCAGGTGTGTGTGTGTGTGTGTGTGTGTGTGTGTGTGTGTGTGTGTGTGTGTGTGTGTGTGTGTGTATGTGTGTGTGTGTGTGTGTGTGTGTGCGTGTGTGCGTGTGTGCGTGTGTGTGTGTGTGTGTGTGTGTGTGCGTGTGTGAAAACCAAAGCTCAAACAGAGTGAGTGTGTTGGCTAGCTTGAACAGGGACACTGAGAGCACTGATTTCACAGAGATGGTGGTAGAGGACTTGGCTTGCAACACCTGGCTAAGGACTTGACTCTGTAACTGTGTCAGTGGGAAGTCTAACTTAGGGCCTGGAGAGAGAGAGAGGAAAACCCATCCCCAGGAGGGGGGGGTGTTCCCTGTGTGCTCTTAAGTGAAATTGTGCTTGGTGCAAAGAGCTGCATCTGGAAATACTGTGTGTATCTATTTTTGTTCCAAGTGAATGTCCATCACCAATGTCAGTGGTGAGGATTGAGGCTCATTAATTACTGGCCCAGAGGGGGGTTGTCAGACTGCCCATGTAACATTTAAAAAAATGTTGGTAAGGTGTTAATATTTCATAAAGGTATGGCTGTCAAACTGCCAACAGGTTCATAGTTACTAGGCATCTCTTCCACACTCAGGAGTGCAGCACTCTTATCCCCTTAAAGAAGGCACTGCAATATCTGCAATCCTTGTACATGGTGTAGGAGTAGAACTCATAAACTTCTGCACCAAAGGCAAGTATGCTACCTGTTGTGGTACTAAAACTGCCTTTAAAGTTTATAACACAAACACTGATGATGGCCATTTGTTGAACAAAACGTTACACATTAAAAACAGACAACATGAAAAACAGTAAACTTATTTTGCCTTGAAACTCAACATTCCTTGATAATGAACATAATCTCAAAAGTCCTTGAAAGTGCACAGAAGCTCAACAGTCCTTGAAAATGCACAAAAACTCAAAATTGTTTGAAAATGCACTAAAACTCAACAGTCCTCACTGATGATAGTTTGGCAGTTGGTGTACAGGATTCAAATCTAGAGTCCAGCTCTCAAGGTAGAGGGTTTGATTCTGAATGACTTAACTAACCTACTAGTCCTAACTGGTTTATTATGCAAACACACACACTATGTTCTCCACTAACCATCTGTCTGTGTGGAACAGAGAAACCATCCTTGTTTCTTAAAATGTGTATGCACTATACTACAGACACTACTAAGGATGCACACAGAGTGTGTTCTTAAAAATGGGCAAGCCTTTTTGGCATTCCCCGGCCTGTGGGCCCCCTCCCCAGGTTGCATTGTGCTAGTTCTGGCTCTGACCACACTGCAGTACCCTATGTCTGTAATGCCCACTGATTCAACAGAGAACACAGAGAACACAGAGCAGACATTTGAATATAGTGAGTGACTTTGCAATGAAGTAGTTACCTACAGAATGAGAGCAATGTGGTAATCCTACAGCTCATTTTATCGTTATAACTGTGAGTGGTTCTACTGCTTCAAAGTCAGTTTCTAGATTTATTTTCCAGAGCTTATTGTAGGCTGTAGTTTTAAGTCTTTTTAGACATCCAGCAGTCAGCCAGTAAGACAGCAGCAGAGATGAGAGTCATGTGAGAGTAACAAGATGCTAAGAAAACATGCAGACTGGCAAGTGAGAAGTGGAAGAAAGTTAGTCAATAGACTTGTACATCACCATTTTAATAAAAATAGAATTTCCAACCTTGTGGGTGTAGCAGAGTGTGACTTTAGTAATGCAATGGTAACTATATATCTGAAATTAGTCTGCCAGACCTCTCAGCTGTCCTTGATTTTACCAAATATCCCTGAATTTGCATCATACATTTGCACCATCACTGATAAAATGTTTGATTTTCTTGTAAATTACTGAGGATTATAGTCAGTCAAGAATGCCAAATATTAAAGATTCTCACTTTTTATTTTTCAGAAAATGTGTATTAATGCAATGCAAAAGCCAGCTGGCCTATTGACCTTTTAAGTGACTTAGAAAATTGAAAAAAATATCCTTGACTGTTAGAGCAGATGATTAAGGCCATGAGATGCTAACAAAGTGCTTTGTATAGTCTAGGGTTTGATTCCTTCAACCTTCATTAGTCCTCTCTGAGCAAGTCATTTCACCAGGCAGTGCTCTATGTCAATTGAGAAACTGTGCTAGGTCTTAATAGTCTACAAGTAACTACCTATGAACTTTGATTTTGGGCTTTGCTGCTTCATTATTTTTGGCTTTGTCTCTGATTCTTTAGCAAAGCAGTAGCTCTCAATTGTCCCTAATTATGAAAAACACATCCCAGTTTTGCTTCACATTTTTGAAAGGTTTGCAGATTTCTGGTAAATCATTGACTGTTGCTGTACCTTAGTAATGACAGACATTTGAGTTTCAGATGGCATCCTTCAGAAATGACATGCTAATGCAAAACCTGTTATTCGAACAACTTTTTAAGTATTTAAGAGCAATATGTAAAATGTATCCTGGATTATGATTCCTCTGCAATGTAGTTGCCAGTTATATGAATTTGTTACTGTACTGCCCTTTGGTTATTTATTATTTTTTATTTTGTAATATACATTTGAGAAGTACACAGGCAAAGTAGATAAAATTGCTGTGGTTACTGTAGAGGAAAATAACTAACTCTTGCTTGCTCATTGTTCTGGCTTGGCAGAAGTAATCTAATTTGTGGGATGCAGCTGGAATATTTTAATGTGGCTACTGTCCATGTGAACCATAGCTGAAATACATTACATTATCATCATTTTTATCACAATCAGTGGTATAACTGGTGGGTCTGTGCTACCTATGAATGAAGTAACCAACCTTCTTGTCATTTGCTCAGTTTAAATAATCACAAATCTGGCTTTGCATGACTAGTGTGCACTTCAGTGAAATGAAAAAGATTACTTTTTTGTGTCTTTGTGAAACAAGCTTATTTATTATTTTATTGTTTTATCACAATCACACATCTTAGGAATACATATTTATTAATGTGACTATAAATTGTACTTATTTATTATTTTTTTATTTCATTTGTTTACTAGGGAAGTCTAACTGGGCATAACACCCTTTTGTGACAGAGGTCTAAGAGAAAAGCTTCAGAAAAATCTAGAAACTTTATAAAAAGTCACAGAATACAAAACAATGTGAAAAAGAAACAAGCCTTTCTGTATTGGAGGGAAGCCTTCTAGCTTACCAGTGGGAGTGGTAAGCACTAGGTAGCCTATCTACCACAAGAGGAGTGATTTCTGGCCCAGAAATTGTAGTTTGTTAGCTGTTTGGCAGTTTTTCCATCTCTTTCAACTTTCTGGTTTAAAAGCCTGTGTTTGCCCTTGTTTCCTGCCTTTCCTGCAACTAGTCTAGTCCAGATACAGATTTGCTGTATACAGGACTGTTTGTAAGCTTCTGAGCAGTGCCAAAGTCTGCTCTTCAAATTTTCCCTTAGATCTGCTAGTTCTCTCCTCTCCTGCCCTTTTACTAGCTTATTAGTTTAGCACATTACCAGACTTTTTGTAGCAATTATTGTAGCACACAAAAGTGCTACCAACACTAAACATTCTACAAGGAAACAACTCCAGTACTTATTACTAATGCCCACCCCTCCATGCATGTCTAGAGGTCAGTTCCCTGTGCTTTCTCCCATTAAACTGGTGAAATTGGGCATCCTGAGGCAATGTAGCAACTTCCTCATGTACACCAACAACCCTCTCCTCTTACCTCCCGACACTCAGACTTCTGAGAGATGCACTTATATATCCAAATTGGAAGCCACGCACTCTCCAGCCAAGACAGGAATAGCTGGTCAAGAGGAGAAGGTCAACACTTGCACCACACTGCATGGAACATATAGCCCTCCAGAACACACACCAGCACTGCCTTCACATAAAAACATAAACCACACACCCACCTTCATGGAGGCTCTCAATACAAATCTACCCAAACAGCAGAGACCTCCAAGGCAGAAACGCACTGGACCACCACAAGACAACACTAATCATGAGACACATAACACTCCTAAACAGTGTGCTGCTCAACCAAAGCCCCTAAGGCAAAACAGCATGCCCAACACACTAGTCATAGGTGGCTCGATAGTGAGGCACACTGATGTCCCACTCACTAGGTTGAATAAGGAGAAAGTAACAGTCATCTGTCTGTCAGGTGTCAGGATCCGCCACATAACACATGCATTCAGGTCCCTCAACAACAGGTACAAATATGACTCTGTCATTGTACATGTGGGTGTGAATGACCTGAGACATACCTCCCTGGACTACATAAAAAGAAACATGGAGGTGCTCTCAGATTATGTAGCCAGGCGAGTATGACTCTATCCCTGAGCAGTATCCTACCATCAGCCAGAATTCCCATTTTACTGGGTATTCCAGAGCGAATAAAAGAGACCTCCTTTAAAGTGGACCAATGTTTCCCAATAATATCTTCCACTGAATAGGCATCTGAGGAAAAAGTGGCAGAAAATTTTAGGGGGAAAGACTCCAAATCACTAGTATTATTCATCACTACATCATTCGATGGTTGGTTACTGTCTATCACTTTTTCCTTGGATGCCTATTCAGTGAAGAATATTATTAGGAAATATTGGTCACTTTAATGGAGGGCTCTTTTATTCACTCTAGAGTACCCAATAAAATGGGAATTATTTTTAGAAGAGGTAGGAATTTAAAACCATCCTTGAGAACAAACATCGTCCCCTCCTTTTAATGTAGGCATGTGGAAATGTGGCAGATGTAATTTTTGTAAATTTATGGCTGTTACTAGTTCATTTTCTTTACTAACAGCAATTATAAAATTAAGGGGAAATTTAATTGTGATAGTTCTGGAGTTGTCTATGTTGCTAAATGTCAGATATGCCCTGGTTTTTACATCGGTAAAACCGAGAGACATTTTAAACAACGGATCTATGAACACCAATATAGTATTACAAAACAGAACCTGAACAATGCTTTAGCAAAACATGTATTGGAAAATGATTGTCATCATTTTCTGTTTTTTGTATTTTGTAATTGACCAGGTCAAGAAGCGGCCCCGAGGAGGGCCATGGCAGTTATTATTGGAAGGGAGAGAACTTTATTGGAAACTCAGACTTAATGGTTTTGTTTACCCAGGACTAAATGATTTTTGCTGTATTAAATGTGTATTGAAAAAGAAATCTTTAGAGAGGTAATAATTGATTCATATAGAAATGTGTATCCACATATATGTATTTGTGAATGACATTTTATCAGATTTGATACATATCATTATTAGTTTTATTTACTTATTTTATATATATATATATATATATATATATATATTTATGCTTATGTTAGTTTTTTAATGTTTTACTAGCATGGTATCTTTAAATTTTAATGGGAGTGATGATGTCATAGAGGGAGTTTCTTATATATATATATATATATATATATATATAACCATTTGTAACCAGTTTTTTGTCTGAAGAAGTTCACATATTAGAAGTGTTTGAAAGCGCTAACTTTATTTGTTATAAAAGGTTTCTTTGGAGTAAACCCTCGCCTTTGTTGTTTTTAGTTTGTCAGTATTTTTCGTGTTCAACATTTTTAGATTAGTTGACAGAGAGTAGGTACATTTTAGCTGTGAAATAAGAGTTTGATGCAACAGCTATTGAACTATTGAGGCATGGAAGGTTGCAGTGCTTAAGTCATTTATGAAAAGATTGAATAGTAAGGGGCCTAGTACAGATCCTTGGGAAACGCCAATGGATATGGGAAGGAAGGAAAGAAGGAAGGAGGAAAATTATTCTGCCATTTCACAGCCTGGTGCCAAAAGAGAGAAAAGCATCAGAAAACTGTGAAACCAGTGGATTGTTGAGTCTGTAAGGCATAATAAGGAAAGTTAATGTACGAGATTTTGATAGCAAATGGTATCAAAGGCCTTGGATAACTCAAGGAAAGAATTTATACCAGGTTGTCTGAGTTTCTATTTTGGGTGACTGTGTTAATGTAAGTAAACAATGCTGTAGTTGTACTATGACAGGGTTAAGATAACTGATGGGTATAGAGGCTAAATGTGGATAAACACTAGTTATCCCAGCTGCTGTTTGATCACTGGTACATTCACTGATCAGGCATGGTTGAATTAGTATTAAACACTGCATTGTATTTGATAAAACCAGTGTAAAACTATAATTGCTGTGGCTTGTAATATTGTGTGTGTATATGCGTGTCAAGGGGGTAGTTTTGCATATTTAATAGTACTGAGTTGGCCATAATTTATTTTACTTAGCATAACACATATCAGTATTGAACATAAGTGGCAGTCTTTGGAGGTTTGACAGGAGCACGGTGTGTTTAAAAGCAAATGTTCAATGGCACAGTGGCGCAATGAGTAGCATTGCCATCTCAGAGCACTTAGACCTGAATAAGTTTAAGGCTGTGTCTCCTTCTGTGTGCAGTATGCATGCTATACCTGTCAGTAAATGGTTTTACCATGAGCTTTAGTTTTCCCAAAAGTCCAAACACATCAAAGACATGCTGTAGGTAAAGTGGTATTCCTCCAAACTGTCAACAGGGAAAAGTGCAGTTTGTGTGTGTTTTGTGCGTCTAGTGACAGATGTCGCTTACCAGGGGCAATACGAGTATGTATGAAAATTTGGTGCATCTTGTGATAAATCTGGCTTGTCAGGGGTAGTATCAATGTGTGTGTCAGAGGGTGTACATATAAAAAAATATTGTCATTTTTTTTATTTATGGGAACATAATATTGCCTGGCCCATAGATAACCTTTTTGGAGAGCAGTAAAAAAAATAATAACAAGTTATTAGCTTTCAAAAATGGCTTGTCTGTACAACAGTACGTTTCTTTTTCCCAAGCATCAGGTGCCAGAACAACAGGATGCTGTTGAACAGAATGCTGACTGTTGTTTTCCACAGAAAGTCACTGCCTGTGTAATTTCAAAGGGTGCATCATAAGTGATTCCATTGTTTTGGAAGATTACTTCCTTCCTTGAGTTTGTGTGACTGTAGAGTTGGTATATATAAGATTGGCAATGTGGAGCCCCCATCAACAATACGGAGTCTTGCCCCCTTACAAAAATATTTAAAATTTAATAATTTTTTGCCCTTTTATGTTTTAGGCTTTAGTTTTTGGTGTTTGGGAATATCGACATTTAGAAATGCAGGCTTCAGTGGCAGAACTTTCAAAAATAAGGCATACTATGCATTTGAAAACTTCCAGATCCTTCAAGCTTATAGGAGCCTGGTAGCCCACATACCTCAGACAGTATAAGTGGATTTTGACATGAGTTTATTGGTGGCCTCTGCCCTGAAACCTACTTATTCTAAAACAGGCCCTGCTTAGAAGTGTGCACAGACAATTGCTGAATCTTGTGTGTATATGTGTGTGTGTGGGGGAGGGGGACTAGGGGAGGTGTGGTCATTATTATTTTAATTTTCCTTCCTGTTAAACCTCAGAGATGTGCAGAGAAGGTTGTTATAGCTTGTATGGGGGTCAGGGACAATGTAATCCTCATTTCTTTAACCATCCTCACAAATTTCATACATAAGCACAGACAATCTCTATTGCATGTGTCAGTACTGTGGATAATCTGCTCATTACCTTTTAACTGTGAAGGGGTAGTATATTGTCTTAGACCAACAAGTTATGATACATTACTATGGTCATTATTTCTTTTACTCTCCTCACACACATCAGATGTGTATACAGGTTGCTATCTTTTAGTGAAGGGATAAGAATTCATACTGTTTATGTGCATCTGATAACAGGAGATTTGAATATGTTACTATATTATGTTTGTTCTGTCAGTTTTGATTCGACATAATATCATAAAGGTAAATAGAAGGTGGGTGACTTTGGGGGTAGGGGTGAATATCATGCTGTATGTCTGTATTTAACCATCATGCCAATCACTTGAAATATAAGACTGTATCCATCTGTGCCTTCTCTTTTATCCTTATGTAGAACGTGATTATCTTTTTTTTTTTTTTGTGGATAGGGCACTATTCCAAGATAGGATTTCTATATCTTCATAAACATTTGTCTTGTCAGTTTATTGTGTACAACTATTTGTCAGCACTGAATATCAAGCCTAGAATGCAATTTATTGCTTTCTTGAAAGAAAAAAAAAGTAAGACAAAATTTCGTAAGTTATGATTTTTTTAAGGCAAATCATTTGATCAAATGGTTGGAAAATGCTCTAAAATGCAAGTCAGGGCATCTATAACCTAATGCCTTCTGGGTGCCTAGAGATGTTCCAGACTACCAGCTTATCTCAGATATTTCCTGCACTGCAATTACAGTGTTGCCTTGGTCAGTTACAGTGAATTGAAAGGATGCAACAAGAAACTGAGTAAGATGAAATGTTAAAAAGAAAGAAAGAGAGTAATCTGGATGGGGAAAGGGAAGTCAGGGTGGAAGAAAAGGAGTGCTCTGTGAGTGTGCAAGTAGGGAGAATGCTGGTCATGGGCAGAAGGAAGTATTAGTTCACAGACTTCCTGAATCATCAGAAGAGAGCTGTATTTAGTTATTCTGGCACCTGGTACTGTTACCTGAACTGGTATCCCCACAACTTTAAAACTGAGCAGCAAAACAAACAACAAAACAAACAAGCGGACAAACAAAAACTTCAAAAGCAAAAACTGCAGCAAACTGCTTGTTACATTTATAGCAAGGACCTCCTACAGTGTATGCTATATATGGAATACTAAAGGGCTTCAGCTCTGACAGCAAATGCAATCTTTCTTTCTTTCTTTCCTTGTTTCTTTCGGCAATTTTGACAGCAAATGCAATGCTGGCATTTATTTCTTGAATGATGGCAATGCATCAAAGTCTGACTGATGCGTTCCCATCATGCCACATAATACGTTGAACCCAGGGTAGCTGACACATTCTCCTTCGCCATAGCATTGCCTCTGAGGCAGAAGATTCAAAGATGTAATGAAATTCAGAAGTAATAGGTTCATAGGTTCATGGGTAGATACTAGGCTATCTGCCCTAGGGCATTTATAAGCCTAGCCAGAGAGTATTTGGTGTCCACCTCCCTATTAGATTAGCCTACTGTGCCTCTGTAAAGTAGGTCACAGAAGGTACCCTTTAAGATTAGTTTATTGTGCCTCTGTCTAGCAGGGACACAGAAGAGATCCCAGGGGTGAATTTGCGATTTCCCATCCACACGTCCAGATTTCGCTTGAAGAGGGTCAGCGAGGGGCTATGTCTAACATGAATTGGGATTCTATTCCAGAGTGAGGGGAGCCTCTGGGAAATGAATCTGTCCCTCCAGCATGTCCTATTTATTTTTCTGCTGAGGTTTAAGTCCCTGGAGCGTATAGCTCTAAGGGACTTGGATTTTTTGAGATGGAGCATGTCCATTAATTCTGGGTTTAACATGGCTTTGTACGTCAGGCATAGATTGCCTCTGAATAGGCGGTAAGCAACTGAGTATAGCTGGAGTTTCTTTAGTCGAGCTGCATAGGACATCTGTTTGTAGCCCATGATCCTCTTGGCGAGGTACTTTTGGGGTCTCTCCAGTTGCGCAGGTGTCGGGTAAGGTACATCCCAAAAGGGGCATTGTATTAAATTATGGGCCTGATGAGTGACGAGTAGAGGGGCACAATGACCTCTCGATCTAGATGCAAACACTTTTGTGATAAGTTGGGCTATATAGAAGGTCTCTAATTAGGACAGAAATAAAGTTGTATGGGAGTTGAGAAAAAAGTTAAAAAAGTAAGCTGTTATGCAGAAAATCTGGTTGAATAGGTGGTCATAAGCGTCATTATTTGTCTTTGTATTAATGTTTATACTAAGAATGGTCTCTGAGTTAGAAAAAAATGTCTACAATTTCTGTACTGCTCACCATGACTGTGTGATATTATTGTCCAGTTAAAAACTTACTGAATATTCCACATTTTTCTTTTCTTTTCTTTTCTAATATTTTCTTCTCTTCAGCACTTTCCATGCTGCATCACAGTGATGCATGCCAATCCAGTTTCTAAACTCAGTCTCATATGGAGGGAACATAACCAGTGGTAGCCATCTTACAGAAGACAAGATTGGAGGGCTCTCATTACTTGCATAATTAAACTCAAGATTTTAGTAGTATGCAGGAATTTGTTTGCCAAAAAGTTCCTCTGTGTTATATGGAATGTTTGCTGTAATCTTATATTGTAATTTTTTGAGTTGAAGCTATTTGCCAGAGAGAGAGAGAGAAAGAAAACAGCCCACCCTTTCACTGGTGTCCTTGGTACAGTAAATAATGCATGCATTTATGTATTCAGCTCATGGCTGACTAGTTAAGAGAGAACTTATTTATAGTTTGTTGCTGGTTCAGTGCATCACTAAGTAAGTTTAAAAGCTGTGTGCAGTTTAGTGACTTGTGGACATTTTAAGAGTGATTCCATCAAAACCTCAGCTGGATAGAAAATGAAGGTTGAGGTAGAATAAGGTACAGGCTGGCTAGGCTTGAGAATTTTCAATGGAATATGTGGTTATAAAATAAATTTAAGGGATGTTATAGAAGTACAACCTGAGAATTTGGCTCTTGGGTCTCGTACTTCTATAACATCCCTTAAATTTGTTTTTATTAGTGTGTTTTTTGTTTCTTAGTTTAAGAATATGTGGTTATGTGTGCACATGTGTTTCAGTGTGCGTGTGTGTGTGTGTGTGTGTGTGTGTGTGTGTGTGTGTGTGTGTGTGTGTGTGTGTGTGTGTGTTCATGCATGTGTGCATGTGTTTGTGTGTGTATGTGTGTTTGTGCATGTGTGTGCATGTGTACATGTGTGTTTGTATGTATGGTCCTCCAAAATAATAATTTGGGGAAGGCAGGAGATTATGGAATGGTAAAGGGGTTGTGAATCGGAGACATGGGCACAAAGATTGAAAATAATACAAGGCCCAAGGTAAACTTTATCTACTACTGACAGCTACTATGGTATAGAATTAAGAACTCTTTATAGTTAAGTTAGCCTGTGCATGCATACACCTTGTGCAGTTGAATGGAGCTTGACTTATCCTCAACTACCCCATGTTTCCAGGCAACATCTATGGGTAATCAGACTGAATTCTTACTCAGTGGTAATCTTGTGCATTGTATTTACACCAGCAATTATTACAGTGTTTAATGTCCCATTACTTATGCCATTTCTGTAACATCTGATTGGCACTAACAGTTGTGTGTGTATATAAAAACTGCTCTACCAAGCTGCCTGCTCTTGACACGCTGCACTTTTCTAGCAATGCATCACCTTGTCTTAGTTGTGGGCTTTGGTTTTGTTAGTAGCAACAAATGCCCCCCCCCTAAATAAAGAGTTTGTGAAGCAACTAACAAAAAAAAAAAAAAGACTTAGCGCTACTGCGTGTTTGGAAGAATGGAATTTCTCCATATCCAACTGCACATGGATGTATAATCACCCATCACTGCCATCAATCTCTAAAATATAATGTTGTAGTTCTGATACATGCCTAATTCTGTTGTTTTATCCTATATAACAATTAATTAAAGATATTAGCAGAAGTGTGAGGTTATACATCTGTGGAATAACTTATCAACCTAGCAAATGTCCAGGCTAATTAATTATGCTAATTATTGTACACATTGAACAATAAATGTTTTATATTACCTCATCAACAGGGACTGTCCATCTATCCATGACTTCTGGATGGCCATTTCCAGGAAGTTGTCAGAAGCTAAGAAGCACTGATCCCCCCCCCCCCCCACACACACACACATACACTCATTTCCTTGTTTGATACATATAGCATTTTCTACAATGTCATTGCAGTTAGTTGTGTTAATCATCTATGATCTCAAAATGCTTCTGCTCAAGAAATGTAAATGTTCTGTTGCTGCTGAGGATTTATGAGGTGAAATAACTACTTAGTAGAGGAAATTAGTCTTTAAAGTGCAGTACAGACCCATTAAACAGATGCTTCATCTGTAAAAAATAAATAAATTAGGTTATATGTCTTATGTAAAATAAAAAAAAATGGACGTTGCTGCAAAAGCCACAAAAAAAAAAAAAAAAAAAAAACTACCGTAGCATTCAAAATCATGGTGTTTTATTACTGCTCTAAATATCAGCACTGAGAAGTGACTTGCATAGTGTTTAAATCATGTGAAGTTATTCTTTCAGATGCATTGATATTAAAAGAATGAATATAACACATTCATTACCTGGCACAACATTAATGCTGCTTTTGAAAACAAAATATAAATAGGGCGGATTTACATGGACATCTCATACTGAGAACTAACAAGAGTAAAGAAAAATCACTACAAGCAGTAAAGGTTCATTATAAAGTTAACTTCTGTGAAAAATGAAGCATAAGGGATATCAGGTCATTATCTGATATGCATATTTGCAAGACCCGAAAGCAATCCTTCATAGTAAATTAAATCGGTACCACAAACTGGAGCAATAAACTCTGTCTTGCGCTTATTGCAAGAGGATACTGCACCCAATTATTTGGTTTCTGTGAGTTTTAAGATACATGAGAAATTAGACCCATTGCATATTTGTTTTACATGTGCAGAGACTGTTAAAATCTTTCAGACAAACTAACCCCTTATATGGATTTATGTTAATATACTGAAAGCAATGAATAAGTTAAAAAGGCATGTATCATCATTTATTTTTTAACTACCAAGTCCATCCACTGTTATGTATTTTATACATTGCCATTTATGTGCCTATGTTCTGAATTATCCTTAAGGCTAAGGTTATGTAATACAAATGCAGTGAAATACGCACTGTTAATTATTTTGATGTATATTGATTTTCTGTGTGAAACAGTGTGCTCATTAACTGAAGAAGAAATGTGGTTCTTCAGAGGCTCAGAAGTGGTGTAGCATAAATCCTTACACTATTTGTGTTCATTATTTTAAAAATGATAGCTTTGATATAGTTACAGCTACAAAATGTGTTAACATGCAAGTCTCATTTTAACATATAGGTGTTCAATGGTCTTATTTTTAAACTTGAACTCCTTTGTTTTTTACATAAAAAGTGGCAGAAACTATACAGAAAGAAACAGGACATGTTTATATCAGAGTTTTACTTTAGTTTGTCTCATCTTAAATATCTGTCTCGTTTCAAACTTAGACTACAAGTCTGTACTTTAGTTCAGGTAAAATCATAGGCTTGCCTTTATTTTTCACATTTAGATAGATGCAATAGTTAGACTTGAACAATTTACTTTAATGCTGAATTAATTCACAATATTTCACCAGTTATTATTTTCCTTTATATTTTCATTCAGTTTTTGAAATCTGTGGAAATATAACCAACGGTGAATATAGCACATAATATATGTACTTATAAAATATACTTTCTAAACAACTTGTTACATATGAGCAGAAGAATGCAATGCATTTATTTTCAGTTTACAGATGCAATGGTTTTAACTAGTAAGTTTGCTTCCTTTTCTGAGTGGTGCTCAAGAAGCAGAGGAATGATGTATTTAAGTCACACCTGTGTGTGTGTGTGTGTATGTATGTATATATATATATATATATATATATATATATATATATATATATATATATATATATATATATAGATATATATATATATATATATATATATATATTTATATATAAGTTCACAGATAAAATGAGAACACAATTTTGAAAACCAACAACTACCAGAGGATAGATGTAAAGTACACTAATACTATAAGAAGAAATTAATTGCTGCTATGATGCAGTGAAGTTCACTTGCAAATTAGACACATGAAAATGAAAAAATATATACAAAAAGAAATACTTAAATGGCCATCTACAATTACCATAGTTATATGAGTGCATATGTCATAATGGCACATGACAGAAGGAAAACGCTGCTAAATCATCTCTAGTTGAGTTGTGACAACAGGCAGAAATCTGTACTATGAAATCTCTTAGCAAGTGTCTACTCACTCTGATAGAGTGACACATAACAGAGCAATGGCAAATAACAGTAAAAGCAGAAATCATCAGCAGACTTCCATGTTACACAAAGTTTACTGGAACAAGGAGGTTTCTTTTAATTCTATGCTATGCCTACAGAGCGATTAACAATGAGCTGAACTACACTGCAATCTTTCTAAAAATCAGTCATTTAATGAAAATCATGTATGTAGGTGATGATGGTCATGTGATTATAGAGCAAAGAGCAGGTGTTGAAGGCCCTGCCAGCTGACTTAAGTGAGAACAAAGACATACTTTCCTGCCACAAAGACAAGTATGCAACAGAAACATCAGCAGGTAACAGTTGGTATATAATGCAGATACTGAAAATGATTCAATAGTGAGGTCCATGCTAGCAACTAGCATACATTGCACTGATGAGAATTTCAGAGGGAGATCAAAGTAAACCCATAACTGTAGAATACATCTTCACTTTTGCCTATGGCTTATTTACAGCACTATAGCTCTGTGCAGCTGGACTATACAGAGGGGTAGATTGCAGTTCACTCAAAGCAACTGCACCTAGCATGAATAATGGGGAAAAATGACATACAGCCTTGTCTTCTAATGAGTTCTGGATATAATGCACTACACACAAGAAAGGAACTTTTTATTCTAAAGTAATGGCAGTACTGTGTATTCTAGAAAAAAATCAAAACCTAGGTAAATTAGATACAACATATTTAGCACAGATGAAAGAATTTCAATAAAAGATAAGAGCTCTGTAATCCAACTACCCAGTTCATGTTCATGCCTATTTGATAAGTTACTATCTAGCTAAATATCTGTTCCAAACAAATACACATTCCTGTTGTCTGTCTCCTATATTCTTCAGTTACTTCACTTTTTGATTCCACTACCTCAGTCTGAAGATTCTTCCAAACATTTGATACTTTTTACAAAAATAATTCTAACTTGTATCTTTTGAATGGTCTGTGAATCTTTGTTCTGCATTTTTTTTCTTTCTCTAATGTGTCTCTTTCCCTCAAAAATGGTAACACTTTTGATTATATGTCTCACGGTGACCTTCTTAAAAAGCCCATATCACTTTTTTTTTGTCTTGAAAAAACCTTGCTAAGATCTCTGAGACTTTTTTACCTAGTTTCTGACTACAGTCAATACAACATTATTGCCACATCTAAAGTGCCTCTGTTCTGTCTTTGACCTTACAAAAGAGAGCCCCCAAAACAACACCCACAACCTTGAAGGCACTCTTACTAGCTACTTGTTAATAAAAAAAACAATCCCCCGGATTCATGAAGCTTGTGCCAGACACAGGCGTAGCGTAGGCGGCATAATGCCAAATATGTCCGCCGAGTGATTCAGGTACAAACCAATCCCATGTGCACTACCGGCGTACGCCAGAGCTATGCAGCCCTCGGCATAGATATGCAAATCACCCAATGAGCAGTGTCGCACCATGCTAATGAAGGCATACAGCGATTCACAAAGTGGTGCAGGCATAGCACAAGCCCATGGAAATGTAAACCAAAAAACACGGTTTACATTTTCCCAAACAGAACATCGGAGTTATGGAAGCGGACCACACACATGTATTACAAAGTTAACATATGCCAATGGAGAAATACACAGCCAATGGCACAAGAAAAGATGCACAACACCTAAAAAACAACATTTAATGTCATGTCCACAGTAACGCACAGTACAACCGCAGGGCATGTGTGTGCAAACAGGAATACAAAGAAAATATATAAAAATGGCAGAAAATTGCAATGAAAGACAAATCAGGATTGCACCATAATATGCAATGGTAGGCACGGCACACCACAAGCAAGGCGCAAGGGTTGCTAGGGGCCCGCGACAGTGTTCGGTGCTGTAACTATGAATTAGTAGTCAATGCCATGCAAATGAGGCAGGTAATACTGAATCGCAAACGTCCCGCCGTATTAAGGATGTACCTGACGGTGCAGCGCTATAACACCGAGGAGTATATCAAAGGTGATACATGACATCAGCAGAGGGGTGTGCCACTGTATCAGTAAGCACATTGGAGCAATGCAAATCTGGCCTAGCCATTGCTAAACAAAGCTGAAGGACAGGGGTGGGGAGGAAGGTATAGAACCATTTAGCTGAGAGCACACATGGTGCCTGAAAGTGCATGTGTACGGGGATGAACTCGTGCCCAAAACCTGGTAAGCGGATGCACGCGCCGTGAACAATAATACAAACAGGAAGGTCATGGAAAGAAAAGAAGGAAATGCCAAAGCAGGGTAATTGGCGTAGTAAGGAGCAATTAACATAAATCAACACACGTTGGCCAATCGACGGCAGTAGACAAGCCTGCATGCAGAAACCTGCAAAACAGGATAGGGGAGGCATAGGATTGCAAAGAAAGGTGTGGAGGACCCAGAATGCAAAGATAGGAGAAGTGTCATAGCAGAGCAAAGCAAACCCACAGTAGATTGGCAATAGCACACATTACGCAAGATAAGCCAGGTCTAGGAAAGTACAAATAAAAGCAGGCAGCTGGATGCATGCCAGCAAATGGAAGGTGTAATGTGCACAAATGTAAATGGAAGGGCAGGAGGTAATCACGGCATCCAAATGTAATGCAACACCAAAGGCAGCACAATAGCGGTTTCGTACATAAAACACAGAAGGTACCCTGTAGCCACGATCATACATACACACCCTATGACATCATCAGTGTTTACAGCAGAACAGTATAAAGTGTGAAAGCACCCAACACACACCCGTGTATTCCCAAACACCACACCATAGGTGTAAACAGACGGGGAACTTTTAAAACGTACATGTTGGGAGCTGCCATAGCTGTGATTCATCAGCATGTGTTACAGACCGACGGTGTTGTGGAGGATGATGCCGACAACCACTGTAGGCCTCGGAGGAGGAAAAGAGTGTTCAGACCAAGGGTAACCTACCAGGGGCTACATGATCTGGAGATAGTAGAGCATTACAGGGTGGACAGAGACATCTTACAGCAAATAGTAGAGCTGTGCCGGCCACGCATGAGAACCAGAAACAACAGAGGGGAACCCATCCCAGTGGACATGAAGGTATGTGTAAGCTTGCAAATACTAGCCACAGGTACCTTTCAAAGGCCAACTGGAGATATAATGGGGATTTCACAGGCATCAGCATCCAGGGTACTACACCAGTTCCTGGATGCCATGTTACCACATGCCAATGAGCATATACACTTCCCCCGAACTCAGGAGGAGTTGGCCAGCAATATGCGTCACTTCCACCATGTGGCCAACTACCCGGAGGTACTGGGTGCGATAGACTGCATGCACATACAAATTAAGTCACCACCCGGTGAGTATGGTAGGCACTACATAAACCGCAAGGGATTCCACTCCATCAACTGCCAGGTCATGTGCAATGCCCAGGGCATTATCATGGATGTGTGTGCTGGCAGCCCTGGAAGCTACCACGACTCCCATATCTGGCATGCCTCACAGCTGTATCAGGTATTTGTCAGGGGGGGACATCCCACAAGGTCAACTTGTGGGGGATGCTGGCTATGCACTGGAGCCGTGGATGATGACCCCCATCAGAAATGCACACACACCAATGCAAGAAAGCCATAATGAGGCACACGCACAAACCAGAATCATCATAGAGCATGTGTTCGGGATGCTGAAATCACGGTTCCGGTGCTTGGACACATCTGGTTGAGCCTTGCAGTACTCTCCAGGCACGTGTGCCCACATCTTCATAGTATGTGCCATGCTACATAATATGATCCTGGGGAAACAGCTGCAGCAGGGTCATAATGGGAGAGGGCCTCACAGCCCACCGCAAGTGCCAAGGCCAACACAGGCACAGAGGGATCCAGACCACATACACACTGTGCCAGCCCCAGTAGGTAGACGGAGGCATGCCCAATATGCCTATGCCTTAGCAAAGAGGGAACATATAGCACATACCTTGACAGTGTAGGCTCCCACGGGCTGACACCCCTCCCCACCTGCACACAGTAACATGGATGGCACACAAACATGACTACCTGTAAATTGTGATGTATAGGTGGCCCACTGTGGAATCCTACATAGGCAGCCCTCAAACATTGTACACACAACAGCCATGGGAATACGGAGCTGTCAACACCTGAACAGTAGATGCATCCATCAGCATCTGTCGGTGCTGTGTGTATAGGTTCCAGGTACATCGGTAGGTACACGCCCGACTGTTAGAGGCAAAACACCAAACGGGGCAAACAGTGACACCCGTCGCCAGAACATCGAGTAAGCAACTGTCGCGTACTGGAGCAGAGGCAATTGCGGGAGCACATGTGTGTAAGCACTGTCCTACACACAGTCATCACGGATTACCCGCTGCGTTACTGAGGGGCTCCACAAAATGTAATCATGGATGTAGTGTCAAGGCAGGGGATGTACCCATGACAGGCATTAGTCACCCCAGCATGCTGCATCCACGGTCATATGAAGGTGTAGCAAATTATCGGGTGTACCTAATTGTGATATACATACCCAGTGCTGGAGTACAGCCAGTAAACATCACATGGACATACCATTAACTGGACCCATCAAGTTGTAAACTAACGGAGTCATCCATGTGAGTGTAGTGTGGAGTAACTGCTGTAGTGTACTGCACATACAGATTTACATAATTCATGTACAACCCCCAGATGTCCAAGTGGTACATGCAGTGACTGTCGTGCATGTTTCCGGTCCCACGTCCCACAAGGGATGTAACATAATCCCGACGGCACGGGTAATGCAGTCCGGATGCAGGTCATCAGAATATGTGTAGCACACTTTAGCAGGAATAAGTGTTGCCCACAGCTGGTAAGCGATCTTTAAATACGACTATACAGATATGCGCGAAACAGGGCTAAGTGTCACCGACCACTGCGCAGATCACGGTCAATGATGTACAGAACAGGTGACACCAGCATTAGTCACCCCTGAACAAATAGCGCCTGCTCTGAAGGGTAAAATGACCACTGCCAGGAGTGAAACAGGCAGTCATGTACACAATCACCCAACACTATTGCTAGGCAAGATATACGTAGGGTAGGGTTGCCACAGTTCAAATGACCAATGTGGGACATACGCCAGATGTCAGCAGGACGACACACACCCGGCCAGGATGAAAACCAGAACAACAGTGTTTTGCATAGATAAAAAGCTTATAGTTTAGTAATGGTCACAGGTACTTGTTCCGTGTCCTGTAACATGTAGGTGGGTCAGATACAGAATAAGGGTGACATGCAACAATGACATAAACTATAGGGAATATGTTTGTCCCAAAGTCGCAGGACATTTGCTATGATCACAAATATTTCGCAGGACACAACTGCACAAAGAAGGATTGTCCCTCGCAAAGTGGGATGGGAGGTAACCTTAACCTATGGCAGGTGTGTAATGTGACAGGTACAGACACAAACATGCGGAGTCTAGGAAACACAGTATACACTGACAAGCACACAATGAAAGGCGTAGCGTGCCTGTCACCACCCCAGTCTGAGATATGTATATAAATATATATATATATATATATATATATATATATATATATATATATATACATCTACACATATATAATACAGATTGAAAGGGCGATAGTGTGATATATGTTGATATACAAGGGGTCACTGGCATCTGCAAATATATAGATAGGTCGACGACATTCAAAACACCTTTGAGGTACAAATAAACAGGATACCGCCAACTATGTAACATGTCACACACCGACACGCGTAACCAGGAGGATGAAAGACAGAAAGAACACAGTACTGGAACAGTAGAACAGTGAGCAATAGGATGATAGTAAGGACATGTAGTCACCGCTGTCGGTGCGGACCACGTAGGTACCGTGTACAACTGTGGTCGTGTGTGATGTAGCCTGTGTATGTGTGTGATGAGGGTGCCACGTGTGTTCCCGTGTAACTAAAGAGTGTCATGTGTGTCTGCATAGTGTGTCTGTAGGTGGCAACTCAGAGGTAGATGACTACGGTAGGTGCAGGTATAGCTAACCGTAGGCATGTGGTAAACACCTGTCCCACATCGGGAGGGACGCCCCCCCCTGGGCAGGTGTGTCCTGACATGAAACATTAGAAAGGGCAACTGTCCGTGAGTGTAGGACATTAGTATGTCCCACATAATATGCAATAGTTGCAGGAAATACTCATGCCTGTATGTAAGAAATGGAAATGTTACATGCAAACCGATATGTAGTGAAGGACCAAGAACAATAGTTTTGTAATGAGGATAAAAGTATGTGCTATCCTGTGTACTGACCGTGGCCATATGTCAGCCTGTAAATACCACTGTGTGACCCGCAAGTGTCCAACTATGGCCATATGAAAAGCTGGCAAGCTATGTGACAGAGGGTCTGACACCAACACCACTGCAATGACAGCAAATATATGGGGCAGACATACACGGGATAGTGTTCATTTACAAATATCTCTGCACATATCGCCGTACATCCGGAGGTATGGAAGTATCAACCACACCTGCATACCATATTGAAACCAATTAACAATGGCCCACAGTAAATTCCCATAACAGAAGTCTATTAAGTGATGGCACTGTAATTAGGGAAGGTGCCCACACACATATATATGGACTACGTAGAAATGCAAGCCCCACAAAACCGTATATGCTACGTACACCCGCCTACATCCCCCACACTGTAAACAATAGCAATACAGACCGTAACCACAACCCAAACATCTAGTTAGTCAATTACATCTGCTGAACCGCTGATATACCTTGCGAGAGACATTTAAAGGAGCCATGCAAAATTGTATCCGTCGTATAATGGAACAAACGGCGATGTTACAGGTGTTTGCAATAGTCCTTCATCAGATGGGTGGGATGACAGGTACAGTCACAGGTAGAATCACACACAATCCATGGGGGACATGACCCCAAAATAGACTTGGCTTTACACAAAGCAGTTGCAATTACACACAACAAAACACAATACAGGCCGTCTCCCCGAAGGCAGGGCAAATGGCTAACGCTCAGGTGGAGAATTCAATTATACCCCACTGCTGCCGCATAATTGGTGAATGGAGTAGCTGCACAGCTGAAGTGCACATAATTAGTCACACCGGACCACCAATTGGTGGCAGTAAACCACATGTTGCAGGTATAGACGTATATAAGGATGACTTGCCAGATATGCAAACTGTATGCTCATACCGTATAACAGTTGAAAGAGTGATACAGAGGCGCAAGATAGAGATGAAACACCAGAACGATATCAAGGTATGTATAACACTTAACTGTATGTATAGTATGTTCTGAATTACATAATGTCAGTGTATGCATAGCCTGGTTTGCAGTAATTAACAGTGTCCGCCATGCATAAAGTGGGGAATGGTATTTATGTAGTGATGTCTCGCTGATCATTCCAATGCTTGTAGAAGATGTGCGTCCAGCAGTGGGCCACATGGTAAACAGCACAGACACCACAAGGGATGCAACATGATGGCGTTAAACAGAACAATGTCATACGACCCGCCGTCAGTGGCAGGGTATGTCCAATAAGTACGTGCCATAGCAGGGGATAGTATATGTAGATATACTGTAACAGTACGCATGTGTATGTGCATATAACATCAATGACATATCTAAGATGGACCCTCTGTGCAAGTAATGGTTGAATTATGGGATACCATGTAAAACATGTGTAATGTATAGTACAGTAGATTGATACATCAGATATGTTACACAGGAGAACAGGCATATGATGCATAACAAAGGTATCATATAGTGATGTGAGTACTATGTAATTAAGATATGTATAAACAGTTATGATGAAATGACTATGTACTCTACTCTGTGCATTTGCAAAGGATGCAAACATTACTCCCATACTAGAATAGAGGAAGAGATGTGACAGACAAACATGAACATGATTGGCATGTACAATAACAGTAGACATATGGCCCATAGTCACGGAACATTGTAATAGCGTGACAGCCAATCTAACTGGAAGAGCTATACCAGTAACCATGCACAAAAGACATGTAATAGCTGCACAGGTTCATAGTGGTGTACCATGCAGTCTGGCAAGTCAATGTGTAATAACAACTACAGTGTGCACACCAGTGGCACCTCTCCAGGGTAGTGTCCTGTGAACAGAAGAGCCATGCATAACCTGCATCACTACACAGTACAGCCACTGCAGTGATCCCTGGCGTACATGTGTCCACCATCCAGCAAGCGAGGTATCACATGAACACTGCTACTGACTGTCCATGCGTGATGTACATAGGAAACATGTCCCAAAGCATGGTGAGTGTCCGGTCTGGGAATGCAACCCTCAAGCACATGTCACACACAGTCGCGTGTGTGCACATATCCATGAGCATCATGGTCATAGTGGCTATTGTGTATGTCGTGTATGCGGAGTATATCCATAAACATATTTGCAGACATGGGCCCTGTCTGTGCAGCAGATGTCACCCCTGAGTATGTAGTCTGCAAATGTGTACAGATGTGGTGTCTGTACATAAGCCGCATACGTCACCAGGTGTAGCTCAATAAACATCATGGCGTATTAATGTTGGGGTATGTAAAGCTGTTGTGTAAGGTACACCCTATGCGAAGGGTTGTACCCATGGATGTGTGTATATGTCCAGTGTTCAGAGGTACAATGGGTGCCTATGTACCAGCTACACACCCAGGACAGACACGTGTGAACATGTAGAAGGATATCCACGCCACAGTGGCAATGTGGTAATCACAGGAGTGTGTGTGACATACATGTGTCTTACACACATGTACAATGCAACATGTATGTAGGGGAATAACACCTATGTGATAGCCATTGGGAGGATGGTGTACTGCAAAGGTGATGTACACACCAAGTGTCATGCAGGTAGAGGCCGTGATGTTCATATCGGTATCTGTCACAGTGACACCCATATGGATGGGGTCTGTATCAGCTGGTGGAGCAACAACGGCACTGGGTATTCAGTGGTCTGTAAATTTAGGCAGGGAAGTCCCCTCAGTGGTAGCCTGTACCTCAGGGAAGCATATACCGAACATGAGGGCCCCATGACTGAGGACTGTGTTAAGCCAAGTGTAACTGGATTGCAGTATGTGATTTGGTATGCCACCCTCAGTGTGTGTGTCCCATCCATTAGCCACATTGCATAACATCCGGAGACATATGTTGTGATGTGCAGATGGATGTGTATGTAGTCAATACCAGAATGGAGAACGGTGCTGAATGGCAGAGAGAGGACAATGCAGGCTGTGTGGACACCCGTGTCATCCTCAACAACTCTGGCGACTGTAGGAAAGGTGTTCAACAGGTGTAAGAGGCATGCTGTGGCCCCAACAAGACTAACCCAGCTGGCATCAAAGGACTGGGGCACAACAGAGACTCAACGAATGATGTCCATGATTATGTGCCCTATAGCCGTGCATAACAGCCCAATGAGGTGTGTAGGCCAATAGTCCCAGTCGTGTAGTGTGGCGCCACCTGTGAGGAGTGTTAAAGTTGCAGGGTGCCAGTCAGGGGCCACAAAGTCTGGTACAAGGCTATTACTGAATATGGTGTCCCAGTGGGGAGAAATGCTGTTCAGAGTTCTGTGGACATCACAGCCTGGGATATTGCAGGGTGACAAAGGGCCTGTGTCCTAGCACATATAGAGTGCAGGTCAGTACTGTGTAGGTGTGACTGCAGGTACACCACAATGTACCTGCAAGGAATGTGGCCCTGCAGGGAGTGAGAGGGTGTAATGTTATCAATCAAGCCATCAGACAGGATGTTGCCAACATCACCTGTTACTGTCATGTTCCAGGGTGACAGTTGTATGTGTGAGCAGATGTGGGTATTGCATACGACTACTGACATACCACCAAAATGCCCTGTGGTACATCTTGGAATGTGTCGCAGTAATGTGTATGTAGCTAGTTATGGTGTATGTGATATGGGATCCTGTGGCCCTACTGAGGCTGACCAGTGAGTCACCCCACCCATGGGAATGTACACCACTGTGTAATAGCCCCCACCTGTTGTTGTAAAGTATGCCCGTGGGACTGCACCCCCAGAATGTCATCTGTATTCTGGTGTGTACCTGCATGGGTCTGTGTGGAATAGCATGAACCACATTGTCGTGTACATGCTATTGAAGTGCACTGGAGTATATGTCTCAGCGTTTGCATGTGCATTGTCCACCTGCACGACAACAACTACCGCTGTCATATGACATCTGTAGTTGGTGTTGTAGTACTCATCTACTATGTATGCCGTGAAGTGTGTGGTGCCGGTATGTGGCTAACAAGGGTGGGTAGCAGATGTTCGGATTCCACCAATGAGGGGACAACTGCAGGTGTAGAACAGCAGTCACATGTTGGTAGTGTCCATGTCAAGGATACTGTTGGTCTTGGAGGTGGTGTATGGGTCGGACCAGCTGAGCGGAGGTTATGACTCACGCACAGTGTACGCCTAATGTGTCAGTACATGTGCGGCTATCACAGTTAGGTGTAGGTTACTGTCAGTCGCACATTAGTAGCAGCAGTAGTTCCGGACACAGTCATATGCACATGGAGCACCTGTGATGCATTGTGCGAAGTAACCAGCCGGGATGTGTGAACAACATAGTGGAATATGGGGACACTTCAGCTGTGGGTGTGCCAGTCCAGGTACGTGCCTGAGAGATACTGTCTGTCTATACCCAGTCAATGCAGGTGTGCTCTGCAGAGCCAAGAGGTAGGTCCCAGTCACTGCAGAGATATTGCAGTGGTGCAGTATCAGGTGTGCCTTGCCTGTGTGCATCACAGAGGATGATGTCAAGCATTGTGTGACATGACCACATGCTTTGCCAGCCTGTTCCCGTTCTGGTGGTGACTGTTATTGGGCACTGTGCAAGACAGGCAGTATAAAAGCAGCAAGAGACCGACATGTGATCCATACTCCCAGGGCTGACAGGTGCAGGTCAACTGTGCCACAGCATCATGTTGTTTGGCCGGGTCTGTCAAAGTGGACGTATACTAGATGCCTGTGGAATGACAGCAGAAGCAGGGACAACTGTTGGGAGTGACACAGTCGTTTGTAGTACAGTGGTAACAGGTCTGGATGAACGCAAAATGCTTCCCAGGATGTGGACCACACCAGCAGGGCGACAACATTGGTGGGCTATTGCATGTCCCTGCACACGTAGTTTGTGCCCTGAGTGACAACGTCTGTCACACAAACATGGAAGGGGAGTCACACCGTACCTGCTGACTTGTGGCATATGTGCATAGGTTATATTGCAGAACCAGTTACTGGACAGCAGGATGTAAGTGACTATCACCTTGTGTAGCCTGCTGAGTGGAATAGCAGTGTGACTGATGACAGTCACCTAAGACAGGTGTGTTGAGTATATTCTGACACCCTATTGGCTGTATGTGATGGGCACACGTGTCTGTGGACTACAGGTTGGTGTGGTTGTGTTTGGTGATGTGGGCTGTTGTTGGTGCCTACACAGAGTATGGAGGGGTACTGTACAAGGTGTCTCCATATGTGTGGCCTGTGGTGGGGATCATGTGGGACCATGTGATGTGTGGGGTGCGTTGCCAATGTTGCACAACCCCACATGACTGTCAGGTGCAGTCAGGGTTGGTGACAGTATAACCCCAGCAGGGCCGCATATGTGCATCCCCCACAGGCTGCACTGTTGTATGTTGGGAGGTGTGCATTGACTGTGGACATGAGAATAGCTCTATTGCAACATGTACAACATAGTCATCATAGTGACAGGCAATAGCACTGGTACGTGCCAGTTGGACATGCCTGTATGTAAGTGGTACGTGGCAGGTGGACAGGCCGTGAAAACCACCATGTCTCATGAGGTATGTGAGTGATGTGTGTACGACAGCTGTTGTACATTTATCAAGCTGGAAATGTATGGACAGACTGTGTACCTGTGAGGACTGGTGTGAAATGGGTGCTAAACTAAGCAGTAGCACATAATGTGACAAGAAGCTCTGAAAACATACTGAGCATGCCCACACATTACAGATAGGGTGTTGTATACTATCAACCCACATGTGTTGAGAACAGTCATGATTGGTGGCACCGCATCAGAACACTGCCGGGTATGGTCTGCAGGTTCATGAACCGTTATCACTGTAGATGTTAGCAGTACAGATGTACAAGACAGTATGGATGTTCGGCCACAGATGCCTGTGTATGTCACAGGAGTGTTCTACTAGTGGCCTGTTGACAGACTCACAACTACCAAAGGTGCTACAGTGACATGTGCATATCACACAGTGTCAGCTACAGTAAACCAGGGTTAATGTGTTGTACCCCACCCGCATTGTAGCCCATACCACACAGACAAATGTCAGCCATCTGTGTATGTGCTGATGTGAATGGCCATGACCTATGGGCAATTGTTGTCACAGTGTTGTGAACAACATACAGAATAGGCTGTGTGTGTGATGTGTGTGACATATGTGCACATTCTGGTGGATGATATCAGCAATGACACCAGTAGGGGAATGCCCCGTACCCATTAGGAAACACCTAGGATTTGGTCAACAGTATGGACACTGTGTTAGGGATGGTGTAGTGTAGTACACCTCCCTGAGCTGGAGACACCTCCCTGGCATTTAGGTAGTCATCCGAGGTACCCATGACATGACAGGGTGGTATCCATGTGCACGGAGATCATTGGACAGGCATACACAGCACCCGTGTGAGCAGTATTGGAATACACATCACCCTCCAGGGGTAGGGCCCATGCGTGGATGGCCAATACCAGCCTCCACAATACTCACCTCCAGTATGCAGCATGCTATCCACCTTGCATACAGACATATGCAACACTATGCTATTAGATATGCTACATGTCCATAGCCTGATCTGAAAGACATACGTCATGGACAACCACCGTCCTATGACTAGGATGGCCACATGCTGGACAGATCCCTGTGCCATACTCCCGCCATACCATGCAGCCCTGTCCACATAGCTGCACATATCACCCCTGCCATACATGGTGTGATGGCCATATGGTAGATGTAGTATCATCTATCTGGATCAGTAATGTGTCACTGATGCTCCTCGTGGTGGCATAATGGGTGTCGGATACAGCTGGGAACCCAGCCTGTACATGCTATAGCCGATAACCTTACCTGCAAATGACGTCCGACTAGCCACTGTCCCATGTCTATCACATGTGCAACACAGGTGATCCGTGGCAGGATGTTGAACAGCTGTGCATTGTAGATGTCTATGGAAAAACAGATGCATGTACAGGTTTCCAGCATACTCGGTGCATTGTCACTGCCCAAGTCCAGTAAGGCTGTGTCCGTGTTGATATGGAGGGTGATCAGGCTGTCCAAGTTTTGCTGATGAGTATAATACTTCAGTTCAAATATCCAGGGAAGACTTTCCGTGAGTTATCTGACAATGCGCTGTTAAAAAAGTAAAATAATTCAGTAAGAATTTTATCTGGGATGGATGCAGGCCAATGGAAGCATGGGATAGACTCACTGAGGTAACAGGAAAAAGAGGCAGGGGTCGTGGATCTAAAAATGTGTCTGCAGGCATGTTTCCTAGAAAATGTGCTGCTGTTATATTAGATACACGATATATGGATCAATGTAAAAGTGTGATACAACATGGTAAAAAGAGTTTTAGAAACAGGAAAGATATTTTAGAGGTGTTACTCAAAGTGCCAGTATCAGAGGTTTATTTATTTATTTATTGCCATTTGATTACCGGGAAAGTCCAACTGGGTAGAAGACCATTTTCAGTGGAGACCCTTGTAGAAGAGCGCCAAATTAGTACAACTCATTTTAAGAAAAATAATTTTACAATCTTCAAAAATAAAACAAAACAGCTGCAGTTTAAATAATTATAACAAATTAAAAATAATATAAAAACATTGGTTAAGAATCAGTACAAGGTATATGACAATCATTAAATATTTAGACAAATTTCAGACAGCTTCTAGGGAAATTAAAGGTAAGTTAGTCTAATACAAATAGGAATTGCAATATGAAGTGAGGGGAAAACAGGCTTATGGTATATTTAGAGAGAAAGTCAGGGAAGCAAATTAGATAGCAGAAAGGAACTTTGTGAAGAAGGGAGAGTAAGGAGGTATAATGTACAAGAACAGAGCCAGATTTTAGCTAGGAAGTCTTTCAGAGTGGGTTTGAAAGATGGAAGGAAGAGTGTAGACCTGATAGATACAGGTAAGGAGTTCCAGGCCTTAGCAACCTTGTACAAGTAATTTGCCCTGGATGAAACAGTTTCAGACAGTATTCAGGAAAGTATTGTAATAAGGAGTCAGAGCCAACAGGAGAAAGTGGATAGTGCCTAAAGTGAGGTTAAAGGAAGATGTGGAAAATAAAGTAACAATATAGATACGAGCAAGAAACAGAAGAAGATGAAATATCAACCTCAAGTTTAGGTAGAGGGTTAGAAATGCTGCAGGAGAGGGGCGAGGGTCTATGTAAATTTGTAAATAGCTGACCATGTGAGAAGGGAAGAGTGTGAGGAATATAGGTATATTAAAAAATATAATGTTAAAGGCATGGTGGGGAAAACAAAAGAGGCAAAGTGAATCATTGTTAAAGAAATTAGGAGTGAAAGGAAATGTAAACTGTACAATAAGAACATGTTTTAGGGCATTGTAACTGCTCTAATTGGGTTGGCAATCACATTCTTATTACATAGAGAAAATAATGACTTACTGAGTATAAAGGCTGTCAACCATCAGTATAAAAAAATGCACCTTGCATGAGGATTGTATTAATGTGGTATTTAATGTGGATGTGTAATGAAATTTGGCCTTCTCAAAAAAAAAAAAAAAAAAAGCTGTTAAGTTTCCTGCTAGTGCCAACATTCATTCAAGTGCTAGCCAAACTACAATGCAGGTTCATACTGTGCTAACCTTATAATCTGTCTTAACTGGCTGACAAGGCTGGAGCTTGTGGGTTGCAAAGCTGTACAAAGTGATAGTTATCTAGCAATCACAATGTAGTAAGTATACCATTGAAATTATAGTCCTTGCTATATTCAAATAAGTGTGCATTTTTCCTAATCCGACCCTTCTATTTTCTCAGTGCAAGCTGATGCTTGGACCACTGTTATTAATGCATACTCTGTGAGGACAGACAATCCGATTACAATACTAGAACAGGTTTATAATGGACCAAAACCTGATCTTATATGTAGCTGCTGTTTTCAGCTCCCATCACTACCTTTGAATCTGTTCTCGTTATGTAATGAAAACCCTATCATGTTAAGAAAATAAAGGGTACAATATAAACTGAAATATACTCCTCATAGAAAGATTTATTACCTAAAATGAGAAACATATAAGTAAATTGCAATATTCATTTTGTGTTCCTCCAAATTGGTATAAATGAGGCTATTCAGTTTTTCCTAGTGTTCAAAGCTGTCTAAAAGAAGTCATTAGGCTTCTGTGATACCTCATTGATAAGGACAATACAACATATGCAAAGATCCATACTGAATCAGTGTTGCACATTCATTTATAATAAAGAAATGTGAGTGTCATATAAGAATTATTGAGTATAAAGCCAATTCACCATTTCCCCCCATAGATACATAACTGCAACTGAATTTTTATTTTATCTTTTGTTGCCCAGATTATTCCCTCTAGACTCCTTTCAAGTAAGACCAAAGGTGGTATTTCTACTTCTAGTGGAAATTTGCCCAGGGCATTGGGGAACTTTCTGTACGAATTTCAATGAGTGCCATGGGATCTTTTACATTTACCTTATCACTAACTCAAGTAGATGGAACTTCACTTTAACATCTCATCCAAAGGATGGTACACTGAGAAGTGTAGGAACCCCTAACATGGCACTACAGTGTCAGTAATCTAATCACCTAGTATGGGAATAGAACCCACAGCCATCTGGTCTTACTGGACCAAAGGCAAGAGTGCTGCCAGATGACTGATCTGGAGTGCTTTTTTAGTGTAATATTTGTATGTTTGCCTGTTTAAGCATTCAATTATTTCATGAGAAAGTTCATTAGCTGATCTAGTGACCATTTTTATTTATGAGAAAAAAGTTAAAAAGGAAGATTATTGTAATACCATATATCTTATAAAGTGCAAACATAATGTTTTAACATCAGCAGATTCTGTATGGTACATTCTTGGAACTCTTTTAAATGCAATTTAATCCTAAACACATATATGTGTGTGTGTGTGTATGTGTGTGTGTGTGTGTGTGTGTGTGTGTGTGTATATATATATATATATATATATATATATATATATATATATATATATATATATAGAGAGAGAGAGATTCATTATGTGATTTTGAAATACTGAAATCCCGAATTTCAGTATTTCGAAATGACATAGCCAAAGACACTAAACACCGAAACCCTAAAACTGCGAAATTCAAAATCCTGAAGCTACACTACAGATACAGCACACATAAACACATACACACCACTTCCCCCCCAACTAAAATATAATATCCAACACTACAGATAAACAGGGGGGCAAGCCCCCCACACCCCCCTACTTATATATACGAAATCCGAGATCGCACAGACACACACAAGCAACTCACTCCCACATATTATACACACCCTCGCATACACACACATCACAGTCAAAACACACACTGACAGACACTAAAGCCCCTAACTAACAGACATACCACTGACAGACACTAAAGCCACTAACTAACAGACATACACATACATACATACCCAAACTCACATCTTACCATTCACGCACCACAACACCAGAAGCGCTAATTCAAAATCTCCATTTGAGATTTTGAATTTCGCGCTTCTGGTTTACCGGTATTTCAAGACGTTTGTATTTTAATTTCAAAATACTGAAATTCGGGATTTCAGTATTTCGAAATTAAAAAGGGAGCCCACATATATATATATATATATATATATATATATATATATATATATATATATATATATACAGGGCTGGCTTCAATGAAGCATTATAATTAAGTCTTGGCTCTTTTTATACTTGCATCATTACTATACAATGGCGTTCAGCTAGTTCAGTTTTATTTACCAAATCCCCTCCCCCTTTCACTCACTACTTTAGCACCATAAATAAAAAAAAAAAGTGTCCTGGGTTGGATATCAAATGTTTAACCAACCCATTAGTCTGTTTACCACATCTTATATCACTAAGATGTTGTATTATGTGCTCTTTCAAAGTTCTATTACTTTTGCCCACATAAAATCCTTTGCATTTTTAACAAGATGGTAAATAAACAATATTTTTCATGCAGCAACTAGCATATGTTCTCAATGTATATATTCTCCCTGTTATTGGATGTTGAAATCTGTTGCCAGTGTCTATACATTTACATACCTTGCAACTATTACAAGGATAGGTGCCTTTTTACTTGATAATACAGGATGTAGTTCTGTGTGCTCATTTCTTAGACCATAGCAGAGTCTATATTTTAATGATTTAGCATTCTTGAATGCAAAATGTGGTTTGTTGCCCACTATTTTCCTTAGTTCTTCGCTAGTTGTTAAAATGTTCCAATTATGCTTTATAACATCACACAGAGTAAGCTTTTTCATGTCCTTTGAGATGACCACACTGTTGGAAACTCCTGGTGTCCTGGCTGCAGTGTGATTCTCAAACTATCTGGAAATATATCGCTGATTGATGAGTATATTTCTTGGCATTTTAACCTTTCAAAGTTCTACATTGTCTTAATTTTGCACGACTGAATTATTTTATATATTTTCTGGCATTGTTTTCTGTTTCTCATCTGTCCTGAAACTGCTTCCCCCCTATTCCTGTGGTGAAGTTTATAAAACTGGTCTAACAGCTTTTGTGTTATTTGATTGCTTCAAGGCTTGCTGACTTAAAAATAGTTTCTGTTAATAAATTCCTGCATACACTGTTGGAAATTCCTGGTGTCCTGGCTGTAGTGTGATTCTCAAACAATCTGGAAACATATCGCTGATTGATAAGTATGTTTCTTGGCATTTTAAACTTTCAGAGTTCTGCATTGTCTTAATTTTGCCTGACTGAATTATTTTATATATTTTCTGGAATTGTTTTCTGTTTCTCATCTGTCTTGAAACTGCATTGTTTTCTGTTTCTCATCTGTCCTGAAACTGCCCTCCCACCCTATTCTTGTGGTGGTGTTATTATAGTTGGTGGCTTTGCAGTTGCCTGCCCCTACTGTAAGCCAACCCACTTAGGTTCTTAACCTTGAATTTTTCTTCTGCTCCTTCTTCCTCTCTCCTTGCACTTTACTAAAAAGAAATTGCACTTTATTTTGCTTTTGCCTCTTCGTAAAAGTCCTCAATTGTATTTATTCTGCTCCATTTATTACTGCTTGGCAGTAGCCTGATTAAATTGTAACTGTTACTCTAAGACTTTTGGTTTAAGCACTTGGGCTCCACACCAATTGTTTTACATTAAGAAGGTTTGTGGTCTGCACTGATGTGGCAGGACAGGTAGCTTACATCCTTCTTAGTTGGGAATTGCCGATTGAAGGTTCTGTCTGTTATTCTAAAAGTGTATTATTTCTGGTTAAAGCACTTGGGCTTCAGGCCAGTTATTTTAAATTAAGAAGGTTTGTGGTCTGCACTGTTGTGGGAGGAGAGGCTAGATTCTGTCCTTCTGAGCTGCAAATTTCTGGTTAAAGGCTTATTGTGGCTGCTTATTTGAACTGTTTCTTTCTGAAATTGGTGTGCCTTGGCTGCTATAGCATAGACTAGATTCAGGCATCCTGAATCTAGTTTTCTTTGTATAACTTGAGCACTAATCCAGGCCACCTGTTTTGGAGAAGGTTCCCCTGCACCCTAGTGGCAGGAGTGTGCAGTTAGAACTTGTCTGATTGAAGACTGCTGGAACAGAGCTCAATTTTGATCTTTTTTATTGGTTAATTGGTTAATTTGTATAAATCAGTTTGCTCATTTTATATTGTTATATAAAAAAATTGCACTTTCATCTGCTTTTACTGTATTTGTGTTTCTTCCTACTTTATTACTTTATTTTGCTTTTGCTGCTTGTTCTTAAAAGTACTTAATTGGATTTATTTTGCTGCATTTATTACTGCTTGTTAGTAGTCTGATTAAATTGTAACTGCTATTCTAAACCATTGGGTGAAGCACTTGGGCTTCAGACCAGTTGTTTTACATTAAGAAGGTTTGTGGTATTCACTGTTGTGGCAGGACAGGTAGCTTACTTATATCCTTCTAAGCTGGGAGTTGCTAATTGAAAACTTAGTGTCTGTTATTCTAAAAGTGCATTAGTTCTGGTTTAAGCACTTGGTCTTTGGGCCAGTTGTTTTACATTAAGAAGGTATGGTCTGCACTCTTGTGGGAGGAGAGGGTAAATTCTGCTCTTCTGAGCTTGGAGTTTCTGGTTAAAGGCTTATTGTGCCTGCTTATGTGAACTGTTTCTTTCTTTAACTGGTATGCTTTGTTTGCTGTAGTATAGACTAAATTCAGACCTGCTGAATCTAGCTTTGTTTGTATAACTTGAGCACTAATCCAGACCATCTTTTTTGGAGAAGGTTCCCCTGCACCCTAGTGGCAAGAGTGTGCAGTTAGAACTTGTCTGATCGAAAACTGCTGGAACGGGGATCAGTTTTTAGCTCTTTATTGGTTAATAGATTCATTTGTTTAAGTCAGTTTGCTCATTTGCTACTGTCATATTAAAAAATAAATAAAAATACACTTTATGCATCGCCACTTAGCTAGGGTTAAACTATTCTCGGCGCCATAAAGTCTGCTCTTTAAAAAAATAGTTTTAGCACTAAAATCTATTTCTTTGAGCTCAGCACTTGTTCAGAACTCATAAGCACTAAATAAGCTACAAATTACTACAGCACTCAACTTTCTTCACTTGTCTAGAGGAAAACAGTTTATAGTACTTAATAAATAAGCACCTATCCAGGCATGTCTAAGGGCCAGCTCCTGGTGTTTTCTCCTGTCTACCTGATGAATCTGAGCATCTTGGGGCAATGCAGCAAATGCCTCATGTACACAGACAACCCTCTCCTCCTACCACCCAACACTACAACCTGTGAGAGATGCACTTATATAGCCAAACTGGAAGCAAAGCTCTCTTCAGCCAAGACTGGACTAGACAGTCAAGAGGAGAAGGTAAACACTTGCATCACACCACACTCATCACATAGTCCCTCAAAACCTACACCACAAAACGCACATAGTAACATGTAACACACACCTACATTCATGGAGGCTCTCAATAAAAATCTGCTCTAGCAACAGAGAACTCCAAAGCAGAAACACGAGCAACCTCCACCACCCAACACAACCCAAATGGCACATAGCCCACAAACTCAGTGTGCCACTCAACCACAGCCCATAAGGCATAACAATGTACCCAACACTCTAGTCATAGGTGACTCTATAGTCAGGCACACTGACATTACACTCGCAGGCTATACAAGGAGAAAGTTACTGTCAGCTGCCTGTCAGGTGCCAGGATCTGCCACATAATGCATGCATTCAGATCACTCCACAACAAGTAAAATATGACTCTGTCATTGTCCATGTTGGTGTGAAGGACCTGAGGCGTACCTCTCTGGACTGCATGAAAGAGACATGGAGGAGCTATCCGATCTTGTAGCCCAGGTAGGTACGACCCTAGCCCTGAGTAGCATCCTGCCATCACCCAGAATGATATCACAGTGCAAGGACAAAATGATTGACTTCAACAATTGGCTAAACTTCTGTTGTCATTCTAAAGGGATCCAGTATCTGTCTGCCTGGAATGACATGATCGACAGACCATGATGTTTTGCCAGAGATGGCTTGCACCTGTCATGCTTGGGATTCTGGATAATGGCTAAGGCTCTTGCCACCCCTATAGTGCCTTTTTTAGACAAGGTTCAAATGACAAATTCATCACCTTAACAGGTTCAGGCAAGCAAAATCTGAGGGTAATGCTACTCAATGCTAGAAGTCTAAACCTCAAAATGCATTCACTCGAGGCACTCCTTAAAATGAAGAACATCGACATCTGTGCAGTGACAGAGACCTGGTTCAAGGCTCCAGAGATCACCCCTGCATTACCAGGCTATAATTCATACCACACCTTTTGGCCACCTAACCTGGACCAAAACACTAAAGGCAGAGGTGTGTCCATATTCATTAAGGATATCCACACCTCTAGGCTAGTTGCTCAGCATAATGCATCCGAGATTATCCAAGTGCAACTAACTCTGGGCAAGACCAAAATCCAAATTATAACTTGCTACAGATCCCCCACCATGCCCCAGGAGTCCCACTCCTCATTTCTTGATACACTGGAAAATATTAGGGTACAACCCAACACCCTAATAATGGGCAATTTCAACTACCCTACCATTCACTGGGAAAACTATTCATGTGCCAGCTCTTTTTCTCAACATTTTCTGGAATTCATAAATTCCAATGCCTTGGATCAACTTATCTACACCCCCACCAGGGGCAGGAATATCCTAGACCTGGTCATTACCAACATGGGTGACCAGTGTTCCACACCAGAGGTCAATTCCTTGTTGGTCAGATGTAACCACAAGCTAATCACCCTAGACATCCACATCCCACCCCCACCCCCCATTAGGAAAACCACTGTAAAAAATGTCTCCAAAGCCAACTTCATGCTTTAGACAGAAGTGGCAAATGTAACGACACCCATTCGGATGGACAATAGAGGAATGACTGCTGAATCCTACACAAATGCACTTTATAAGCACTTACATAAGTGCATGGATTGTGTTATTCCTAACAGAACCAAGATGCTATCCTCCAAAAAAGGAAGCCAATCTGGTGGTCCTCTGCCATAAACAAACTCTACAACAGAAGAAAGAAACTGTTCCAAAAAAGAGTAAAATCCCATGATTGGATGAACTCCCTGGTCAGCCTCAGTAAGAAGCTGAGATCCCTCATAAAATCCTCCAAGCTAGTTCACAAAATTGCCACTGATTCTAAAGACAACCACAAAGCATTCTATAGCTATGTCAAGAATCTCAATGGCAACACTTAGATCTGCTCTGAGTTACAGCACAATGGCACTAAATATACAGAACCAACTGATATTGCCAACATTATGGCAGATAGGTTCAGTGCTACCCCCCCCCTCACTCCCTAAAGGGCCCATCTCTATACCAGAAGAATGCAAAGTTCCTGTAATCACAGCTGCATAGGTAAAAAACACATTCTCCAAAGCTAAAAACACAGCATCCATGAGACCTGACAACATCCCAGGCTGCATTCTACATGAACTGCAGAATGAACTGGCACCCCACCTAAGCACCATGTTCAATCAATCCTCACCTCAGGCTTTGTACCCACTGAATGGCACACAGCAATGGTTATCCCACTCCATGAAAGGGAGAGCCACCACAGACCCCAGGAACTACTGCCCCATTAGCCTAACGAGTCTGGTCTGCAAGGCCATGGAATGTATCATCGTGGATTTTATACACAAAGACATTGGTAATCTCCAAACTCTGGGCACCACCCAGTTCGGGTTTGTAAAAGGCAGATCATGTCTCCTGAACCTGATAGACTTCTTTTAAGCAGTCACCAAAGCCGTAGATGAGGGTAGGGTGGTTCACACAGCCTATCTAGAGCTCACCAAGGCTTTTGTCACCATTCCCCATTCTGGAATTATAGATAAACTCACTAAACTAGGTATAAATCCCTATGTCACAAGATGGGTTGCCAACTGACTCACTGACAGAACCCACACTGTGAAAGTAGCAGACTCCCAATCCAACTTCAGACCAGTGACAAGTGGAGTACCACAGGGTTCTGTCCTGGGTCGTCTCCTGTTTGATATCTACATTTCTGAAGTACAGGCTAACACAGAAGATATTTAGCTAATGAAGTTTGCAGATGACTGTACACTAGGAGCCATAATCAAAACTCATAACGATGCGGACATCCTACAAAAGGGCCTCACAGAGACAGATGCCTGGTGTCAAAGCCATGGCCTCAAGCTCAATGCCAAAAAGTGCATCATCATCCCCTTTGGTAAAAACTCTGTATCCATGAGCTACCACATAGGTGGTAGTCTACTTAACACCGAAAGTGTGATAAGAAACCTTGGGACACAGGTGGACAGTAGTCTCTCCTTTGATAATCACATCACCATAGTAGTCAGGAAATCCTTCAACATGGCACACCTCATCACAAAAGGTTTCTCATCCAGGAAAAAAGAGGTCATTGTTCCCCTCTTCTCATCACTCAATAGACCCATTATAGAGTACAGTGCCCCTTTTGGTATGTACCTCACAAGACATCTACAACAACTGGAAAGGCAGCAGAAATACCCCACAAAGAGGATTACCAGCCCCAACAGATGCCCTACCCAGACTGCCTCAAAAAACTCCAGCTTTACTCCGTCACATATCGCCTGCTTAGAGGCAATCTCTGCCTAACATACAAAGCTATGTCAAACCCAGAGCTGTTGGACACGCTCCACTTAAAGAAATCCCAATTCCGAGCTACATGCTCTAGGGACCTAAACGTCATCACTATAATAAACAGAACATGCTGGAGGAATAGATTCCTGTCCCAGAGACTTCCCATACTCTGGAACAAACTACATATCTATATCAAACAAAGCTCCTCATTAGCACTCTTCAAGAAAAATCTTGATGATTGGATGGGAAATAGGAAATTCACCCCGGGGATCACATCTGCTGCTATGCTTGACAGGAGCACAGGAAAATAATTTTCTTGGGTGACACAAGCCAGGGTACCTTTTTGGCTAGGCATATATAGGCCCTAGGGCTAATAGACTAGTACCTACCTATGAACCAATTGTACTTGCTTATCTGTTGCAAATTGTATGCAGAAACAGTTCTCAAGCAGAATAACTAGATCCCATCATGAATTTGAGATACATGAGCAGGAAACTGGACTGAATGAGTATAATGCTTAAACTGAATTAAGCTACTCAAAATGAAACATCCACACAACCACAAAACAGGGTACTTTTGGCACCAGAGTCAAAAGGGGTTTGGGGACTCCATAGCTTTCAATATTATGTTTTATTTTCAGTTTTACAACAGGTATTCTTAAACAGTGTTGCAGCCAAGCTGCTATAGTTGACTGTTAGGTAGAGGAAATAATGGAATTCAGTGGGAGAGGGCTATTTGCTTAGTGACTGTAAGCACTGGACTGTTGCTTAATGCAGAATGCAAGACCATGGAGTTTTGGCAATGGAATTTTAGGAAGAATATGGGACTCGCTATCTGTGAAAACTAAGATTACCAATGTATATTCATCATTATAGATTAAAAGAAGTATACATTTTGGAAGGACTTTGCAAGGGAAACTATGGAAAATGTTGATATTTTGATGTGTATAAGATCAGAAAAGAATGAAATCAACTATTTTGTTTTTAACATTTGCATTTAGCAACATTTTCTTTTCTTTTCTTTCATATCTTAGGCCTTGTTCATACCCTATTGAAGACTCCTGCATGGAAAAGTGCAATCACTGCTCTCTAGGCCTTAGGCCAAGGAGATTTATACTACAAAGGTCATATTATCAAGCTCTCCCTTTTAGCAACAGTCTTAGAAATTCAACCTAGGTGTTAATCTGTTAGCTCACTAATGGGATAAAACCATTTGCATATAGCATTAGGCCATAGATGTCCCACCAGCTTACATTTTCTCTATGTGTACTGTATGACACTTTAAAAATCATCGAACCCCTTCAGCAAAATTAAAAAATGCATGGCAGAGTTCCAGAGATGCACCATGTGGATATCCAGGGTGAGGGTAAGAAAATACATCTGGCCAATGCCAGATTAAGTTTACCTTTGGGCTGTTTTCAAACTGTAGACCCCTTGCACACATTTTTTGGACCATGCATACATGTTCTTTCATGCACCAACCTGATTATATTAAATTAAATTTCTTGTATAACACAGCACAACTTGTCCGAATGTGTTTTAAATTTGCAGGTTTGAACATTTTTCCAGTAAGCAATAAAACAAAATGTATGAACCAATAAGGACATAACTAGTGATTACAGAACATTTCATCCACAAAAGGCCATTCAAATGTCTGTTATTACAATCCACCAATATCAGTCAATTCATAAGCTTGAAGCCAGAATCTTGAGTTTTCAGTACCTCAGAATTCTGCAGGGGAACAAAAACAACTGCAAAACAATTTTTCTAAGGTTATTGCAGGGGGGCAAACCCCCCTGCATCCCCCATGTGGGGGGCTGCACCCCCACACCCACCTTCTTAAATATACCAACTCCAAGATTGCACTACAATGGGGATGAGGATATCTCCGTTGTGCTGTATACAGAAGTGCACAATGGGAGAATTTCCATTCCTCTGCTACAGTGTCATGGAGCTGATATATTTAGGGGAGAGTGCATATGCAAACATGTAAGTAAGTAAACTTGTTTTGTTTTTCCCCTTCTCTTCCCTTCACAATTTCAAGTTACTGAGAACTCGAGATTCTGGGCTCGGGCTTATGAATTTCGAGCTTTCAGTAACTCGATCTTGTGAAGGAGAACCCAGTCAATATACAATCTCTGCAGAAGTAAAAGTCTTATGATTAATTCCACATCAAAGAGATCTATAACTAATGAAGAGGTTGCTGCTGGCAAATAACTTTGCATTTCAGTGTTTTATGTACAAATTCAGTGCCTGCTGCCCTTGAAGAATAAACTGCCTGTGATGATGTGAAGTAGTGCCAGCACAACTAGCTGGAGTTTTGTAAAGTATTATGTCATTTGTATAGCAAACTGATTTGTACAGGTGCTTGTGTTGAAAATGCATTTGTAAAGTTGCTTGTATTAAAAAAATGTTCCTACAGTGGGTCCTGCTGGACAGAAAAGAAATACACTTCTATGTCAGACTCTAATGTAACTGTTAAAATTAATATATTGTAACAGACGATACTGTAAGAGAAGAGGTTAATCTCAGTCCAAATAACTTTGAAAAATAGTCTGAAATTAAATTACCAGGTTTAGGCCATAAAGGTCTGATTGCAGCCAGAGACAAAATACCTATGAAAACTAGGACTAAGAATTCTACTGTACTGTCCTTAGTGGTTGACTAATTGCTACCCTGGAAGGATGGAAGTATTTGAAATGGTTTTATAGCTTCCAGATACTATAACACATCTTAGCAAAGCTCTATTTGTGTGTGTATGGCAACACATATGTACAAGATTCTGACTCAGCTTCTGGTAAAGGGGGTAGTGTGGGAACCAGAAGTCAGGTGAACAAATGCATGTGATGTCATTCTATAATACAGTACTGAAATGATGTTTTAATACTAGCTGAGACAGAAGTCTCAGAGCAGTCTGTTTGTGAAACCTGACAATGAAGGACCACTCACCCATGTCATCTTCCATTGCTCTAGTAAGTGAACTAGTGAACAGTAATTATTTAGTCAGTCGGACAAATATAGTGAGAATAGTTAAGTACCAGTTTTCTGTATTTGTGTGAACCTTTTCATCAGTGTTATTTTTAATATTTCCTGTGATTGAAACTCTGGTGTTTATTGTAAATAAATATTTAGTATTTTCGTATTCTTTTATTATTTATTATTAAATATATTTAAACTTTTCATTGTGGCTGGTCATTTAGAGACTATTTTAACTTTTTACTTATATTTATTTGGTGACACTGTGGTCAAAAAGCCTTGTTGTTTTCAACATTACCACTGGTATTAGTATCTGCGGTGGTGGTGCTAGCGTTTCGCCTCACTGTAAGGCGCTGTCTGGTTCGATTCTTAGCTAGAGCGTCTTCTGCGTGGAGACATGCGTGAATGGGCGTACCTTTGTTGAAGGTTGTGCATCAGGGCTGGTAACTCTGCACGTAAAAATCAACTACCAAGCATTAGCGGACCGGAGTTCCGCTGTGGCGACCCCTAACCGGGAAAAGCTGAAAGACACAACAACCACTGGTATTAGTATTAATTTCACCCAGTATAATAGGTTATCCTGGCAAGAGCCTTAGAGTAGCTGACTTTGTGGGTGTTCTGATGACATCGCATCTACCTTATAGCCTGGGCAAAGGTGGAAGAGCCATTAAAGCTGTGCCAGCCCTTCCCAGGTGTGTGTGTGTGTGTGTGTGTGTGTGTGTGTGTGTGTGTGTGTGTGTGTGTGTGTGTGTGTGTGTGTATGTGTGTGCGTGTGTGTGCGTGTGTGCGTGTGTGTGTGTGTGTGTGTGTGTGTGTGTGTGTGTGTGTGTGCGTGTGTGAAAACCAAAGCTCAAACAGAGTGAGTGTGTTGGCTAGCTTGAACAGGGACACTGAGAGCACTGATTTCACAGAGATGGTGGTAGAGGACTTGGCTTGCAACACCTGGCTAAGGACTTGACTCTGTAACTGTGTCAGTGGGAAGTCTAACTTAGGGCCTGGAGAGAGAGAGAGGAAAACCCATCCCCAGGAGGGGGGGGGTGTTCCCTGTGTGCTCTTAAGTGAAATTGTGCTTGGTGCAAAGAGCTGCATCTGGAAATACTGTGTGTATCTATTTTTGTTCCAAGTGAATGTCCATCACCAATGTCAGTGGTGAGGATTGAGGCTCATTAATTACTGGCCCAGAGGGGGGTTGTCAGACTGCCCATGTAACATTTAAAAAAATGTTGGTAAGGTGTTAATATTTCATAAAGGTATGGCTGTCAAACTGCCAACAGGTTCATAGTTACTAGGCATCTCTTCCACACTCAGGAGTGCAGCACTCTTATCCCCCTTAAAGAAGGCACTGCAATATCTGCAATCCTTGTACATGGTGTAGGAGTAGAACTCATAAACTTCTGCACCAAAGGCAAGTATGCTACCTGTTGTGGTACTAAAACTGCCTTTAAAGTTTATAACACAAACACTGATGATGGCCATTTGTTGAACAAAACGTTACACATTAAAAACAGACAACATGAAAAACAGTAAACTTATTTTGCCTTGAAACTCAACATTCCTTGATAATGAACATAATCTCAAAAGTCCTTGAAAGTGCACAGAAGCTCAACAGTCCTTGAAAATGCACAAAAACTCAAAATTGTTTGAAAATGCACTAAAACTCAACAGTCCTCACTGATGATAGTTTGGCAGTTGGTGTACAGGATTCAAATCTAGAGTCCAGCTCTCAAGGTAGAGGGTTTGATTCTGAATGACTTAACTAACCTACTAGTCCTAACTGGTTTATTATGCAAACACACACACTATGTTCTCCACTAACCATCTGTCTGTGTGGAACAGAGAAACCATCCTTGTTTCTTAAAATGTGTATGCACTATACTACAGACACTACTAAGGATGCACACAGAGTGTGTTCTTAAAAAATGGGCAAGCCTTTTTGGCATTCCCCCGGCCTGTGGGCCCCCCTCCCCCAGGTTGCATTGTGCTAGTTCTGGCTCTGACCACACTGCAGTACCCTATGTCTGTAATGCCCACTGATTCAACAGAGAACACAGAGAACACAGAGCAGACATTTGAATATAGTGAGTGACTTTGCAATGAAGTAGTTACCTACAGAATGAGAGCAATGTGGTAATCCTACAGCTCATTTTATCGTTATAACTGTGAGTGGTTCTACTGCTTCAAAGTCAGTTTCTAGATTTATTTTCCAGAGCTTATTGTAGGCTGTAGTTTTAAGTCTTTTTTAGACATCCAGCAGTCAGCCAGTAAGACAGCAGCAGAGATGAGAGTCATGTGAGAGTAACAAGATGCTAAGAAAACATGCAGACTGGCAAGTGAGAAGTGGAAGAAAGTTAGTCAATAGACTTGTACATCACCATTTTAATAAAAATAGAATTTCCAACCTTGTGGGTGTAGCAGAGTGTGACTTTAGTAATGCAATGGTAACTATATATCTGAAATTAGTCTGCCAGACCTCTCAGCTGTCCTTGATTTTACCAAATATCCCTGAATTTGCATCATACATTTGCACCATCACTGATAAAATGTTTGATTTTCTTGTGAAATTACTGAGGATTATAGTCAGTCAAGAATGCCAAATATTAAAGATTCTCACTTTTATTTTTGTCAGTGTATTAATGCAATGCAAAAAGCCAGCTGGCCTATTGACCTCTTTTAAGTGACTTAGAAAATTGAAAAAAAATATCCTTGACTGTTAGAGCAGATGATTAAGGTCCAAGGAGATGCCAACAAAAGTGCTTTTGTATGTCTATAGGTTTGATTCCTTCAACCTTCATTAGTCCTCTCTGAGTAAGCCATTTCTACCCAGGCAGTGCTTCTAAAGTGTCAATTGAGAACTGTGCTAGGTCTTAATAGTCTACAAGTAACTACTCTGCGAACGTTGATTTTGGGCTTCTTTGCTGCTTCATTATTTTTGGCTTTGTCTCTGATTCTTTAGCAAAGGTAGCTCTCAATTGTCCCTAATTATGAAAACACATCCCAGTTTTGGTTTCACATTTTTGAAAGGTTTGCAGATTTCTGGTAAATCATTGACGTTGCTAAAATTCCAGTAATGACAGACATTTGAGTTTCAGGATGGCATCCTTCAAATGTATATAATGCAAACCTATTCGGAATAACTTTTTAAGCATAAGAGCAATATGTAAAATGTATCCTGATTATGATTCCTCTGCAAATGGTAGTTGCCAGTTATATGAATTTGTTACTGCAATTGCCCTTTGGTTATTTATTATTTTTTATTTTGTAATATATTGGAGAAGTGGCTACAGGCAAAGTAGATAAAATTGCTGTGGTTACTGTAGAGGAAAATAACTAACTCTGCTTGCTCATTGTTCTGGCTTGGCAGAAGTAATCTAATTTGTGGGATGCAGCTGGAATATTTTAATGTGGCTACCGTCCATGTGGAAGTCCATAGTTGAAATACCATTACATTACTTCACCATTATCACAATCAGTGGTATAACTGGTGGGTCTGTGCTACTCTGGTGAATGAAGTAACCAACCTTCTTGTCATTTGCTCAGTTTAAATAATCACAAATCTGGCTTTGCATGACTAGTGTGCACTTCAGTGAAATGAAAAAGATTACTTTTTTGTGTCTTTGTGAAACAAGCTTATTTATTATTTTATTGTTTTATCACAATCACACATCTTAGGAATACATATTTATTAATGTGACTATAAATTGTACTTATTTATTATTTTTTTATTTCATTTGTTTACTAGGGAAGTCTAACTGGGCATAACACCCTTTTGTGACAGAGGTCTAAGAGAAAAGCTTCAGAAAAATCTAGAAACTTTATAAAAAGTCACAGAATACAAAACAATGTGAAAAAGAAACAAGCCTTTCTGTATTGGAGGGAAGCCTTCTAGCTTACCAGTGGGAGTGGTAAGCACTAGGTAGCCTATCTACCACAAGAGGAGTGATTTCTGGCCCAGAAATTGTAGTTTGTTAGCTGTTTGGCAGTTTTTCCATCTCTTTCAACTTTCTGGTTTAAAAGCCTGTGTTTGCCCTTGTTTCCTGCCTTTCCTGCAACTAGTCTAGTCCAGATACAGATTTGCTGTATACAGGACTGTTTGTAAGCTTCTGAGCAGTGCCAAAGTCTGCTCTTCAAATTTTCCCTTAGATCTGCTAGTTCTCTCCTCTCCTGCCCTTTTACTAGCTTATTAGTTTAGCACATTACCAGACTTTTTGTAGCAATTGTAGCACACAAAAGTGCTACCAACACTAAACATTCTACAAGGAAACAACTCCAGTACTTATTACTAATGCCCACCCCTCCATGCATGTCTAGAGGTCAGTTCCCTGTGCTTTCTCCCATTAAACTGGTGAAATTGGGCATCCTGAGGCAATGTAGCAACTTCCTCATGTACACCAACAACCCTCTCCTCTTACCTCCCGACACTCAGACTTCTGAGAGATGCACTTATATATCCAAATTGGAAGCCACGCACTCTCCAGCCAAGACAGGAATAGCTGGTCAAGAGGAGAAGATTAACACTTGCACCACACCACATGGAACATATAGCCCTCCAGAACATACACCAGCACTGCCTTCACATAAAACATAAACCGCACACCCACTTTCATGGAGGCTCTCAATAAAAATCTACCCAAACAGCAGAGACCTCCAAGGCAGAAATGCACAAGACCACCACAAGACAACACTAATCATGAGACACATAACACTCCTAAACAGTGTGCTGCTCAACCAAAGCCCCTAAGGCAAAACAGCATGCCCAACACACTAGTCATAGGTGGCTCGATAGTGAGGCACACTGATGTCCCACTCACTAGGTTGAATAAGGAGAAAGTAACAGTCATCTGTCTGTCAGGTGTCAGGATCCGCCACATAACACATGCATTCAGGTCCCTCAACAACAGGTACAAATATGACTCTGTCATTGTACATGTGGGTGAATGACCTGAGATATACCTCCCTGGACTACATAAAAAAAACATGGAGGTGCTCTCAGATTATGTAGCCAGGAGTATGACTCTATCCCTGAGCAGTATCCTACCATCAGCCAGAATTCCCATTTTACTGGGTATTCCAGAGCGAATAAAAGAGACCTCCTTTAAAGTGGACCAATGTTTCCCAATAATATCTTCCACTGAATAGGCATCTGAGGAAAAAGTGGCAGAAAATTTTAGGGGGAAAGACTCCAAATCACTAGTATTATTCATCACTACATCATTCGATGGTTGGTTACTGTCTATCACTTTTTCCTTGGATGCCTATTCAGTGAAGAATATTATTAGGAAATATTGGTCACTTTAATGGAGGGCTCTTTTATTCACTCTAGAGTACCCAATAAAATGGGAATTATTTTTAGAAGAGGTAGGAATTTAAAAACCATCCTTGAGAACAAACATCGTCCCCCTCCTTTTAATGTAGGCATGTGGAAATGTGGCAGATGTAATTTTTGTAAATTTATGGCTGTTACTAGTTCATTTTTCTTTACTAACAGCAATTATAAAATTAAGGGGAAATTTAATTGTGATAGTTCTGGAGTTGTCTATGTTGCTAAATGTCAGATATGCCCTGGTTTTTACATCGGTAAAACCGAGAGACATTTTAAACAATGGATCTATGAACACCAATATAGTATTACAAAACAGAACCTGAACAATGCTTTAGCAAAACATGTATTGGAAAATGATTGTCATCATTTTCTGTTTTTTGTATTTTGTAATTGACCAGGTCAAGAAGCTGAGGAGGGCCATGGCAGTTATTATTGGAAGGGAGAGAACTTTATTGGAAACTCAGACTTAATGGTTTTGTTTACCCAGGACTAAATGATTTTTGCTGTATTAAATGTGTATTGAAAAAGAAATCTTTAGAGAGGTAATAATTGATTCATATAGAAATGTGTATCCACATATATGTATTTGTGAATGACATTTTATCAGATTTGATACATATCATTATTAGTTTTATTTACTTATTTTATATATATATATATATATATATATATATTTATGCTTATGTTAGTTTTTTAATGTTTTACTAGCATGGTATCTTTAAATTTTAATGGGAGTGATGATGTCATAGAGGGAGTTTCTTATATATATATATATATATATATATATATAACCATTTGTAACCAGTTTTTTGTCTGAAGAAGTTCACATATTAGAAGTGTTTGAAAGCGCTAACTTTATTTGTTATAAAAGGTTTCTTTGGAGTAAACCCTCGCCTTTGTTGTTTTTTAGTTTGTCAGTATTTTTCGTGTTCAACATTTTTAGATTAGTTGACAGAGAGTAGGTACATTTTTAGCTGTGAAATAAGAGTTTGATGCAACAGCTATTGAACTATTGAGGCATGGAAGGTTGCAGTGCTTAAGTCATTTATGAAAAGATTGAATAGTAAGGGGCCTAGTACAGATCCTTGGGAAACGCCAATGGATATGGGAAGGAAGGAAAGAAGGAAGGAGGAAAATTATTCTGCCATTTCACAGCCTGGTGCCAAAAGAGAGAAAAGCATCAGAAAACTGTGAAACCAGTGGATTGTTGAGTCTGTAAGGCATAATAAGGAAAGTTAATGTACGAGATTTTGATAGCAAATGGTATCAAAGGCCTTGGATAACTCAAGGAAAGAATTTATACCAGGTTGTCTGAGTTTCTATTTTGGGTGACTGTGTTAATGTAAGTAAACAATGCTGTAGTTGTACTATGACAGGGTTAAGATAACTGATGGGTATAGAGGCTAAATGTGGATAAACACTAGTTATCCCAGCTGCTGTTTGATCACTGGTACATTCACTGAACAGGCATGGTTGAATTAGTATTAAACACTGCATTGTATTTGATAAAACCAGTGTAAAACTATAATTGCTGTGGCTTGTAATATTGTGTGTGTATATGCGTGTCAAGGGGGTAGTTTTGCATATTTAATAGTACTGAGTTGGCCATAATTTATTTTACTTAGCATAACACATATCAGTATTGAACATAAGTGGCAGTCTTTGGAGGTTTGACAGGAGCACGGTGTGTTTAAAAGCAAATGTTCAATGGCACAGTGGCGCAATGAGTAGCATTGCCATCTCAATCTCAGACCTGAATAAGTTTAAGGCTGTGTCTCCTTCTGTGTGCAGTATGCATGCTATACCTGTCAGTAAATGGTTTTACCATGAGCTTTAGTTTTCCCAAAAGTCCAAACACATCAAAGACATGCTGTAGGTAAAGTGGTATTCCTCCAAACTGTCAACAGGGAAAAGTGCAGTTTGTGTGTGTTTTGTGCGTCTAGTGACAGATGTAAACACCAGGGGCAATATCTGAGTATGTATGAAAATTTGGTGCATCTTGTGATAAATCTGGCTTGTCAGGGGTAGTATCAATGTGTGTGTCAGAGGCTGTACATATAAAAAAATACTGTCATTTTTTTTTTATGGGAACATAATATTGCCTGGCCCATAGATAACCTTTTTGGAGAGCAGTAAAAAAAATAATAACAAGTTATTAGCTTTCAAAAATGGCTTGTCTGTACAACAGTACGTTTCTTTTTCCCAAGCATCAGGTGCCAGAACAACAGGATGCTGTTGAACAGAATGCTGACTGTTGTTTTCCACAGAAAGTCACTGCCTGTGTAATTTCAAAGGGTGCATCATAAGTGATTCCATTGTTTTGGAAGATTACTTCCTTCCTTGAGTTTGTGTGACTGTAGAGTTGGTATATATAAGATTGGCAATGTGGAGCCCCCCCCCCATCAACAATACGGGAGTCTTGCCCCCCCCCCTTACAAAAATATTTAAAATTTAATAATTTTTTGCCCTTTTATGTTTTAGGCTTTAGTTTTTGGTGTTTGGGAATATCGACATTTAGAAATGCAGGCTTCAGTGGCAGAACTTTCAAAAATAAGGCATACTATGCATTTGAAAACTTCCAGATCCTTCAAGCTTATAGGAGCCTGGTAGCCCACATACCTCAGACAGTATAAGTGGATTTTGACATGAGTTTATTGGTGGCCTCTGCCCTGAAACCTACTTATTCTAAAACAGGCCCTGCTTAGAAGTGTGCACAGACAATTGCTGAATCTTGTGTATATATGTGTGTGTGTGGGGGAGGGGGGACTAGGGGAGGTGTGGTCATTATTATTTTAATTTTCCTTCCTGTTAAACCTCAGAGATGTGCAGAGAAGGTTGTTATAGCTTGTATGGGGGTCAGGGACAATGTAATCCTCATTTCTTTAACCATCCTCACAAATTTCATACATAAGCACAGACAATCTCTATTGCATGTGTCAGTACTGTGGATAATCTGCTCATTACCTTTTAACTGTGAAGGGGTAGTATATTGTCTTAGACCAACAAGTTATGATACATTACTATGGTCATTATTTCTTTTACTCCTCACACACATCAGATGTGTATACAGGTTGCTATCTTTTAGTGAAGGGATAAGAATTCATACTGTTTATGTGCATCTGATAACAGGAGATTTGAATATGTTACTATATTATGTTTGTTCTGTCAGTTTTGATTCGACATAATATCATAAAGGTAAATAGAAGGTGGGTGACTTTGGGGGTAGGGGTGAATATCATGCTGTATGTCTGTATTTAACCATCATGCCAATCACTTGAAATATAAGACTGTATCCATCTGTGCCTTCTCTTTTATCCTTATGTAGAACGTGATTATCTTTTTTTTTTTTTTGTGGATAGGGCACTATTCCAAGATAGGATTTCTATATCTTCATAAACATTTGTCTTGTCAGTTTATTGTGTACAACTATTTGTCAGCACTGAATATCAAGCCTAGAATGCAATTTATTGCTTTCTTGAAAGAAAAAAAAAGTAAGACAAAATTTCGTAAGTTATGATTTTTTTAAGGCAAATCATTTGATCAAATGGTTGGAAAATGCTCTAAAATGCAAGTCAGGGCATCTATAACCTAATGCCTTCTGGGTGCCTAGAGATGTTCCAGACTACCAGCTTATCTCAGATATTTCCTGCACTGCAATTACAGTGTTGCCTTGGTCAGTTACAGTGAATTGAAAGGATGCAACAAGAAACTGAGTAAGATGAAATGTTAAAAAGAAAGAAAGAGAGTAATCTGGATGGGGAAAGGGAAGTCAGGGTGGAAGAAAAGGAGTGCTCTGTGAGTGTGCAAGTAGGGAGAATGCTGGTCATGGGCAGAAGGAAGTATTAGTTCACAGACTTCCTGAATCATCAGAAGAGAGCTGTATTTAGTTATTCTGGCACCTGGTACTGTTACCTGAACTGGTATCCCCACAACTTTAAAACTGAGCAGCAAAACAAACAACAAAAACAAACAAGCGGACAAACAAAAACTTCAAAAGCAAAAAACTGCAGCAAACTGCTTGTTACATTTATAGCAAGGACCTCCTACAGTGTATGCTATATATGGAATACTAAAGGGCTTCAGCTCTGACAGCAAATGCAATCTTTCTTTCTTTCTTTCCTTGTTTCTTTCGGCAATTTTGACAGCAAATGCAATGCTGGCATTTATTTCTTGAATGATGGCAATGCATCAAAGTCTGACTGATGCGTTCCCATCATGCCACATAATACGTTGAACCCAGGGTAGCTGACACATTCTCCTTCGCCATAGCATTGCCTCTGAGGCAGAAGATTCAAAGATGTAATGAAATTCAGAAGTAATAGGTTCATAGGTTCATGGGTAGATACTAGGCTATCTGCCCTAGGGCATTTATAAGCCTAGCCAGAGTATTTGGTGTCCCCTATTAGATTAGCCTACTGTGCCTCTGTAAAGTAGGTCACAGAAGGTACCCTTTAAGATTAGTTTATTGTGCCTCTGTCTAGCAGGGACACAGAAGAGATCCCAGGGGTGAATTTGCGATTTCCCATCCACACGTCCAGATTTGCTTGAAGAGGGTCAGCGAGGGGCTATGTCTAACATGAATTGGGATTCTATTCCAGAGTGAGGGGAGTCTCTGGGAAATGAATCTGTCCCTCCAGCATGTCCTATTTATTTTTGCTGAGGTTTAAGTCCCTGGAGCGTATAGCTCTAAGGGACTTGGATTTTTTGAGATGGAGCATGTCCATTAATTCTGGGTTTAACATGGCTTTACGTCAGGCATAGATTGCCTCTGAATAGGCGGTAAGCAACTGAGTATAGCTGGAGTTTCTTTAGTCGAGCTGCATAGGACATCTGTTTGTAGCCCATGATCCTCTTGGCGAGGTACTTTTGGGGTCTCTCCAGTTGCTGTTAAGGTACATCCCAAAAGGGGCATTGTATTAAATTATGGGCCTGATGAGTGGCAGTAGAGGGCACAATGACCTCTCGATCTAGATGCGAACACTTTTGTGATAAGGTGGGCTATATAGAAGGTCTCTAATTAGGACAGAAATAAAGTTGTATGGGAGTTGAGAAAAAAGTTAAAAAAGTAAGCTGTTATGCAGAAAATCTGGTTGAATAGGTGGTCATAAGCGTCATTATTTGTCTTTGTATTAATGTTTATACTAAGAATGGTCTCTGAGTTAGAAAAAAATGTCTACAATTTCTGTACTGCTCACCATGACTGTGTGATATTATTGTCCAGTTAAAAACTTACTGAATATTCCACATTTTTCTTTTCTTTTCTTTTCTAATATTTTCTTCTCTTCAGCACTTTCCATGCTGCATCACAGTGATGCATGCCAATCCAGTTTCTAAACTCAGTCTCATATGGAGGGAACATAACCAGTGGTAGCCATCTTACAGAAGACAAGATTGGAGGGCTCTCATTACTTGCATAATTAAACTCAAGATTTTAGTAGTATGCAGGAATTTGTTTGCCAAAAAGTTCCTCTGTGTTATATGGAATGTTTGCTGTAATCTTATATTGTAATTTTTTGAGTTGAAGCTATTTGCCAGAGAGAGAGAGAGAAAGAAAACAGCCCACCCTTTCACTGGTGTCCTTGGTACAGTAAATAATGCATGCATTTATGTATTCAGCTCATGGCTGACTAGTTAAGAGAACTTATTTATAGTTTGTTGCTGGTTCAGTGCATCACTAAGTAAGTTTAAAAGCTGTGTGCAGTTTAGTGACTTGTGGACATTTTAAGTGATTCCATCAAAACCTCAGCTGGATAGAAAATGAAGGTTGAGGTAGAATAAGGTACAGGCTGGCTAGGCTTGAGAATTTTCAATGGAATATGTGGTTATAAAATAAATTTAAGGGATGTTATAGAAGTACAACCTGAGAATTTGGCTCTTGGGTCTGTTCTATAACATCCCATAAGTATTTTTATTAGTGTGTTTTGTTTCTTAGTTTAAGAATATGTGGTTATGTGTGTATATGTGTGTGTGTGTGTGTGTGTGTGTGTGTGTGTGTGTGTGTGTGTGTGTGTGTGTGTGTGTATAGTGTGTGGAGCATGCACTGTGCGCACGTGTGTGTGTTTGTGTGTGTATGTGTGTTTGTGCATGTGTGTGCATGTGTACATGTGTGTTTGTATGTATGGTCCTCCAAAATAATAATTTGGGGAAGGCAGGAGATTATGGAATGGTAAAGGGGTTGTGAATCGAGACATGGGCACAAAGATTGAAAATAATACAAGGCCCAAGGTAAACTTTATCTACTACTGACAGCTACTATGGTATAGAATTAAGAACTCTTTATAGTTAAGTTAGCCTGTGCATGCATACACCTTGTGCAGTTGAATGGAGCTTGACTTATCCTCAACTACCCCATGTTTCCAGGCAACATCTATGGGTAATCAGACTGAATTCTTACTCAGTGGTAATCTTGTGCATTGTATTTACACCAGCAATTATTACAGTGTTTAATGTCCCATTACTTATGCCATTTCTGTAACATCTGATTGGCACTAACAGTTGTGTGTGTATATAAAAACTGCTCTACCAAGCTGCCTGCTCTTGACACGCTGCACTTTTCTAGCAATGCATCACCTTGTCTTAGTTGTGGGCTTTGGTTTTGTTAGTAGCAACAAATGCCCCCCCCCCAAATAAAGAGTTTGTGAAGCAACTAACAAAAAAAAAAAAAAGACTTAGCGCTACTGCGTGTTTGGAAGAATGGAATTTCTCCATATCCAACTGCACATGGATGTATAATCACCCATCACTGCCATCAATCTCTAAAATATAATGTTGTAGTTCTGATACATGCCTAATTCTGTTGTTTTATCCTATATAACAGTTAATTAAAGATATTAGCAGAAGTGTGAGGTTATACATCTGTGGAATAACTTATCAACCTAGCAAATGTCCAGGCTAATTAATTATGCTAATTATTGTACACATTGAACAATAAATGTTTTATATTACCTCATCAACAGGGACTGTCCATCTATCCATGACTTCTGGATGGCCATTTCCAGGAAGTTGTCAGAAGCTAAGAAGCACTGACCCCCCCACACACACACATACACTCATTTCCTTGTTTGATACATATAGCATTTTCTACAATGTCATTGCAGTTAGTTGTGTTAATCATCTATGATCTCAAAATGCTTCTGCTCAAGAAATGTAAATGTTCTGTTGCTGCTGAGGATTTATGAGGTGAAATAACTACTTAGTAGAGGAAATTAGTCTTTAAAGTGCAGTACAGACCCATTAAACAGATGCTTCATCTGTAAAAAATAAATAAATTAGGTTATATGTCTTATGTAAAATAAAAAAAAATGGACGTTGCTGCAAAAGCCACAAAAAACTACCGTAGCATTCAAAATCATGGTGTTTTATTACTGCTCTAAATATCAGCACTGAGAAGTGACTTGCATAGTGTTTAAATCATGTGAAGTTATTCTTTCAGATGCATTGATATTAAAAGAATGAATATAACACATTCATTACCTGGCACAACATTAATGCTGCTTTTGAAAACAAAATATAAATAGGGATTTACATGGACATCTCATACTGAGAACTAACAAGAGTAAAGAAAAATCACTACAAGCAGTAAAGGTTCATTATAAAGTTAACTTCTGTGAAGCATAAGGGATATCAGGTCATTATCTGATATGCATATTTGCAAGACCAAGCAATCCTTCATAGTAAATTAAATCGGTACCAAACTGGAGCAATAAACTCTGTCTTATGCTTATTGCAAGAGGATACTGCACCCAATTATTTGGTTTCTGTGAGTTTTAAGATACATGAGAAATTAGACCCATTGCATATTTGTTTTACATGTGCAGAGACTGTTAAAATCTTTCAGACAAACTAACCCTTATATGGATTTATGTTAATATACTGAAAGCAATGAATAAGTTAAAAAGGCATGTATCATCATTTATTTTTTAACTACCAAGTCCATCCACTGTTATGTATTTTATACATTGCCATTTATGTGCCTATGTTCTGAATTATCCTTAAGGCTAAGGTTATGTAATACAAATGCAGTGAAATACGCACTGTTAATTATTTTGATGTATATTGATTTTCTGTGTGAAACAGTGTGCTCATTAACTGAAGAAGAAATGTGGTTCTTCAGAGGCTCAGAAGTGGTGTAGCATAAATCCTTACACTATTTGTGTTCATTATTTTAAAAATGATAGCTTTGATATAGTTACAGCTACAAAATGTGTTAACATGCAAGTCTCATTTTAACAAATAGGTGTTCAATGGTCTTATTTTTAAACTTGAACTCCTTTGTTTTTTACATAAAAAGTGGCAGAAACTATACAGAAAGAAACAGGACATGTTTATATCAGAGTTTTACTTTAGTTTGTCTCATCTTAAATATCTGTCTCGTTTCAAACTTAGACTACAAGTCTGTACTTTAGTTCAGGTAAAATCATAGGCTTGCCTTTATTTTTCACATTTAGATAGATGCAATAGTTAGACTTGAACAATTTACTTTAATGCTGAATTAATTCACAATATTTCGCCAGTTATTATTTTCCTTTATATTTTCATTCAGTTTTTGAAATCTGTGGAAATATAACACGTGAATATAGCACATAATATATGTACTTATAAAATATACTTTCTAAACAACTTGTTACATATGAGCAGAAGAATGCAATGCATTTATTTTCAGTTTACAGATGCAATGGTTTTAACTAGTAAGTTTGCTTCCTTTTCTGAGTGGTGCTCAAGAAGCAGAGGAATGATGTATTTAAGTCACACCTGTGTGTGTGTGTGTATGTATGTATATATATATATATATATATATATATATATATATATATATATATATATATGTATATATATATATATATATATATATATATATATATATATATATAAGTTCACAGATAAAATGAGAACACAATTTTGAAAACCAACAACTACCAGAGGATAGATGTAAAGTACACTAATACTATAAGAAGAAATTAATTGCTGCTATGATGCAGTGAAGTTCACTTGCAAATTAGACACAGGAAAATGAAAAAATATATACAAAAAGAAATACTTAAATGGCCATCTACAATTACCATAGTTATATGAGTGCATATGTCATAATGGCACATGACAGAAGGAAAACGCTGCTAAATCATCTCTAGTTGAGTTGTGACAACAGGCAGAAATCTGTACTATGAAATCTCTTAGCAAGTGTCTACTCACTCTGATAGAGTGACACATGAGCAATGGCAAATAACAGTAAAAGCAGAAATCATCAGCAGACTTCCATGTTACACAAAGTTTACTGGAACGAGGAGGTTTCTTTTAATTCTATGCTATGCCTACAGAGCGATTAACAATGAGCTGAACTACACTGCAATCTTTCTAAAAATCAGTCATTTAATGAAAATCATGTATGTAGGTGATGATGGTCATGTGATTATAGAGCAAAGAGCAGGTGTTGAAGGCCCTGCCAGCTGACTTAAGTGAGAACAAAGACATACTTTCCTGCCACAAAGACAAGTATGCAACAGAAACATCAGCAGGTAACAGTTGGTATATATGCAGATACTGAAAATGATTCAATAGTGAGGTCCATGCTAGCAACTAGCATACATTGCACTGATGAGAACAGAGGAGATCAAAGTAAACCCATAACTGTAGAATACATCTTCACTTTTGCCTATGGCTTATTTACAGCACTATAGCTCTGTGCAGCTGGACTATACAGAGGGGTAGATTGCAGTTCACTCAAAGCAACTGCACCTAGCATGAATAATGGGGAAAAATGACATACAGCCTTGTCTTCTAATGAGTTCTGGATATAATGCACTACACACAAGAAAGGAACTTTTTATTCTAAAGTAATGGCAGTACTGTGTATTCTAGAAAAAAATCAAAACCTAGGTAAATTAGATACAACATATTTAGCACAGATGAAAGAATTTCAATAAAAGATAAGAGCTCTGTAATCCAACTACCCAGTTCATGTTCATGCCTATTTGATAAGTTACTATCTAGCTAAATATCTGTTCCAAACAAATACACATTCCTGTTGTCTGTCTCCTATATTCTTCAGTTACTTCACTTTTTTGATTCCACTACCTCAGTCTGAAGATTCTTCCAAACATTTGATACTTTTTTTACAAAAATAATTCTAACTTGTATCTTTTGAATGGTCTGTGAATCTTTGTTCTGCATTTTTTTTTTCTTTCTCTAATGTGTCTCTTTCCCTCAAAAATGGTAACACTTTTGATTATATGTCTCACGGTGACCTTCTTAAAAAGCCCATATCACTTTTTTTTTGTCTTGAAAAAACCTTGCTAAGATCTCTGAGACTTTTTTACCTAGTTTCTGACTACAGTCAATACAACATTATTGCCACATCTAAAGTGCCTCTGTTCTGTCTTTGACCTTACAAAAGAGAGCCCCCAAAACAACACCCACAACCTTGAAGGCACTCTTACTAGCTACTTGTTAATAAAAAAAACAATCCCCCGGATTCATGAAGCTTGTGCCAGACACAGGCGTAGCGTAGGCGGCATAATGCCAAATATGTCCGCCGAGTGATTCAGGTACAAACCAATCCCATGTGCACTACTGCCAGAGCTATGCAGCCCTCGGCATAGATATGCAAATCACCCAATGAGCAGTGTCGCACCATGCTAATGAAGGCATACAGCGATTCACAAAGTGGTGCAGGCATAGCACAAGCCCATGGAAATGTAAACCAAAAAACACGGTTTACATTTTCCCAAACAGAACATCGGAGTTATGGAAGCGGACCACACATGTATTACAAAGTTAACATATGCCAATGGAGAAATACACAGCCAATGGCACAAGAAAAGATGCACAACACCTAAAAAACAACATTTAATGTCATGTCCACAGTAACGCACAGTACAACCGCAGGGCATGTGTGTGCAAACAGGAATACAAAGAAAATATATAAAAATGGCAGAAAATTGCAATGAAAGACAAATCAGGATTGCACCATAATATGCAATGGTAGGCACGGCACACCACAAGCAAGGCGCAAGGGTTGCTAGGGGCCCGCGACAGTGTTCGGTGCTGTAACTATGAATTAGTAGTCAATGCCATGCAAATGAGGCAGGTAATACTGAATCGCAAACGTCCGCAGATAAGGATGTACCTGGATGCAGCTATAACACCGAGGAGTATATCAGAGGTGATACATGACATCAGCAGAGGGTGTGCCACCTGTATCAGTAAGCACATTGGAGCAATGCAAATCTGGCCTAGCCATTGCTAAACAAAGCTGAAGGACAGGGGTGGGGAGGAAGGTATAGAACCATTTAGCTGAGAGCACACATGGTGCCCTGAAAGTGTGTATGGGATGAACTCGTGCCCAAAACCTGGTAAGCGGATGCACGCGCGTGAACAATAATACAAACAGGAAGGTCAGGGAAGAAAAGAAGGAAATGCCAAAGCAGGGTAATTGGTAGTAATGAGCAATTAACATAAATCAACACACGTTGGCCAATCGACAGTAGACAAGCCTGCATGCAGAAACCTGCAAAACAGGATAGGGAGGCATAGGATTGCAAAGAAAGGTGTGGAGGACCAGAATGCAAAGATAGGAGAAGTGTCATAGCAGAGCAAAGCAAACCCACAGTAGATTGGCAATAGCACATTACAAGATAAGCCAGGTCTAGGAAAGTACAAATGAAAGCAGGCAGCTGGATGCATGCCAGCAAATGGTAGGTGTAATGTGCACAAATGTAAATGGAAGGGCAGGAGGTAATCACGGCATCCAAATGTAATGCAACACCAAAGGCAGCACAATAGCGGTTTAGTAAAACACAGAAGATACCCTGTAGCCACGATCATACACACCCTATGACATCATCAGTGTTCACAGCAAACAGTATAAAGTGTGAAAGCACCCAACACCTGTGTATTCCCAAACACTGCACCATAGGTGTAAACAGACGGAACTTTTAAAATGTACATGTTGGGAGCTGCCATAGCTGTGATTCATCAGCATGTGTTACAGACGGTGTTGTGGAGGATGATGCCGACAACCACTGTAGGCCTCGGAGGAGGAGAAGAGTGTTCAGACCAAGGGTAACCTACCAGGGGCTACATGATCTGGAGATAGTAGAGCATTACAGGGTGGACAGGGACATCTTACAGCAAATAGTAGAGCTGTGCCGCCATGAGAACCAGCAACAACAGAGGGAACCTATCACAGTGGACATGAAGGTATGTGTAAGCTTGCAAATACTAGCCACAGGTACCTTTCAAAGGCCAACTGGAGATATAATGGGGATCTCACAGGCATCAGCATCCAGGGTACTACACCAGTTCCTGGATGCCATGTTACCACATGCCAATGAGCATATACACTTCCCCCGAACTCAGGAGGAGTTGGCCAGCAATATGCGTCACTTCTTCCAGCCATGTGGCAAACTACCCGAGGTACTGGGTGATAGACTGCATGCACATACAAATTAAGTCACCACCACCGGTGAGTATGGTAGGCACTACATAAACCGCAAGGGATTCCACTCCATCAACTGCCAGGTGTGCAATGCCCAGGGCATTATCATGGATGTGTGCTGGCAGCCCTGGAAGCTACCATGACCCTCATATCTGGCAGACCTCACAGCTGTATCAGGTGTTTGTCAGGGGGGACATGCCACAAGGTCACCTTATGGGGATGCTGGCTATGCACTGGAGCCGTGGATGATGACCCCCATCAGAAATGCACACACACCAATGCAAGAAAGCCATAATGAGGCACACGCACAAACCAGAATCATCATAGAGCATGTGTTGGGATGCTGAAATCAGTTCCGGTGCTTGGACACATCTGGTTGAGCCTTGCAGTACTCTCCAGGCACGTGTGCCCACATCTTCATAGTATGTGCCATGCTACATAATATGATCCTGGGGAAACAGCTGCAGCAGGGTCATAATGGGAGAGGGCCTCACAGCCCACCGCAAGTGCCAAGGCCAACACAGGCACAGAGGGATCCAGACCACATACACACTGTGCCAGCCCCAGTAGGTAGACGGAGGCATGCCCAATATGCCTATGCCTTAGCAAACAGGGAACATATAGCACATACCTTGACAGTGTAGGCTCCCCACACACCCTCCCCACCTGCACACAGTAACATGGATGGCACACAAACATGACTACCTGTAAATTGTGATGTATAGGTGGCCCACTGTGGAATCCTACATAGGCAGCCCTCAAACATTGTACACAGCCATGGGAACATACGGAATGTCAACACCTGAACAGTAGATGCATCCATCAGCATCTGTCGGTGCTGTGTGTATAGGTTCCCAGGTACATCGGTAGGTACACGCCCGACTGTGTCAGAGGCAAAACAAACGGGCAAACAGTGACACCGTCGCCAGAACATCGAGTAAGCAACTGTCGCGTGCTGGAGCAGAGGCAATCGGGGAGCACATGTGTGTAAGCACTGTCCTACACACAGTCATCACGGATTACCCTGCGTTACTGAGGGGCTCCACAAATGTAATCATGGATGTGTGTCAAGGCAGGGGATGTACCCATGACAGGCATTAGTCACCCCAGCATGCTGCATCCACGGTCATATGAAGGTGTAGCAAATTATCGGGTGTACCTAATTGTGATATACATACCCAGTGCTGGAGTACAGCCAGTAAACATCACATGGACATACCATTAACTGGACCCATCAATATGTAAACTAACGGAGTCATCCATGTGAGTGTAGTGTGGAGTAACTGCTGTAGTGTACTGCACATACAGATTTACATAATTCATGTACAACCCCCAGATGTCCAAGTGGTACATGCAGTGACTGTCGTGCATGTTTCCGGTCCCACGTCCACAAGGGATGTAACATAATCCGACGCGGGTAATGCAGTCGGATGCAGGTCATCAGAATATGTGTAGCACACTTTGCAGGAATAAGTGTTGCCCACAGCTGGTAAGCGATCTTTAAATATGACTATACAGATATCGCGAAACAGGGCTAAGTGTCACCCATCCGATCACGGTCAATGATGTACAGAACAGGTGAAACCAGCATTAGTCACCCCTGAACAAATAGCCTGCTCTGAAGGGTAAAAATGACCACTGCCAGGAGTGAAACAGGCATCATGTACACAATCACCCAACACTATTGCTAGGCAAGATATGGTGTAGGGTTGCCACAGTTCAAATGACCAATGTGGGACATACGCCAGATGTCAGCAGGGCGACACACACCCGGCCAGGATGAAAACCAGAACAACAGTGTTTTGCATAGATAAAAGCTTATAGTTTAGTAATGGTCACTTACTTGTTCCGTGTCCTGTAACATGTGTAGGTGGGTCAGATACAGAATAAGGTGACATGCAACAATGACATAAACTATAGGAATATGTTTGTCCCAAAGTCAGGACATTTGCTATGTCACAAATATTTTGGGACACAACTGCACAAAGAGGACTGTCCCTCAAAGTGGGATGAGGTAACCTAACCTATGGCAGGTGTGTAATGTGACAGGTACAGACACAAAACATGCGAGTCTAGGAAACACAGTATACTGACAAGCACAATGTGCCTGTCACCACCCCAGTCTGAGATATATATAAATATATATATATATATATATATATATATATATATATATATATATATATCTACACATATATAATACAGATTGAAAGGCGATAGTGTGATATATGTTGATATACAAGGGGTCACTGGCATCTGCAAATATATAGATAGGTCAACGACATTCAAAACACCTGTTGTCACCTATCTTCTACTCTAATAGTCCCCTTAACCTACACTACACTGTAGAGGCTTGGCCCATATGGCATGACATGTTGTGATTCACTATCCTCAGCCTCACTTGCCTCCCATTGCCTACAAATGCTTCGTTACATCTCTGACAGAGCGCTTCCACACATAGGTACCAGTACGCAGTAGCCATGTTGTCTCCAGCTTGCCATTCATCTGCATGGCGTACTAACATCTAACTAAACCTACATTTTGTATGTATATTATCCATATGTCTTGTTTTGAAGTGCAGCGTGTTCTCGTGGCGCTGCACTATGCTTCCACACCAGGGATCGTGGGAGGACAACTACTGGTTCATTGATATCCAATGGACAAAGCCGCCACTGGCCTTGGACTTGGACATTGGCATGCTTCTTCGACTGTATTCATACTGTATTTGCAGCTGTCATTGCTCCATTTAGCAACGTGCAAAACGTTAGTCGCATAACATCCGGGTGCATTTCTGCACATAACTCTGCTCTTGCACGGACAGCTTACTGTTTCATGTATCGCATGATTACGTAGGGTTACCACCTGTCCCACTTTGCGAGGGACAGTCCCTCTTTGGGCAGTTGTGTACTGCAAAAAATTGTGAGAAAATGGCAAATGTCCTGAGATTTTAGGACAAAATTATTTTCTATATTGCATGTAATAGTTGCATATAACAGTTATTCTGTATCTGAAACACCTAAATGTTATAAGAAACAGAATAAGGAACAAAAATACTACAAGAATAAACTTTTATTCAGGCAAACAACTGAAGTTCTGTCCTTTGTACTGGCCGTGGGTATGTTTTCCCCTGCAAAATCTGATGTTTGTAGCACAACTGTCCCACTTTGGCCATTTGGAAAGGTGGCAACCCTATAATTACATCATTTGCATAGCTTACACATACAAATGGGGTATGTTGCAAATCCCAACATTGTCCGTGCAATGTTCATGTTACAGGTGGTCTTGCACGCCCCTGCGGGTGTTTGCTGAATAGCCTGGCAGTCATCTTTCCTTGCTGTACTCTCACTCAATCTATACACGCCAAAGGCGTTGTGTATTATGGCCTAGTCTTTGCTGTGTGCTATGTCTATTTGTGGTGTATGCATGGCTGTGGGTATGTCCCACTGTCATCATTGGTAAAGGTGACACCCTATAGGTACTTCCTGTAGACTGCTGTGTCATTTGACATGTCAGCACAAACCTGCGGATGAACTTCTTACTGCAGCGCTTTTCATACCTTCTGCGTTATCTTGCGGTCGATAATGCTGTTTCCTCAGACATGTATCTGTTTCTGATCATACCTATCAACCTCCTAGTGCAAAACATCTGTACAAAGCCTAACATGATGGGGGAACAGATAGGGGCAGAATCTACATATTGCTCTTACAAACGTAGATAGTTGACAGTATTATAGGTTTTGCATTAGTATGACCTTTCTGTGGGATTTGGGGTCTTAAACACATATGTTTATCATTATTTAATGACGTCAGTTCTCAGGTATTTGGCAGACAGGTACAGATTGTGAGAGGAACACACCACACATATGAGGCATACATCTGCACATTCGTACAGTTACGCCAATACACACAATACATGGCACCATCACAGGCCAGTTACCATTACATTCCTATTGCAGGACACACCCACCCACTGGGTTATATTCCTCACACAGGCCAACAGGTGCTTATCCACACTACTTATTCCATCATGTACCTTATGTGTACACCGGTATTTGCGCTTTCCATCAGTGGCAGAGCTCATGTACGAGTATGGTGGACTGGACACTGTATCGGTGACACTGCATGACACCCTGAGGGACACATGTCGTTTGAGTCTATTAACCTTCCACATTGACTTTCACAGGCCATACATTGTAATTCACATTTATGGACAAACATGCTTATGACTTGTACATGTTTTGTCATTTGTCCTGACGTCTTTCTTCTCACCTGTCCACCTATTATCACTAGTTCTGTACATTTCATTAGGACGGGTTACCTTCATACCTCTCACCTGTACACATTATGGGTATATGCCCTGGGGTTTGACCTATGATTCTGTTATATTTGTCATGATAATGTGCCTTTCTGATAGATTGCTGGCAAGCCATGATGGACTGTGCGGTTAGGTAATCATGACTGACATTTCTATTTCATGATTACTAACTCTCATAACATTCGTATTCCCGACTACGCAATTATTCTATCAATGGTCTGACTTTGTCTGAGGTATACTTAATATAGTCCCTATTTGTCTGTCGTGTACTATGCCTTAGTCCAGCTGTCTTATTCTGACATTCTGACAGGTATGGTTACCATCTTGGTCGTATGCGTGTCCATCCTACATGACACTGATATAGGTCCTTACGTCTTTCCCCAATGGTTTACACAATATCCAGTGGATGGGTTGCACCTTTTTGGTGAATATAGGCATGTGCTATACCCACATAGGTATATTGATCACTCCCATGGGGCGTACCTAATAGATCTGTGCCAACCAACACCTTGGCCCAATTCTGCATACCCATGATTTCCATACCTGACACACCTCCACAGTACCCATTAGACATGTTTAATGTGAGCGATAATAAAGTGTGAGGACACTTCAGAGCACTCCCCACTCTGCGGATATCAGCTCGTATGTCATACATTCAATCGACCCATGTGTTACTACCCTTGCACCTGCTACTGTTGCATGTACAGCTATATCGTAGTTGCAGCTGTGACGTCTTTAGCATCAATGACAGTTTGCACTTCGTACAGATCAATTTTTGGGGTCCTGCAAAGGGCACCTATATTCATGTTTAACGTGTAGAACTTGCAGGCCCTGTCACACTGGTACTTTCTGGGCAATGGTTTGGAAACCATCGGTGTATTCTCCTTTCATGCATGTCTGTCTGTCTATCCATATTAGCTATACCGTGACCTATTTAAGTACATGTGTTATATGTACAGGGACATATGTTTGTTGTGTATATACCTATTCATGTATCGTGTGTGTATAGATATATATATATCTGTATATATATATACATATGTCTGTACATTCCTCATCTCGTAATTTGCTTTGGATTATGTCTGTGGATATATGTGTATATATATCTCCATATCATACCTTTCAACTGTACAGATTTCTGCTGCATGTACAGCTGTTTGCCTCTTATCTTTGTCTGTTTTTCATAACCTTGTGTCCATCTGGCAAGTTAGTGGCATATCATTAAAGACGGACGTTGGTAAATAATGCAAACATTTCAGGTTACGACTTCATACCCTTCAGAGAATCCATGCTAGTGACACACCTGTTATTCTATCCACTTTCTATGTTTGTTAGGCAATATCTGGGGATTGTCTCTATTTGTGGTCCGTTTTTCATAACCTTGTGTCTATCTGGCAAGTTAATAGCATATCATTAAAGACTGACATTGGTAAATAATGACAAACATTTCAGGCTACGACTTCATACCCTTCAGAGAATCCATGCTAGTGACACACCTGTTATTCTATCCACTTTCTATGTTTGTTAGGCAATATCTGGGAATTGTCCCTATTTGTACCAGTAGTTGTCATGGCTTTGTCCGTTTTTGTACTTTACGGGGTTAACAGGTATGAGCCATGTACATAGAACATGGGGAAAACACCATTTATTTTCTATTCTGTGAGCGGATTACACACACGCAGGCGCACTTGCATATCCTTATTGTGGGTTACATATGTTTCATAGATAATTGTGCTTTCGTGAACTTTCATAATTCTGACCGTAACAGTTTCATATCTGTATTCCAGTTTATGGACTACTGCGAAACACATGTTCACCTTTACATATTTGAATGTGTGTACAGCACGAACGCTTTCATTACACTTTCAAGTTATATGTGCAGTGGTCGTAGGTCAACCGGGACTGCATTCACTTTGGCCGGATACCAGAACCACTATTCTATTGGTGTTTTCCCTCATTGATATGCATACCCATAGTACTTAGCTACATCAACATACGCCTCACCGTTTCACCTATGACACAGGCATCCATTCTCCTGCTGAGGAAAAAGGCGGTACTACATATTACACATTCCCTATTGCCTACTGCTGTGGACTCCGGCTGCATTGTTAATCACTCTGAGGATATGCAGAACACCAAGGTATATAGTCCAGCCACATACAGGTCTTTGATTGTCAGGGTGTTCATGTAGTGATCTGGGTTTAGGCTTGTCCACCTGGTGCACGGAACTTCCATGGCCAAGGTCAAATGTTAGACAGGGATTATGTCCCTATTTTGAAGTTTTACCTGTGTTTCTAGACACAAGTGATTGGGCACCTGTCAGAAGCTTATTCTGTTGGAATTACATATTATGGGTGGGGTTGTTACAGTCCATACTCCACGGTGAGGGGTGTTCCCATTCACATTTGACTATTACCTGTATACAGTCATACGGGGATTATTATTTTTGGAAATGAAGTGACTACAGGTACGCAGTTGTACATTACACAAGTGTGAAGGGCTGTTCCTGTAAATATGTATGGACCATACCTCTCAACCTCTTAGAGCACCGAACCTGCGCAAAACCTACACGATGGGGTGACAGTTAGGGACACATTTTAACGATTGCTCATACAAGCTTAGAACATTGATAGAATGCTAGGTTTTGCATTAGCATGACTTTTCTGCAGGTTGTGGAGTCTTATACTCAGGATATTTCTCATTATTTAGTGACGTCAATCCTCAGCTATTTACCACACTGGTGCAGATTGTCGGAGGCACACAACAACACTATGGGGCGAACCTGTGGTCATTCTTAGGGTTGCCACCTTTTCGACTGCCCAAAGTGGGACATGTTCTGTAGAGATGTCATATTTTCCAGGACAAAACATACCTACAGCCGTGCATAGTACAGAACTTTAACCTTTTTTGTACATATAATAGCTTATTCTAGTAACATTTGAATTGCTTATGCTACTTCACATAACATATTGAGGATTCATATATAAAATAACTGTTTTATGTGACTATTAAAGTAAATTAGGAAATAACATTGTCCTAAACTCTCAGGACATTTGCTATGTCTTGATTTTTTTCACAGGACACAACTGCCTACAGAGGGACTGTTACTCACAAAGTGGGACAGGTGGTGACCCTAGTCATTCTGCGAATATCCGGACAGTTGAGTGGTATGGAACGGACCTCTGTAATACACTGTTGTGTTCTGGCACAGCAGTAGCGCAGCATTAAAGACTGCAGTCGGAACGTGCTGACAGACAGTTGGGTTTCAGACTTCATACTCCAGACATTAATGCCAATGTGCAAACTGTTATTCTATCAAATTCTATGTTTCTAAGAGATATGTTTACAGATTGTCCCTGATTTTGAACCTTTGTCTCACTTATATTCACTGCTCTGTCCAGATATCTTGCTCACACAGGTTGACAGGTATGGTCAGTCATGACTGCACACAGTCAGTGTCCCTCACACTTGATCAGGCTTGACCTGTTTACGTAGTGTCTTCCTCGCCCTCATGCCGTTTTCCACTTTGCAGATGTGTGCATTATAATCTCCCTCCTATTCGTGTCTGGATACGTGCATCACGGGAAGGTATTTTATCCTGGGTGGTAGGTTATGCATGCCCACTTAGGGCTGGACAGTGTCATGGACCTGCACTGCACATTCTGACTTGTGTCCAGATATCTACTGGATTGGACATCATGTCGTCATACCCATTCTACCATTTACACAAGTTGGTCATCCCATGAGGGATATCCCAAAAATTGGACAAGACCAAAACAAGTTAGATAACGAAGATTTTTGTGGCTTCACGAAAATGTGCAGGGGGGTTTACCTGCAGGGGATACATGGTTTGCAATCCTGACACTGCCTAGGGAGACAATACCTACTACATATGCATAGGGGTCACTGTGTGTAGCTGTTTCTGCAACAAAACAGTGGACCAAGTACGGCTGGATTTGGTGGACATTCTGGTATGGTGGCAGGTTGTGTGTTGTGGAGGGTATGCTGGGTAGGCTATTATGCATCCAGGTGTGTTGCATTTGTTATGGCCAGTTCCATCAGGACCCATTTGTGCGTATGTGACGGTGTCGTATCTATACATTTGTCTCGCATATTTCCATATTCATATGTTTGTGGGATTGTGTTCTACACTATGGCCTGTCTGCTTGTCTTGCAGTTGTTTCTACATGAGGGTGTGTTTCTTTCAACTTCACCCACTGCCCCCTCATACACCTCCGGTTCACCTTTTCTGCAGATGACACAAGTATCGCCTTTGAGGAATTTACCATTAAACACACACCCCTGACACGTGAATTACTCACACCCCATAGAGCACTGCTTTGGTTGTTGGCCCATGACAAGGCCAGAGTTACACATTGACTACCCTACATGTGTCGGGTACCTTTATGGTTATGTGGACTACCCTGCCATGTTTGCTTTCCACATGCTATACCTCACGCACATAGGTACATGCCTTTACTTCACTTTCCTTACTTGGTTGGTGTATCCGGGTACTACCCGTTCGACTGTGTCACATACACGTTCGGATTATACAGCTTCCTTCTGAATTTTGCCAGCCTGTTCTACTCATTGGTAGGATGGCACCTTTTCCTATGTCCAAGCTATTCCTTACACATGTCCGACTGTTGTGGACATTGCCTCCCCACAGTCGACGGTTGTGTTTCCACCTTTTCAATTGGCCACAGTGTGACATTGGGTTACCACCTGTCCCACTTTGCGAGGGACAGTCCCTCTTTGGGCAGCTGTGTCCTGACATGTAATTGTAAACATGGCAAATGTCCTGAGATTTTAGGACAGACATATTTCTTATATTTTATGTGATAGTTGCATTAAACAGTTAATTCTGTTTCTGAAATACCTGACTGTTATGAGAAACAGAATAAGCATCTAAAATGCTACAGGAATACACTTTTCTGTAGGTAAAACAGTTATGTTCTGTCCTTTGTACTGGCTGTGGGTATGTGTTGGTCTGTACAATCTGATGTCTGTACCAAACATGTCCCACTTTGGCCATTTGTAAAGGTGGCAACCCTACTGTGACAGTTGTGGAGAACACAGCATATTTTACAGGCCAACACACACCCACGGTCAGTTCTGCCTATAGAACTTACAATTCTTGCCTATATCTAAGGTTATTCTTGTAGCATTTATCTTATTCTGTTTGTTCTGACATTTATGTAATATACGTCCAGTGGAATATGTTTAATGCAACTATTGCATGATGTCTACAGAGGAATTATGTCCTATATTCTTTGGACATTTGCCAGTTTTACATGTTTGTGGCAGGACACATCTGCCCACAGAGGGACTGTCACTCACAAAGTGGGACAGGTGGTAATCTTGGTCAACGGTACGGATCATACTGTTGCTTTCGGCCTACATGTGTCCGTGTTGTTATGGCTCGTTTATATGCTCCTTCTGTTTCGTTTACATGCGTATGCTATTTCGTATCACATTTGGTATGTGAAATACGGACATACCTTTTGTATGTGACTATTACATGGCTTGTGGGATATGATTCAGACATACGGTAACTACCTATATCTACATTTCTCCTTGTGTATTTTGTTATGGACATATCTGCACAGCTATGTTCCCTCCCTCACATTATGGGTTGGCTGGTGACCCTCTCCGTTGGACTGGATGTACCTACTGGCGACGCGCTAACATCTGATACATTTCACTTCCACATGGTATAGCTATCAACACTACATTGGACTAGAGGCACACGGTTTTCATGTCATTTGTTCATGGGTAGGGATCCGTTATTCCCTACCGTGCATTTGTGTTTGATTCTTCATTTTCTGTTCGCAAGGACTCTGCTTTGCATACGTTTCAGTCTCCACAGATACTGATAGGTACGATTACTATTGCTGGCGGAATGTAATATTCAGCAGTTTAGGCTGCTCCTCGACAGCCGACATTGACACGCCTCCCTGCGCAACTTCGATACGCCCCTTGCACTCGCGCACATTTACTATGCATGTGGCTGTGGCGGCTGCGCACCTTCATTAATATGCATATGGCGCGACTACTGCATATCTACGCCGCAGGGCCAGTGCAAGCCTTACGCCGGACTTGCACCGAGCTTCATGAATCCGGGGGAATGACTTATTGTCCCATGCTATTCGTGTATCTCCTGTCCATCTAATTAACTACCCAGCCTTTCTTTCTTTCTTTCTTTCTTTCTTTCTTTCTTTCTTTCTTTCTTTCTTTCTTTTTCTTTAATTTTTCTTATTTGTATATGGCTGTATACTTTAAGTCATCTACTATATGCACCTCTGGTCCCTTGCCATATTTCTGATTCCTGTCTTGTTACTTTTCTTTCTCTTAATACTTTTATGTAGACTCAATTTATTTAACTTGGGTTGAGTATTTCTGTTGTTTGACTTTTTAGAGTACTTTTGTGGTTGACAGTTTTTTTCATCCCTGCTAAATGACTTTCAGGATGGTGGCAGTTTTCTGATCTCTGTAAGACAGGAAGAATCTGTGAGCAAATGTCAGGTCCTAGCAACCTGCACCATTTCTTTGTATGAAGAAGCTATTTGGTGAAGCCTGGTTTCCTTGAAGTGGTTGTACTGATTAAAATGCACTTTTCTAGTTATAAAATGCACTTTTATAGTTAGCAAATTTGGTGCTGACATTATATATATATATATATATATATATATATATATATATATATATATATATGAATAGATACAGATCTATATGGTTGCAGTCTAAAACAGTGAGCACTAATATTAACATATGTTTTTCAGACTGTCATAACAGTGAATGCTCATATCAGCAAATGTTTTCAATTGAGTTTTAGCCAGCAGTCTTTTATATGGGATTGTGCTGCAGCAGGGTAAGGGAATTGCCCTTACTCTGCTGTTTTACAATTTTTGGAATTGGCATATATAACCAGCAGTGGGTGTGGTGGGTACAGGGGGGCTTGCCCCCTTCAAAAATGAGTTTTAATGTTGTTTTCAGTCATTTTAGATTAAATCTACAATGATTACATTTTCATTATTCAGTATTGCTAGTGTTTGATGTTTGATAAGACACTTATATTTATATATATATATATATATATATATATATATATATATATATATATATATATATATATATATATCATAGCAAAAAAGTACTTTTCTTGAGTATTAGCCATTTTTGTATTTAAAAAATATAGGAATTTGGTCAATTTTTGTGAAATCATTATTTCTCTTATATGCTATCTCACTCTGAATCATATATCAAGGTAGTTAGTACTTTAGATGATTCTCATAGTTTACAAAGAATAGTAAAAATTGAATGGCTTGACTACACGTCTTTTCATTCTCCACTATTGGTTTGCATAACATATGAAATTTTTTTCAATAATACATTTTCATTGTGGAAGGCAAAAAAAGCCTAATACGCTTCTAACAGAAGTAAATATAACCAGAATGAAAGATTTCGATGAGAAATAACGTAACTCTTCTTAATAAGCACATTGAAAATAAAATAAAGTCACTTTTCAAAACACACAGTCCAGATCCCATTTCATAGTTAAATTCTAGGCTAGCTACCCTAGCAGACCAGTTTAAGCCTAGTCAATTTCCCTTCAAAGGTGAGAATCAAACCCTGTACATTGTGTTTTTGAGGTAAACACCTTAATCATTATATCAGCTTCACAGCAACTGTAGAAGTCTTTCTTCTTGAAGGCCTTAAATGAAGAATTCTGTTAAGGAATAACTGGACAGAAGTTTGTTTTGATATCTGTAGGCTAGGTGGAAGACAGACAAAGGTTGCAGAAACATGAATCTTAATGAATAAGCCAGATGTTAATAAAATAGTCTTGGTGTGAGACAAATTGAATGATTTAACCCTTGTGGTCATAGTCTATGTAACAAGTGTCTTCACCTTCTCTGTGTAAGATTTCCTTGCACTACACCATTTATCTTTTAAAATATTCAATAACTGTATAGAGAAAGAAGTGCTACCAGGAATCAAGTGCATATGCTTTGTGCTGACAACCCCACAGTTTTGAGGCTGACGTAAAACTTTGCCACATTGGTAGGTTTAAAATGATGTTTCTAGAGGTAATAGCCCTGACAAAATTACCTATCTCAGTATCAGTGAAAACCAATGTGCCTGGGCCAAGAGGAAGCTATCATCTTGAAAATGATCTTGTCTTGTTGAGAAATTTTGGGATTCAGTGAAGAGAAGGAAAGACATGAAGCAGCATTTGCTCCTATTGAAAAGAGATGACATCTTTCACTGAATTTGCATTTTGTGTACCTGGTAATTGATTTTGCTGGCCTGGAACATGAGCTGCTAGCAGTTACTATCTGAATTCCCTCTGGACAATTGGAAATATTAAATACCTCCTTGGTTGTACAATATTGTTTGTTTTAGTTTCCATGAATCCTGGATGAAAGTTGTCCTGAAAGTTTGTTAGAGCTCTATATAATCCTTTCATCTACCTCTGGTTGCTGTGAAGCAGCTAAACTTAAGACTAACTGACTTGAAATAACATTTTTAAACAATTCACATTATTTTCATATATATGAAGATATATGAACATGTATAATCTAGTCATATTAAAAATTTGCAAACATATTTCCAAACTACTATCTCATGAGTCCATTAGTTTTCTCCATAGCTATTACCAGGATCTAATGTATTAACTTGAATGTACATTGTTAGAGTTTTAGCTTCTTGCTGACTATCACTTGATTTATTGTATACTTGTGAAATAAAGTGCTTTTATATAATGGCATACCCCCCCACACATAACCTGATCTATAAATATACTGGCTCCTAGCTCACACATACTTAGAAGAAGTATATTTACACACAGTCTGTGAATTTGGATGTCTAACACTAGAGAACAAGGAGAGCATTCTTCTGAGAGCAGATACGCCACGAGCAGATGAATGTTAAGTAAATAACAGACAGCCCTTTTCTTTTTTTTTTTTCATTTATAATCTTCCCTTGATGTAACATTATTGATAATTCATAGCAAACCCACTGGCACATCAGAATTGAGTTATACTAAACAAGGATGTCCCATGTAACCTATTCTATTTGCTCTGGGCATGGAAATATTGGCAGATTCAAGTCGTAACAATATAAAAATCAAAGGAATAGATGTTTATGAACAATACAATTCTAAAGTAATATTATTTGCTGATGACATAATACTAAGATTATCTAATACAAAAGAGACATTAGAAGAATTAGATATATTAATTGACAAATTTCACATGACTTCAGGACTCCATTTCAATAAATCAAAATCAAAATTTTTATTTTTAAATAAAAAAAGAACTGCAGACTAAGGGGTATCACATCACAGGGAAACAAAAATTTACCTTAAAATATCTAGGAATTGAGTTATGCAAGGATAATAATGAATTAGCCTAAAAGAAATACAATACTATCATCAATACAATTAAAATCTCTGTGGAAAAATGGAACGTAATAATATTAACATTTGAAGATAGACTGCAGTTAATAAAACTGGTTTTACTGCCCACAATCCTATATATAGCCTTGGCAATACAACTGTTACCAGAAAGGAATATATTTAAAGAAATAAATGCATGCCTAATAATTTTCTTATGATTTCCCAAAAGAAACAGAATAGCTTTAATACATATCAGACCATGGAAACAAGGAGGACTAAACTTTCCTGATATAGAAACATATATAAAAGCATCAACATATAAAACAATCTCAGATTGGATAAATCCAAATTACTCTGCAAATTGGAAAGAATTACTAACTGTAATATCAATAAATGAATTTGATTTACAAAAGAAATTTCAAATAACAGATAAAAAAAATTTGCCACGGCACATATTATGTATTAGTATGCAATGTAACATAACTAAACCCACTAAGATTCATATGATTAATTATTACATTGACTCATTTAGGAAAATTATTAATGCAAATATAGATTTAAAAATCTGGTTTAATCTTTTAACACCATGTATAGTCACAAAGAACTTTCCACATAAAATATATAAAGAAATTATTAATTCCTGGGAACAGAAAGGATTTGTTTGTTGGCTCCAATGTATCAAAGAATTAAAAGTTTTAGATATGCAAGTAATAAAAACAACATACAAAATTCCACAACCAGACTGGCTAACTTTACAGAGTATTTTGTCATATTTGTAAGATTTAAGTAGAATAATCTTTTAAAGACATACCTAAATTTACAAAATACATATATGAAATCATATATAATGACTTTGACATGGGAAACAGTATTTCAAAATTTTACAAAATATCGATAAACTATAAAACAACACCCAAAACCTCATATTGGAAATATATAACAAAAGGACACTCAATACAGTTAACCGAAGATATTAAAACAAATATCTTATTATCGATAAAATATAGATCCTTTACACAATACTGGAAAGTTTTTAATTGGAAATGGTTGCAGAGAGCATTCTTAACCCCAGACAGAATCAATAAAATTAGTTCTTCCATAAAAGGAATATGTTGTGAGCAAGTACACAATGCAAATTGGAACCACATTTTTCTTTGATTGTGTTAAAATTAAGCTATTTTGGAATGCTATTAATAACTTTCTACAAGCTTTATTTAATTAATCATTTTATTTAACTAAAGCTCTTGTATTATTAAATGTGAATGAAGGTCCTCATATGAATAGGTCAAATATGTATCTAGTATGGACTATACTTTCAATTTCAAGGAAATATATAACAAGAAGATGGAATACAAACACAATACCCATGTTGGAAGACTTCTACAGCCTACTGAAGACCACAGCATTATTGGAAATTAAATTTAAAGATCTAAGAATTTATCCAAAGCCATTTATCAACAACCCTTGGGGAAAAGTCTTATTGTTGATTGGCACTATACAATAATTGATCAGACACTCTGTTAATGGCTTGGACATACTTATAAAGTAACTGTATACATTAAGATCTGTTATAGTGTCAGGCTAATGTAAACAGTATACATAGTTATTTAAGATGTTATACTATGGAATTCATTCAAATGTATTTGAAAAATAAAAAAAAATTCTGAGAAGAAAGAATTGAGTTATACTGTCAAATCTTTCTTTTTTTTCAAAATTTTGATAACTGGTTATTATTATTACATGTTTGTATACTGTAAATATGAATGGGGTATGTGTTTTCTAAACAATTTAATTCTTGTCATGTAGAAATAACATTATACCAAATGTAAAATAATCCAGCTATTTTGGTCAGTTCCTTGGCATACAGGGATAAAGCCTTAAATATAACTCTAATGACCCAAGTTCACATAGTTGCTGAGGTGCTAACAAAAATAGAGGACAGTGGATAAGAGAGAGCGGCTGTCACTAGTTTGTCCATCTTGTGGACAAAGAGTGACATTTCCAGTCAGATGATCAGCACAAAGTCAGTGGAGGCTTGCCAGGCGCCAGAATAGCTAGGACTGAGGATGTGTGCTTGGCACTGCCAGGATGGGGGCAGCAATCCTCATTAGCATGTTCGTGCAAACTTGCACATGCATGAGGAGTGCATTAAAAATTACTGTAATGAGACAGCCACACACACTAGCCAGCAGTGATGGTGGTAAGCTCTAAAGTAAAAAACAATGATGCATACCTGAATGACATTCTTCTGTAATAGGCCTTCACCTCATCAAGGAATTAATTTTGCAGTTGATTGTGGGAGGGCGGATCACTGACAGGCAGAGGGGGATAAAAAAAAGACCCAGGAAAAAATTACTTCAGTCAAAACATGATTTGTCTCTACATCATACAGACACCCATTACTTGGCACATAGACATCCAAATGTCTTTACAGTACTAGTTTTCTTTAGTTTGCATATGATTATAACACATTTCATGTAAATTATATGGATACGGTGATTTGTAAAGGTGATGGTAGATTTATGTCAAATGTATTTACGAAACCACTTTTCATATTTAGTATCAGAGTAATTGTCCATTTTCATTGAAGTGAAGACTTATTAAAGGACAGTTTATCTGATTATCAGGGATGATATCTGAAGATTCAATCTATGAATTAGAAAATAATAAACTGATATTTTTTTTTTGCTTAGGGGATACCCAAAAATTTAGGTCGATGAGCTAAGCTTTGAGATTAGTACACACAGAAAGAATAAGCACCCATTGTTGGGCGAAGGTTTACATGACCCTGTTTGTAACACTAATGGGCATGAAGAGTCCAACAGCTTAAATAAGAATGCTTATAAAAAGGGCTTATATTTTACAATTTAATGAAAGGTCTGGTATTATTAAGGAGGTTATTAAAAGCAATTGGAGCATTTTTAAGGCTACTAGTACAATTCTGGAACACACGGGAGAGCAACCAAGAATTGTCTACAAGATGGCTGATAATTTAAAAAAGATATTTGAGTACAACAATTCTAACAAATACAAGGTAGAACAGACTACTAAGTGCGGTAGTTGTAGAAAATGTTATGATATATTTCTGGGTACAGAACTAATACATGAAGATTCATTGAGATCTGTAGTGATATTCCATAAAGATAATTGTTTAACCACCAGGGTAGTTTACTTAGCTAAATGTTCAGGTTGCCCTGCATTTTATTTGGGCAAGACTGAAGGCACTCTTAGTAAGAAAATTTATAATGCTCTCTTTATGAAGTCAGTAGTTTGTTCAAATTTATAAAAAAAAATGACTTTGCAATCCTGGAAAAGGTTGATCCTAACCTGAGAGGAGGAGCTTGGGAGACAAAATTCAAGTATAGGGAACTGATATGGGTATTTTGACTAAATACTGCTAACGTACCAGAGTTGAATGAATTTATCCACTGTACCAGTACTGAAGTTAAAGGCAGATAAATTATGACTTTATGTACAACCATATTTTTTTGGTTTTGATGTGAATGTTTATCTTTATATTTATATTTTTAGAAAACATGGAATGATTAATTTAGTATATTGTTTAGTACTGCTTTACTATTAATGTGATTTTGCTTTAAATGAATTTCTGTTAGAAAGGTATATTCTTGAACTCTTTAATGATGTGTAAATTTGAACTAAATAAACCTGCAACTATAATATGTATTTTAAATACTTAACTACATCAGTGTATGGAGAGATATTTATTGGCAAATATGTGATGTATTTTCTAGTTCTGACAAGGTCTGGTGTATTTTGCAATATGACAAAAATGCTTAACTCTGGAACCCTTGTATTTTTGGTATTAAAATACATTTGGCTTTAGCAGTGTTTGTATTTGTTTTAACTTATCTCCCATTCAATGTCTTTGCATGTTATGTGATTTGGTAACTAAATAGCCAGATAAACAAACAACAAAATAAATACAAGAAAATACAAGATGAGAAAAGAAAAAAAAAAGAAAAGAAAATTAATACAGCTATATCCATAACACGAAGACCAAAAGTCAAAATAATCATGTTGTGGTATTTCAGCATATAAGTTCTTCTGCAGTTCTTCATTACTTCTTCTAAGGATAAAAATCTATAATAATATCATGATTCTTACAAATCAGCTCAAATGTTATGATGGGTTTAAAGATGAGATGATTACTTACTGTTTTCTCTGGACTTCAGGAGAGATTACCGGACTTCTGCTGCTAGCTCTTGGATTTCCAATATCCATATGACTTTTCCCGAAGTGGTTTACTAGAAAATATTAAGCTGTTTCACATATATAGTCTTACATTGACAAGCAGCAGCAAAAGGCCTTTATAGTCATTAGAATGTTCCATCCTTCGAAAGTGCATTATACTTTCCGAAAGGTTTGACATTATGAATTCTTTTCAGTGATGAAACAGCGGTACATATTCAGAATACATTTGGAATGAGTTATTGCACTAGAAGTAAAAATATACACATTTGTCCAAAAAATGAAGTATTACTACATATATGGCACAACTCAAACTCCCTGTGCTGGCAGTGGTAGCACAAGGGGAGAGGGGGCAGGGATGTCAAATTCACAGCTAGGCTGAATTTAAATTATTAAGAATAGAATGTTAGTTATGGAATTATTTTGCCCTTGAGCATCTAATTAGAACTTTTTTACTAATGCTTCCTAAAGTGGACCAACATACAGATTTTTGTTCATACATAATAAATCCAGAGTTCTGCAATCATTTGATATAGGTTCATAGGCAAATATTTGGCTCATTGCACTTGTGGGCCATTTTAAGCCTAGCCAGTTTCCCTTTTTTTGCACTCAAAATAACCTACCCATTTGGTTAGAGATTGGCCTTACCCATCCCATGATTTATAATTATATATTAACCCTAATGAGAATAACTGGGCTCATACCATAGATAATTTGAGGGCACCCATATATGGGATAAAGCATTTAGGAGCCACCTCTGCCCATTCATAGTAGGGGGAAGCCCTGGGATAAATCCTCTGTTTCCCATTCATAAATGTAAGTTGCGTTTGAATATGGACAGAGATCAACTTTGTTTTATGTGGCTGGGGAGTCCGTTCCTCTGTGAGATACACCTGTAATTACAAACCATTCTGATAATGCTACAGAAGAGATTTAGATCCTTAGACTGAGTATTTCTGATGACATTTGACTTGCTGATGTGCAGTAAATCCATCAGTAATGGGTCAGAGGATGCCTTGTATACCAGACACAGGTCAACCCTTGGCTGTCTGTGGGATACAGAGGATACTCACTGGCCTTTGAGTCGGTCCATGAAGAACATGTTGTTTAGGCCATATATCCCTTTAGTGGGTGCTCTAGTTGTTGCCAAGAAGCAACAGCTCACGGCCAAAGTAAACACCAGAACCTGGATACAATGATGTTCGACCAAAATCCTTTATTTACACCTTCGTTGTCCACAGAAAAAACGTACAGCTCACAAATGAACACACCAATGCAGTCAAGCGCTTTCGCCCGGGCTCTCCCAGGCTTTTTCAAGACAATTAGAAACTGGGAATACCTTCCATTTTTATATGCTTTTGGCTTCCCAATCATCCTATTATTAATTGTAATTGATTGCAATTACTTGTACTTAATTAAGCCATGCTTGATGCTTAAAGCTGTATTGACAGATGCTTTTGTCTTAAAAATAGCTTCAACCACCATGTTACACATACATTTTCATTACTTAACAAAACATTATCATTTACATTATTAAACGTCCATAAATAACAAATTTAAGTGAAACCTATAAAATTTATAAGTTAAAAGTTTGTTTATCTTGCAAAAGACCAAGTAGTTAAAAACTGTTTAAGCATATTGTGACTATAAGCAAGTCATATTAAAATCCTATCCTTCAAATTTTTAAATGGCATTAATAAATAACTGTTAACAAACAACAATTATTAATAACAATAGTAATATTGTTACGGGTAACTTCAATGTAGTAATTATTTAAGCTGCCTCTTAAAGGAATAGAAAGTCAATGATTAAAAAAGTTCTGCTTAAAAATATTTATAAAACACTTTCAAATATATCAGCCTATAATGTTTACTTAATAAATGATCTTACTTTAATATAAATTATGTAAATTTGACTTAGTGCCAAAACATTTATAGATATTATGAACATCTTTTTACCTAGCCCATGCTAAAACTGTCATCCTATATTCATCCTTACTCACAACAAGCAGATATGTTCTTGGGTATAATATTGCTTAAACAAACAAAAAACTATTAAGGAACTTTGTCAGTTTTACATAAGGTTATTTCACTATAGTCTTGCTCTTCGCAGCTTAAGGGCACTATTGATACTTATGGCATCATTAAGACCTGGTGGCTTCGTGGCATTTAGTTTAATCTGCCATAGCAATTCTTTATATTCTAGAGATGCCTCCCAGTCACCTCCTCTTATGCTGGTACTTACTTGTTCTAACACCAAAATTTTAAGCACATATTAACACAAGTTACAGAGTGCTTAAAAATGCATTGGATTCTTTTTTGTTTTTAACTTCATAATTGTGCTCATATATCCTTCTTTTTAGAGTCCTTTCAGTTTTTCCAACATAAAAGCTTAAACAATATTCACAAATTCCCAGGTAGACAACTCCTTTGGAGTTACAATTAAAATGACCCCTTGGACATATGTTAATATTTCTAGATTTTAAATAAATCCCTTTGTTATGTAATATAAAACTACATTGATTGCAAGAATTGCATTTGTAGGTTCCTCTAGTGGGCTGGTTTATATTATTGCTGGTTATTGCGCTCCTTTCCAGAAGTTCTTTCAAGTTACAATCCCTTTTTCTAACGAATTGGGGTTTAATGGAAACACTTTTTTTAAGGTCATCATTAATAAAAAGAATGGGCCAAAACTTATATATGGTGTTCTCAATTTCCACATTGCCCTTGTTGTATGTGTATAAGAAAGAAGGCTTTTTAAATTTATCATTCATGTTTATGCTAACTACTTCTTGGGTTTGTTTGGAACCTAGTAATGGAGGGTAATGTGTGCTTCTTTTCTGAGAGATTTCATTAGCCAACATTACAAAAAGCTCAATTGGATAATCTTTCTCAAGAAATAGCTTTTTCAAGTATTCTTTTTCGTTGCTGAAGAGACCTTCCGTACTACAGATTCTAGATGCTCTTATTAGTTGACCTTTTATGATCCCCTTCTTTTGAAACAGTGGGTGATTACTCTCAAAATGTAAAAGCATATTTGAGTAAGTGTTTTTTCTGAAAATACATGATTCAAACTGTTTTGATATGCTATTCTTCCTTAAGGTTACATCTAGATACTGCAGCTCCAAAGGGTTGATTTTGTATGTAAACTTTAAAAAACTGGTAGAGTCATTAATATGTTGTATGAATTTTTCAAATTCAGCAATATTGCCATTCCATAAAATACAGATGTCATCCAGGAATCTTTTATAGTGAACAATATTTTTACCCAATTTGTTGAGAAAATAAATTTACTTTCCCAAAAATGTAACACTAAATTTGAGTAGGCCGTGGCACAAGGTGTGCCCATTGCAACCCCTTTTTGTTGCTTGAATAGTTCTCCATTGAAAATAATAAAGTTATTATTAAGTATAAGTTCCATAAATTCAACTATTAAGTTGATTATGTTGCTGCTGAAACCCGATTTTTCAATGAGAATTCTGCTGAACCATTCTATGCCGATGGTATGGGGTATGCTGGGAAATAAGTCCACTATGTCGATGGTAACCATATAGTTTGTCATGTCAAAGAATTCACTCTTTATTCCTTTTAAAAATTCCCATGAGTCCTTGCAGAGGCATTGTATTGATGAAACAAGTTTTTTGGTTGAAATGTCAATAAATTTGCCCAATGGTTCAGTAATGCCTTTTGCACCAGCAACTATTGGCCTAAATTTTAAGGGGTCAAGACCCTTATGGACTTTCGGAATGCCAAATATAATTGGCGTCAGTGGTTTTTGAACATAAAGATAGTTAAATAACTTCTCATTCAGAACTCCTTGCATGAGATGGTCTTCCAACTTGAATTTAATATTTGCATATGCGATATTACGTTCATTAATAGAGACCTCTGTGTATTTTTCTGTGTCATGCAAAATATTGGAAATATGTGCTTCATATTCGTGTTTGTACATAAGCACTACCCCACCCCCCTTGTCCGGTTTCATTGCTCTAATTTCTTCTTGCTTAAGGTACTTTATGGTGTTAAAATAATCCTTTGTGAGGTTATTAGTATTATGCTCCTTCCTTTTCTTAAAAGGCATCTGAATTCTGTTCCCACCATATCCTCAAACACTTTTAGGACAGGATGGAGGGGTGGGTTAAATGTGCTAGCTCTTTGAAAGAGGTTGTTGGTATTCTGCTCACCTTTAAAATAAATGTTCAAATTTAAGTTTCTGGTAAAGAGCTTTAGGTCCAGAATAGTTTTTGAGATGTTCATTGGCTTCTCAGGTACATAATGAAATCCCTTCTTAAATAATTCAAAAAACAATACATCTGCCTTCACATCAGTATAGTTGTAAATAGAGAAATTCCCTTGTTTTGCTACTGTACAGGTTGGCATTTGAATTGTTTCTATCATTAAAGAGGGCATTGGAGCAACTATCTCTTGAATTTGCTCCACCCTGGGCTGACTGATTTGCTTCTTTGTATACTTGCCTCCCTGGGGCGTGAAAACCCTGATCCTGAACCTGATTTTGATTGGGCTTGTAAGGCGGTCTCTCCCTCTTTTGGGGTATAGTTTTTATTTTGGCCGCCATACCCTCATACCTCTCATTATATAATCCTCTTGTCATGTTTTGTAATTGTTATTATAATTGTATTTTCTGGGATAAGCCCTCTCAGCATTTCTTGAAAATATGTATGCTGCTCCATTGTTATAATCCTGCAAATCTCTTTCTAGCTTCTTAATCTTTCTTTGTACTATCCTATCACAGTGCTTATCTACTTCTATAAATGTATTCTCATAGTCCCTTTTGATGCTTGAAAAATTCATATTATCAGTTATGCTGGCGTTAATTGAATCAATTTCAGCCAGAAGTACATTTGTTTTATCTTCATAATCAACCACCATTAGTTTAAGTAACTCCAGGCCTGTTCTGTCATACAAATCTGAAATTTCATTAAATAACTTTGAACCTGGAATGGCATTATTGGGCATTTTGTTAAAGCGCAGCCCTTTAGGAACCCGCCCCACTCTAATGCATTCATTCAGGTATTCTATTTCCAACTGAGTAGTTTTAAAGGAATACAATTTGTTGTTAAATTCTACAACAATCTGCTCAAGTTGAGCATTATTTGAATTAACATTTTTATCAAAATTCATCATACCTTCAGCAAACCTGTAATGTTTGCTAGTCCATTTTTTAATATTAAAACTATTCTGTACAGTCCCTTGCTTCGGCGCTGAACCTGAACCCTTTTCATGCTGCTCGTTTAGCGTTTGGCATGAATTATGGAGATCCTCTGTAATATCAACATAAGTGTTCCTTTTACGTTTAACCACCGGTTCCTGGTTGTCCCTTACGTTTTGTTGGTTGGGCGGCAAGCCCGGTGTACTATTGCTGCCTTCGTTCAGCAACAAACCACTAAGTTGTGAAAGCAGGCAGATAACCTGCTTAAACTCGCCTCTGGTGACAGGCATCATCAGAACGTTCGACGTCATCTTCGGTGCTTAAAATAGCAGGAGTTTTGTTGAAATCCACAGTCCCAGGATTCTCGGCCATGATACCACAACAGTAACAATAATCCCAAACAGAAGAGCGAATGCAACCAAGAAGCAACAGCTCACGGCCAAAGTAAACACCAGAACCTGGATACAATGATGTTCGACCAAAATCCTTTATTTACACCTTCGTTGTCCACAGAAAAAACGTACAGCTCACAAATGAACACACCAATGCAGTCAAGCGCTTTCGCTCGGCTCTCCCAGGCTTTTTCAAGACAATTAGAAACTGGGAATACCTTCCATTTTTATATGCTTTTGGCTTCCCAATCATCCTATTATTAATTGTAATTGATTGCAATTACTTGTACTTAATTAAGCCATGCTTGATGCTTAAAGCTGTATTGACAGATGCTTTTTGTCTTAAAAATAGCTTCAACCACCATGTTACACATACATTTTCATTACTTAACAAAACATTATCATTTACATTATTAAAAGTCCATAAATAACAAATTTAAGTGAAACCTATAAAATTTATAAGTTAAAAGTTTGTTTATCTTGCAAAAGACCAAGTAGTTAAAAACTGTTTAAGCATATTGTGACTATAAGCAAGTCATATTAAAATCCTATCCTTCAAATTTTTAAATGGCATTAATAAATAACTGTTAACAAACAACAATTATTAATAACAATAGTAATATTGTTACGGGTAACTTCAATGTAGTAATTATTTAAGCTGCCTCTTAAAGGAATAGAAAGTCAATGATTAAAAAAGTTCTGCTTAAAAATATTTATAAAACACTTTCAAATATATCAGCCTATAATGTTTACTTAATAAATGATCTTACTTTAATATAAATTATGTAAATTTGACTTAGTGCCAAAACATTTATAGATATTATGAACATCTTTTACCTAGCCCATGCTAAAACTGTCATCCTATATTCATCCTTACTCACAACAAGCAGATATGTTCTTGGGTATAATATTGCTTAAACAAACAAAAAACTATTAAGGAACTTTGTCAGTTTTACATAAGGTTATTTCACTATAGTCTTGCTCTTCGCAGCTTAAGGGCACTATTGATACTTATGGCATCATTAAGACCTGGTGGCTTCGTGGCATTTAGTTTAATCTGCCATAGCAATTCTTTATATTCTAGAGATGCCTCCCAGTCACCTCCTCTTATGCTGGTACTTACTTGTTCTAACACCAAAAATTTTAAGCACATATTAACACAAGTTACAGAGTGCTTAAAAAATGCATTGGATTCTTTTTTGTTTTTAACTTCATAATTGTGCTCATATATCCTTCTTTTTAGAGTCCTTTCAGTTTTTCCAACATAAAAGCTTAAACAATATTCACAAATTCCCAGGTAGACAACTCCTTTGGAGTTACAATTAAAATGACCCCTTGGACATATGTTAATATTTCTAGATTTTAAATAAATCCCTTTGTTATGTAATATAAAACTACATTGATTGCAAGAATTGCATTTGTAGGTTCCTCTAGTGGGCTGGTTTATATTATTGCTGGTTATTGCGCTCCTTTCCAGAAGTTCTTTCAAGTTACAATCCCTTTTTCTAACAAATTGGGGTTTAATGGAAACACTTTTTTTAAGGTCATCATTAATAAAAAGAATGGGCCAAAACTTATATATGGTGTTCTCAATTTCCACATTGCCCTTGTTGTATGTGTATAAGAAAGAAGGCTTTTTAAATTTATCATTCATGTTTATGCTAACTACTTCTTGGGTTTGTTTGGAACTTAGTAATGGAGGGTAATGTGTGCTTCTTTTCTGAGAGATTTCATTAGCCAACATTACAAAAAGCTCAATTGGATAATCTTTCTCAAGAAATAGCTTTTTCAAGTATTCTTTTCGTTGTTGAAGAGACCTTCCGTACTACAGATTCTAGATGCTCTTATTAGTTGACCTTTTATGATCCCCTTCTTTTGAAACAGTGGGTGATTACTCTCAAAATGTAAAAGCATATTTGAGTAAGTGTTTTTTCTGAAAATACATGATTCAAACTGTTTTGATATGCTATTCTTCCTTAAGGTTACATCTAGATACTGCAGCTCCAAAGGGTTGATTTTGTATGTAAACTTTAAAAAACTGGTAGAGTCATTAATATGTTGTATGAATTTTTCAAATTCAGCAATATTGCCATTCCATAAAATACAGATGTCATCCAGGAATCTTTTATAGTGAACAATATTTTTACCCAATTTGTTGAGAAAATAAATTTACTTTCCCAAAAATGTAACACTAAATTTGAGTAGGCCGTGGCACAAGGTGTGCCCATTGCAACCCCTTTTTGTTGCTTGAATAGTTCTCCATTGAAAATAATAAAGTTATTATTAAGTATAAGTTCCATAAATTCAACTATTAAGTTGATTATGTTGCTGCTGAAACCCGATTTTTCAATGAGAATTCTGCTGAATCATTCTATGCCGATGGTATGGGGCATGCTGGGAAATAAGTCCACTATGTCGATGGTAACCATATAGTTTGTCATGTCAAAGAATTCACTCTTTATTCCTTTTAAAAATTCCCATGAGTCCTTGCAGAGGCATTGTATTGATGAAACAAGTTTTTTGGTTGAAATGTCAATAAATTTGCCCAATGGTTCAGTAATGCCTTTTGCACCAGCAACTATTGGCCTAAATTTTAAGGGGTCAAGACCCTTATGGACTTTCGGAATGCCAAATATAATTGGCGTCAGTGGTTTTTGAACATAAAGATAGTTAAATAACTTCTCATTCAGAACTCCTTGCATGAGATGGTCTTCCAACTTGAATTTAATATTTGCATATGCAATATTACGTTCATTAATAGAGACCTCTGTGTATTTTTCTGTGTCATGCAAAATATTGGAAATATGTGCTTCATATTCGTGTTTGTACATAAGCACTACCCCACCGTCCTTGTCCGGTTTCATTGCTCTAATTTCTTCTTGCTTAAGGTACTTTATGGTGTTAAAATAATCCTTTGTGAGGTTATTAGTATTATGCTCCTTCCTTTTCTTTAAAAGGCATCTGAATTCTGTTTCCACCATATCCTCAAACACTTTTAGGACAGGATGGAGGGGTGGGTTAAATGTGCTAGCTCTTTGAAAGAGGTTGTTGGTATTCTGCTCACCTTTAAAATAAATGTTCAAATTTAAGTTTCTGGTAAAGAGCTTTAGGTCCAGAATAGTTTTGAGATGTTCATTGGCTTCTCAGGTACATAATGAAATCCCTTCTTAAATAATTCAAAAAACAATACATCTGCCTTCACATCAGTATAGTTGTAAATAGAGAAATTCCCTTGTTTTGCTACTGTACAGGTTGGCATTTGAATTGTTTCTATCATTAAAGAGGGCATTGGAGCAACTATCTCTTGAATTTGCTCCACCCCTGGGCTGACTGATTTGCTTCTTTGTATACTTGTCTCCCTGGGGCGTAGTGAAAACCCTGATCCTGAACCTGATTTTGATTGGGCTTGTAAGGCGGTCTCTCCCCTCTTTTTGGGGTATAGTTTTTATTTTGGCCGCCATATCCCTCATACCCCTCATACCTCTCATTATATAATCCTCTTGTCATGTTTTTGTAATTGTTATTATAATTGTATTTTCTGGGATAAGCCCTCTCAGCATTTCTTGAAAATATGTATGCTGCTCCATTGTTATAATCCTGCAAATCTCTTTCTAGCTTCTTAATCTTTCTTTGTACTATCCTATCACAGTGCTTATCTACTTCTATAAATGTATTCTCATAGTCCCTTTTGATGCTTGAAAATTCATATTATCAGTTATGCTGGCGTTAATTGAATCAATTTCAGCCAGAAGTACATTTGTTTTATCTTCATAATCAACCACCATTAGTTTAAGTAACTCCAGGCCTGTTCTGTCATACAAATCTGAAATTTCATTAAATAACTTTGAACCTGAATGGCATTATTGTGCATTTTGTTAAAGCGCAGCCCTTTAGGAACCCGCCCCACTCTAATGCATTCATTCAGGTATTCTATTTCCAACTGAGTAGTTTTAAAGGAATACAATTTGTTGTTAAATTCTACAACAATCTGCTCAAGTTGAGCATTATTTGAATTAACATTTTATCAAAATTCATCATACCTTCAGCAAACCTGTAATGTTTGCTAGTCCATTTTAATATTAAAACTATTCTGTACAGTCCCTTGCTTCGCGCTGAACCTGAACCCTTTTCATGCTGCTCGCTTAGCGTTTGGCATGAATTATGGAGATCCTCTGTAATATCAACATAAGTGTTCCTTTTACGCTTAACCACCGGTTCCTGGTTGTCCCTTACGTTTTGTTGGTTGGGCGGCAAGCCCGGTGTACTATTGCTGCCTTCGTTCAGCAACAAACCACTAAGTTGTGAAAGCAGGCAGATAACCTGCTTAAACTCGCCTCTGGTGACAGGCGCATCATCAGAACGTTCGACGTCATCTTCGGTGCTTAAAATAGCAGGAGTTTTGTTGAAATCCACAGTCCCAGGATTCTCGGCCATGATACCACAACAGTAACAATAATCCCAAACAGAAGAGCGAATGCAACCAAGAAGCAACAGCTCACGGCCAAAGTAAACACCAGAACCTGGATACAATGATGTTCGACCAAAATCCTTTATTTACACCTTCGTTGTCCACAGAAAAAACGTACAGCTCACAAATGAACACACCAATGCAGTCAAGCGCTTTCGCCCGGGCTCTCCCAGGCTTTTTCAAGACAATTAGAAACTGGGAATACCTTCCATTTTTATATGCTTTTGGCTTCCCAATCATCCTATTATTAATTGTAATTGATTGCAATTACTTGTACTTAATTAAGCCATGCTTGATGCTTAAAGCTGTATTGACAGATGCTTTTTGTCTTAAAAATAGCTTCAACCACCATGTTACACATACATTTTCATTACTTAACAAAACATTATCATTTACATTATTAAAAGTCCATAAATAACAAATTTAAGTGAAACCTATAAAATTTATAAGTTAAAAGTTTGTTTATCTTGCAAAAGACCAAGTAGTTAAAAACTGTTTAAGCATATTGTGACTATAAGCAAGTCATATTAAAATCCTATCCTTCAAATTTTTAAATGGCATTAATAAATAACTGTTAACAAACAACAATTATTAATAACAATAGTAATATTGTTACGGGTAACTTCAATGTAGTAATTATTTAAGCTGCCTCTTAAAGGAATAGAAAGTCAATGATTAAAAAAGTTCTGCTTAAAAATATTTATAAAACACTTTCAAATATATCAGCCTATAATGTTTACTTAATAAATGATCTTACTTTAATATAAATTATGTAAATTTGACTTAGTGCCAAAACATTTATAGATATTATGAACATCTTTTACCTAGCCCATGCTAAAAGTGTCATCGTATATTCATCCTTACTCACAAGAAGCAGATATGTTCTTGGGTATAATATTGCTTAAACAAACAAAAACTATTCAGGAACTTTGTCAGTTTTACATAAGGTTATTTCACTATAGTCTTGCTCTTCGCAGCTTAAGGGCACTATTGATACTTATGGCATCATTAAGACCTGGTGGCTTCGTGGCATTTAGTTTAATCTGCCATAGCAATTCTTTATATTCTAGAGATGCCTCCCAGTCACCTCCTCTTATGCTGGTACTTACTTGTTCTAACACCAAAATTTTAAGCACATATTAACACAAGTTACAGAGTGCTTAAAAAATGCATTGGATTCTTTTTTTGTTTTTAACTTCATAATTGTGCTCATATATCCTTCTTTTTAGAGTCCTTTCAGTTTTTCCAACATAAAAGCTTAAACAATATTCACAAATTCCCAGGTAGACAACTCCTTTGGAGTTACAATTAAAATGACCCTTGGACATATGTTAATATTTCTAGATTTTAAATAAATCCCTTTGTTATGTAATATAAAACTACATTGATTGCAAGAATTGCATTTGTAGGTTCCTCTAGTGGGCTGGTTTATATTATTGCTGGTTATTGCGCTCCTTTCCAGAAGTTCTTTCAAGTTACAATCCCTTTTTCTAACAAATTGGGGTTTAATGGAAACACTTTTTTTAAGGTCATCATTAATAAAAAGAATGGGCCAAAACTTATATATGGTGTTCTCAATTTCCACATTGCCCTTGTTGTATGTGTATAAGAAAGAAGGCTTTTAAATTTATCATTCATGTTTATGCTAACTACTTCTTGGGTTTGTTTGGAACTTAGTAATGGAGGGTAATGTGTGCTTCTTTTCTGAGAGATTTCATTAGCCAACATTACAAAAAGCTCAATTGGATAATCTTTCTCAAGAAATAGCTTTTCAAGTATTCTTTTTCGTTGTTGAAGAGACCTTCCGTACTACAGATTCTAGTTGCTCTAATTAGTTGACCTTTAAGCATCCCCTTCTTTGGAAACAGTGGGTGATTACTCTCAAAATGTAAAAGCATATTTGAGTAAGTGTTTTTCTGAAAATACATGATTCAAACTGTTTTGATATGCTATTCTTCCTTAAGGTTACATCTAGATACTGCAGCTCCAAAGGGTTGATTTTGTATGTAAACTTTAAAAAACTGGTAGAGTCATTAATATGTTGTATGAATTTTTCAAATTCAGCAATATTGCCATTCCATAAAATACAGATGTCATCCAGGAATCTTTTATAGTGAACAATATTTTTTACCCAATTTGTTGAGAAAATAAATTTACTTTCCCAAAAATGTAACACTAAATTTGAGTAGGCCGTGGCACAAGGTGTGCCCATTGCAACCCCTTTTTGTTGCTTGAATAGTTCTCCATTGAAAATAATAAAGTTATTATTAAGTATAAGTTCCATAAATTCAACTATTAAGTTGATTATGTTGCTGCTGAAACCCGATTTTTCAATGAGAATTCTGCTGAATCATTCTATGCCGATGGTATGGGGCATGCTGGGAAATAAGTCCACTATGTCGATGGTAACCATATAGTTTGTCATGTCAAAGAATTCACTCTTTATTCCTTTTAAAAATTCCCATGAGTCCTTGCAGAGGCATTGTATTGATGAAACAAGTTTTTTGGTTGAAATGTCAATAAATTTGCCCAATGGTTCAGTAATGCCTTTTGCACCAGCAACTATTGGCCTAAATTTTAAGGGGTCAAGACCCTTATGGACTTTCGGAATGCCAAATATAATTGGCGTCAGTGGTTTTTGAACATAAAGATAGTTAAATAACTTCTCATTCAGAACTCCTTGCATGAGATGGTCTTCCAACTTGAATTTAATATTTGCATATGCAATATTACGTTCATTAATAGAGACCTCTGTGTATTTTTCTGTGTCATGCAAAATATTGGAAATATGTGCTTCATATTCGTGTTTGTACATAAGCACTACCCCACCCCCCTTGTCCGGTTTCATTGCTCTAATTTCTTCTTGCTTAAGGTACTTTATGGTGTTAAAATAATCCTTTGTGAGGTTATTAGTATTATGCTCCTTCCTTTTCTTTAAAAGGCATCTGAATTCTGTTTCCACCATATCCTCAAACACTTTTAGGACAGGATGGAGGGTGGGTTAAATGTGCTAGCTCTTTGAAAGAGGTTGTTGGTATTCTGCTCACCTTTAAAATAAATGTTCAAATTTAAGTTTCTGGTAAAGAGCTTTAGGTCCAGAATAGTTTTTGTGATGTTCATTGGCTTCTCAGGTACATAATGAAATCCCTTCTTAAATAATTCAAAAAACAATACATCTGCCTTCACATCAGTATAGTTGTAAATAGAGAAATTCCCTTGTTTTGCTACTGTACAGGTTGGCATTTGAATTGTTTCTATCATTAAAGAGGGCATTGGAGCAACTATCTCTTGAATTTGCTCCACCCCTGGGCTGACTGATTTGCTTCTTTGTATACTTGTCTCCCTGGGGCGTAGTGAAAACCCTGATCCTGAACCTGATTTTGATTGGGCTTGTAAGGCGGTCTCTCCCCTCTTTTTGGGGTATAGTTTTTATTTTGGCCGCCATACCCCTCATACCTCTCATTATATAATCCTCTTGTCATGTTTTTGTAATTGTTATTATAATTGTATTTTCTGGGATAAGCCCTCTCAGCATTTCTTGAAAATATGTATGCTGCTCCATTGTTATAATCCTGCAAATCTCTTTCTAGCTTCTTAATCTTTCTTTGTACTATCCTATCACAGTGCTTATCTACTTCTATAAATGTATTCTCATAGTCCCTTTTGATGCTTGAAAATTCATATTATCAGTTATGCTGGCGTTAATTGAATCAATTTCAGCCAGAAGTACATTTGTTTTATCTTCATAATCAACCACCATTAGTTTAAGTAACTCCAGGCCTGTTCTGTCATACAAATCTGAAATTTCATTAAATAACTTTGAACCTGGAATGGCATTATTGGGCATTTTGTTAAAGCGCAGCCCTTTAGGAACCCGCCCCACTCTAATGCATTCATTCAGGTATTCTATTTCCAACTGAGTAGTTTTAAAGGAATACAATTTGTTGTTAAATTCTACAACAATCTGCTCAAGTTGAGCATTATTTGAATTAACATTTTTATCAAAATTCATCATACCTTCAGCAAACCTGTAATGTTTGCTAGTCCATTTTTTAATATTAAAACTATTCTGTACAGTCCCTTGCTTCGGCGCTGAACCTGAACCCTTTTCATGCTGCTCGTTTAGCGTTTGGCATGAATTATGGAGATCCTCTGTAATATCAACATAAGTGTTCCTTTTACGTTTAACCACCGGTTCCTGGTTGTCCCTTACGTTTTGTTGGTTGGGCGGCAAGCCCGGTGTACTATTGCTGCCTTCGTTCAGCAACAAACCACTAAGTTGTGAAAGCAGGCAGATAACCTGCTTAAACTCGCCTCTGGTGACAGGCGCATCGTCAGAACGTTCAACGTCATCTTCGGTGCTTAAAATAGCAGGAGTTTTGTTGAAATCCACAGTCCCAGGATTCTCGGCCATGATACCACAACAGTAACAATAATCCCAAACAGAAGAGCGAATGCAACCAAGAAGCAACAGCTCACGGCCAAAGTAAACACCAGAACCTGGATACAATGATGTTCGACCAAAATCCTTTATTTACACCTTCGTTGTCCACAGAAAAAACGTACAGCTCACAAATGAACACACCAATGCAGTCAAGCGCTTTCGCCCGGGCTCTCCCAGGCTTTTTCAAGACAATTAGAAACTGGGAATACCTTCCATTTTTATATGCTTTTGGCTTCCCAATCATCCTATTATTAATTGTAATTGATTGCAATTACTTGTACTTAATTAAGCCATGCTTGATGCTTAAAGCTGTATTGACAGATGCTTTTTGTCTTAAAAATAGCTTCAACCACCATGTTACACATACATTTTCATTACTTAACAAAACATTATCATTTACATTATTAAAAGTCCATAAATAACAAATTTAAGTGAAACCTATAAAATTTATAAGTTAAAAGTTTGTTTATCTTGCAAAAGACCAAGTAGTTAAAACTGTTTAAGCATATTGTGACTATAAGCAAGTCATATTAAAATCCTATCCTTCAAATTTTTAAATGGCATTAATAAATAACTGTTAACAAACAACAATTATTAATAACAATAGTAATATTGTTACGGGTAACTTCAATGTAGTAATTATTTAAGCTGCCTCTTAAAGGAATAGAAAGTCAATGATTAAAAAAGTTCTGCTTAAAAATATTTATAAAACACTTTCAAATATATCAGCCTATAATGTTTACTTAATAAATGATCTTACTTTAATATAAATTATGTAAATTTGACTTAGTGCCAAAACATTTATAGATATTATGAACATCTTTTACCTAGCCCATGCTAAAACTGTCATCCTATATTCATCCTTACTCACAACAAGCAGATATGTTCTTGGGTATAATATTGCTTAAACAAACAAAAAACTATTAAGGAACTTTGTCAGTTTTACATAAGGTTATTTCACTATAGTCTTGCTCTTCGCAGCTTAAGGGCACTATTGATACTTATGGCATCATTAAGACCTGGTGGCTTCGTGGCATTTAGTTTAATCTGCCATAGCAATTCTTTATATTCTAGAGATGCCTCCCAGTCACCTCCTCTTATGCTGGTACTTACTTGTTCTAACACGCAAAATTTTAAGCACATATTAACACAAGTTACAGAGTGCTTAAAAATGCATTGGATTCTTTTTGTTTTAACTTCATAATTGTGCTCATATATCCTTCTTTTTAGAGTCCTTTCAGTTTTTCCAACATAAAAGCTTAAACAATATTCACAAATTCCCAGGTAGACAACTCCTTTGGAGTTACAATTAAAATGACCCCTTGGACATATGTTAATATTTCTAGATTTTAAATAAATCCCTTTGTTATGTAATATAAAACTACATTGATTGCAAGAATTGCATTTGTAGGTTCCTCTAGTGGGCTGGTTTATATTATTGCTGGTTATTGCGCTCCTTTCCAGAAGTTCTTTCAAGTTACAATCCCTTTTTCTAACGAATTGGGGTTTAATGGAAACACTTTTTTTAAGGTCATCATTAATAAAAGAATGGGCCAAAACTTATATATGGTGATCTCAATTTCCACATTGCCCTTGTTGTATGTGTATAAGAACGAAGGCTTTTTAAATTTATCATTCATGTTTATGCTAACTACTTCTTGGGTTTGTTTGGAACCTAGTAATGGAGGGTAATGTGTGCTTCTTTTCTGAGAGATTTCATTAGCCAACATTACAAAAAGCTCAATTGGATAATCTTTCTCAAGAAATAGCTTTTCAAGTATTCTTTTTCGTTGTTGAAGAGACCTTCCGTACTACAGATTCTAGATGCTCTTATTAGTTGACCTTTTATGATCCCCTTCTTTTGAAACAGTGGGTGATTACTCTCAAAATGTAAAAGCATATTTGAGTAAGTGTTTTTCTGAAAATACATGATTCAAACTGTTTTGATATGCTATTCTTCCTTAAGGTTACATCTAGATACTGCAGCTCCAAAGGGTTGATTTTGTATGTAAACTTTAAAAAACTGGTAGAGTCATTAATATGTTGTATGAATTTTTCAAATTCAGCAATATTGCCATTCCATAAAATACAGATGTCATCCAGGAATCTTTTATAGTGAACAATATTTTTACCCAATTTGTTGAGAAAATAAATTTACTTTCCCAAAATGTAACACTAAATTTGAGTAGGCCGTGGCACAAGGTGTGCCCATTGCAACCCCTTTTGTTGCTTGAATAGTTCTCCATTGAAAATAATAAAGTTATTATTAAGTATAAGTTCCATAAATTCAACTATTAAGTTGATTATGTTGCTGCTGAAACCCGATTTTCAATGAGAATTCTGCTGAACCATTCTATGCCGATGGTATGGGGTATGCTGGGAAATAAGTCCACTATGTCGATGGTAACCATATAGTTTGTCATGTCAAAGAATTCACTCTTTATTCCTTTTAAAAATTCCCATGAGTCCTTGCAGAGGCATTGTATTGATGAAACAAGTTTTTTGGTTGAAATGTCAATAAATTTGCCCAATGGTTCAGTAATGCCTTTTGCACCAGCAACTATTGGCCTAAATTTTAAGGGGTCAAGACCCTTATGGACTTCGGAATGCCAAATATAATTGGCGTCAGTGGTTTTGAACATAAAGATAGTTAAATAACTTCTCATTCAGAACTCCTTGCATGAGATGGTCTTCCAACTTGAATTTAATATTTGCATATGCGATATTACGTTCATTAATAGAGACCTCTGTGTATTTTTCTGTGTCATGCAAAATATTGGAAATATGTGCTTCATATTCGTGTTTGTACATAAGCACTACCCCACCCCTTGTCCGGTTTCATTGCTCTAATTTCTTCTTGCTTAAGGTACTTTATGGTGTTAAAATAATCCTTTGTGAGGTTATTAGTATTATGCTCCTTCCTTTTCTTTAAAAGGCATCTGAATTCTGTTTCCACCATATCCTCAAACACTTTTAGGACAGGATGGAGGGTGGGTTAAATGTGCTAGCTCTTTGAAAGAGGTTGTTGGTATTCTGCTCACCTTTAAAATAAATGTTCAAATTTAAGTTTCTGGTAAAGAGCTTTAGGTCCAGAATAGTTTTGAGATGTTCATTGGCTTCTCAGGTACATAATGAAATCCCTTCTTAAATAATTCAAAAAACAATACATCTGCCTTCACATCAGTATAGTTGTAAATAGAGAAATTCCCTTGTTTTGCTACTGTACAGGTTGGCATTTGAATTGTTTCTATCATTAAAGAGGGCATTGGAGCAACTATCTCTTGAATTTGCTCCACCCCTGGGCTGACTGATTTGCTTCTTTGTATACTTGTCTCCCTGGGGCGTAGTGAAAACCCTGATCCTGAACCTGATTTTGATTGGGCTTGTAAGGCGGTCTCTCCCCTCTTTTTGGGGTATAGTTTTTATTTTGGCCGCCATACCCCTCATACCTCTCATTATATAATCCTCTTGTCATGTTTTTGTAATTGTTATTATAATTGTATTTTCTGGGATAAGCCCTCTCAGCATTTCTTGAAAATATGTATGCTGCTCCATTGTTATAATCCTGCAAATCTCTTTCTAGCTTCTTAATCTTTCTTTGTACTATCCTATCACAGTGCTTATCTACTTCTATAAATGTATTCTCATAGTCCCTTTTGATGCTTGAAAAATTCATATTATCAGTTATGCTGGCGTTAATTGAATCAATTTCAGCCAGAAGTACATTTGTTTTATCTTCATAATCAACCACCATTAGTTTAAGTAACTCCAGGCCTGTTCTGTCATACAAATCTGAAATTTCATTAAATAACTTTGAACCTGGAATGGCATTATTGGGCATTTTGTTAAAGCGCAGCCCTTTAGGAACCCGCCCCACTCTAATGCATTCATTCAGGTATTCTATTTCCAACTGAGTAGTTTTAAAGGAATACAATTTGTTGTTAAATTCTACAACAATCTGCTCAAGTTGAGCATTATTTGAATTAACATTTTTATCAAAATTCATCATACCTTCAGCAAACCTGTAATGTTTGCTAGTCCATTTTTTAATATTAAAACTATTCTGTACAGTCCCTTGCTTGGCTGAACCTGAACCCTTTTCATGCTGCTCGTTTAGCGTTTGGCATGAATTATGGAGATCCTCTGTAATATCAACATAAGTGTTCCTTTTACGTTTAACCACCGGTTCCTGGTTGTCCCTTACGTTTTGTTGGTTGGGCGGCAAGCCCGGTGTACTATTGCTGCCTTCGTTCAGCAACAAACCACTAAGTTGTGAAAGCAGGCAGATAACCTGCTTAAACTCGCCTCTGGTGACAGGCGCATCGTCAGAACGTTCGGCGTCATCTTGATTGCTTAAAATAGCAGGAGTTTTGTTGAAATCCACAGTCCCAGGATTCTCGGCCATGATACCACAACAGTAACAATAATCCCAAACAGAAGAGCGAATGCAACCAAGAAGCAACAGCTCACGGCCAAAGTAAACACCAGAACCTGGATACAATGATGTTCGACCAAAATCCTTTATTTACACCTTCGTTGTCCACAGAAAAAACGTACAGCTCACAAATGAACACACCAATGCAGTCAAGCGCTTTCGCCCGGGCTCTCCCAGGCTTTTCAAGACAATTAGAAACTGGGAATACCTTCCATTTTATATGCTTTTGGCTTCCCAATCATCCTATTATTAATTGTAATTGATTGCAATTACTTGTATAATTAAGCCATGCTTGATGCTTAAAGCTGTATTGACAGATGCTTTTGTCTTAAAATAGCTTCAACCACCATGTTACACATACATTTTCATTACTTAACAAAACATTATCATTTACATTATTAAAAGTCCATAAATAACAAATTTAAGTGAAACCTATAAAATTTATAAGTTAAAAGTTTGTTTATCTTGCAAAAGACCAAGTAGTTAAAACTGTTTAAGCATATTGTGACTATAAGCAAGTCATATTAAAATCCTATCCTTCAAATTTTTAAATGGCATTAATAAATAACTGTTAACAAACAACAATTATTAATAACAATAGTAATATTATTACGGGTAACTTCAATGTAGTAATTATTTAAGCTGCCTCTTAAAGGAATAGAAAGTCAATGATTAAAAAGTTCTGCTTAAAATATTTATAAAACACTTTCAAATATATCAGCCTATAATGTTTACTTAATAAATGATCTTACTTTAATATAAATTATGTAAATTTGACTTAGTGCCAAAACATTTATAGATATTATGAACATCTTTTACCTAGCCCATGCTAAAACTGTCATCCTATATTCATCCTTACTCACAACAAGCAGATATGTTCTTGGGTATAATATTGCTTAAACAAACAAAAACTATTAAGGAACTTTGTCAGTTTTACATAAGGTTATTTCACTATAGTCTTGCTCTTAGCAGCTTAAGGGCACTATTGATACTTATGGCATCATTAAGACCTGGTGGCTTCGTGGCATTTAGTTTAATCTGCCATAGCAATTCTTTATATTCTAGAGATGCCTCCCAGTCACCTCCTCTTATGCTGGTACTTACTTGTTCTAACACCAAAATTTTAAGCACATATTAACACAAGTTACAGAGTGCTTAAAAATGCATTGGATTCTTTTTGTTTTTAACTTCATAATTGTGCTCATATATCCTTCTTTTTAGAGTCCTTTCAGTTTTTCCAACATAAAAGCTTAAACAATATTCACAAATTCCCAGGTAGACAACTCCTTTGGAGTTACAATTAAAATGACCCCTTAGACATATGTTAATATTTCTAGATTTTAAATAAATCCCTTTGTTATGTAATATAAAACTACATTGATTGCAAGAATTGCATTTGTAGGTTCCTCTAGTGGGCTGGTTTATATTATTGCTGGTTATTGCGCTCCTTTCCAGAAGTTCTTTCAAGTTACAATCCCTTTTTCTAACGAATTGGGGTTTAATGGAAACACTTTTTTTAAGGTCATCATTAATAAAAAGAATGGGCCAAAACTTATATATGGTGTTCTCAATTTCCACATTGCCCTTGTTGTATGTGTATAAGAAAGAAGGCTTTTTAAATTTATCATTCATGTTTATGCTAACTACTTCTTGGGTTTGTTTGGAACCTAGTAATGGAGGGTAATGTGTGCTTCTTTTCTGAGAGATTTCATTAGCCAACATTACAAAAAGCTCAATTGGATAATCTTTCTCAAGAAATAGCTTTTTCAAGTATTCTTTTTCGTTGTTGAAGAGACCTTCCGTACTACAGATTCTAGATGCTCTTATTAGTTGACCTTTTATGATCCCCTTCTTTTGAAACAGTGGGTGATTACTCTCAAAATGTAAAAGCATATTTGAGTAAGTGTTTTTTCTGAAAATACATGATTCAAACTGTTTTGATATGCTATTCTTCCTTAAGGTTACATCTAGATACTGCAGCTCCAAAGGGTTGATTTTGTATGTAAACTTTAAAAAACTGGTAGAGTCATTAATATGTTGTATGAATTTTTCAAATTCAGCAATATTGCCATTCCATAAAATACAGATGTCATCCAGGAATCTTTTATAGTGAACAATATTTTTACCCAATTTGTTGAGAAAATAAATTTACTTTCCCAAAATGTAACACTAAATTTGAGTAGGCCGTGGCACAAGGTGTGCCCATTGCAACCCTTTTTGTTGCTTGAATAGTTCTCCATTGAAAATAATAAAGTTATTATTAAGTATAAGTTCCATAAATTCAACTATTAAGTTGATTATGTTGCTGCTGAAACCCGATTTTTCAATGAGAATTCTGCTGAACCATTCTATGCCGATGGTATGGGGTATGCTGGGAAATAAGTCCACTATGTCGATGGTAACCATATAGTTTGTCATGTCAAAGAATTCACTCTTTATTCCTTTTAAAAATTCCCATGAGTCCTTGCAGAGGCATTGTATTGATGAAACAAGTTTTTTGGTTGAAATGTCAATAAATTTGCCCAATGGTTCAGTAATGCCTTTTGCACCAGCAACTATTGGCCTAAATTTTAATGGGTCAAGACCCTTATGGACTTTCGGAATGCCAAATATAATTGGCGTCAGTGGTTTTGAACATAAAGATAGTTAAATAACTTCTCATTCAGAACTCCTTGCATGAGATGGTCTTCCAACTTGAATTTAATATTTGCATATGCGATATTACGTTCATTAATAGAGACCTCTGTGTATTTTTCTGTGTCATGCAAAATATTGGAAATATGTGCTTCATATTCGTGTTTGTACATAAGCACTACCCCACCCCTTGTCGGTTTCATTGCTCTAATTTCTTCTTGCTTAAGGTACTTTATGGTGTTAAAATAATCCTTTGTGAGGTTATTAGTATTATGCTCCTTCCTTTTCTTTAAAAGGCATCTGAATTCTGTTTCCACCATATCCTCAAACACTTTTAGGACAGGATGGAGGGTGGGTTAAATGTGCTAGCTCTTTGAAAGAGGTTGTTGGTATTCTGCTCACCTTTAAAATAAATGTTCAAATTTAAGTTTCTGGTAAAGAGCTTTAGGTCCAGAATAGTTTTGAGATGTTCATTGGCTTCTCAGGTACATAATGAAATCCCTTCTTAAATAATTCAAAAAACAATACATCTGCCTTCACATCAGTATAGTTGTAAATAGAGAAATTCCCTTGTTTTGCTACTGTACAGGTTGGCATTTGAATTGTTTCTATCATTAAAGAGGGCATTGGAGCAACTATCTCTTGAATTTGCTCCACCCTGGGCTGACTGATTTGCTTCTTTGTATACTTGTCTCCTGGGCGTAGTGAAAACCCTGATCCTGAACCTGATTTTGATTGGGCTTGTAAGGCGGTCTCTCCCCTCTTTTTGGGGTATAGTTTTTATTTTGGCCGCCATACCCTCATACCTCTCATTATATAATCCTCTTGTCATGTTTTTGTAATTGTTATTATAATTGTATTTTCTGGGATAAGCCCTCTCAGCATTTCTTGAAAATATGTATGCTGCTCCATTGTTATAATCCTGCAAATCTCTTTCTAGCTTCTTAATCTTTCTTTGTACTATCCTATCACAGTGCTTATCTACTTCTATAAATGTATTCTCATAGTCCCTTTTGATGCTTGAAAAATTCATATTATCAGTTATGCTGGCGTTAATTGAATCAATTTCAGCCAGAAGTACATTTGTTTATCTTCATAATCAACCACCATTAGTTTAAGTAACTCCAGGCCTGTTCTGTCATACAAATCTGAAATTTCATTAAATAACTTTGAACCTGGAATGGCATTATTGGGCATTTTGTTAAAGCGCAGCCCTTTAGGAACCGCCCCACTCTAATGCATTCATTCAGGTATTCTATTTCCAACTGAGTAGTTTTAAAGGAATACAATTTGTTGTTAAATTCTACAACAATCTGCTCAAGTTGAGCATTATTTGAATTAACATTTTATCAAAATTCATCATACCTTCAGCAAACCTGTAATGTTTGCTAGTCCATTTTAATATTAAAACTATTCTGTACAGTCCCTTGCTTGGCGCTGAACCTGAACCCTTTTCATGCTGCTTTCGTTTAGCGTTTGGCATGAATTATGGAGATCCTCTGTAATATCAACATAAGTGTTCCTTTTACGTTTAACCACGGTTCCTGGTTGTCCCTTACGTTTTGTTGGTTGGGCGGCAAGCCCGGTGTACTATTGCTGCCTTCGTTCAGCAACAAACCACTAAGTTGTGAAAGCAGGCAGATAACCTGCTTAAACTCGCCTCTGGTGACAGGCGCATCGTCAGAACGTTCGTCGTCATCTTGATTGCTTAAAATAGCAGGAGTTTTGTTGAAATCCACAGTCCCAGGATTCTCGGCCATGATACCACAACAGTAACAATAATCCCAAACAGAAGAGCGAATGCAACCAAGAAGCAACAGCTCACGGCCAAAGTAAACACCAGAACGTGGATAGAATGATGTTCGACCAAAATCCTTTATTTACACCTTCGTTGTCCACAGAAAAAACGTACAGCTCACAAATGAACACACCAATGCAGTCAAGCGCTTTCGCCCGGGCTCTCCCAGGCTTTTCAAGACAATTAGAAACTGGGAATACCTTCCATTTTTATATGCTTTTGGCTTCCCAATCATCCTATTATTAATTGTAATTGATTGCAATTACTTGTATAATTAAGCCATGCTTGATGCTTAAAGCTGTATTGACAGATGCTTTTGTCTTAAAAATAGCTTCAACCACCATGTTACACATACATTTTCATTACTTAACAAAACATTATCATTTACATTATTAAAAGTCCATAAATAACAAATTTAAGTGAAACCTATAAAATTTATAAGTTAAAAGTTTGTTTATCTTGCAAAAGACCAAGTAGTTAAAAACTGTTTAAGCATATTGTGACTATAAGCAAGTCATATTAAAATCCTATCCTTCAAATTTTTAAATGGCATTAATAAATAACTGTTAACAAACAACAATTATTAATAACAATAGTAATATTATTACGGGTAACTTCAATGTAGTAATTATTTAAGCTGCCTCTTAAAGGAATAGAAAGTCAATGATTAAAAAAGTTCTGCTTAAAATATTTATAAAACACTTTCAAATATATCAGCCTATAATGTTTACTTAATAAATGATCTTACTTTAATATAAATTATGTAAATTTGACTTAGTGCCAAAACATTTATAGATATTATGAACATCTTTTTACCTAGCCCATGCTAAAACTGTCATCCTATATTCATCCTTACTCACAACAAGCAGATATGTTCTTGGGTATAATATTGCTTAAACAAACAAAAAACTATTAAGGAACTTTGTCAGTTTTACATAAGGTTATTTCACTATAGTCTTGCTCTTTGCAGCTTAAGGGCACTATTGATACTTATGGCATCATTAAGACCTGGTGGCTTCGTGGCATTTAGTTTAATCTGCCATAGCAATTCTTTATATTCTAGAGATGCCTCCCAGTCACCTCCTCTTATGCTGGTACTTACTTGTTCTAACACCAAAAATTTTAAGCACATATTAACACAAGTTACAGAGTGCTTAAAAATGCATTGGATTCTTTTTGTTTTAACTTCATAATTGTGCTCATATATCCTTCTTTTTAGAGTCCTTTCAGTTTTCCAACATAAAAGCTTAAACAATATTCACAAATTCCCAGGTAGACAACTCCTTTGGAGTTACAATTAAAATGACCCCTTGGACATATGTTAATATTTCTAGATTTTAAATAAATCCCTTTGTTATGTAATATAAAACTACATTGATTGCAAGAATTGCATTTGTAGGTTCCTCTAGTGGGCTGGTTTATATTATTGCTGGTTATTGCGCTCCTTTCCAGAAGTTCTTTCAAGTTACAATCCCTTTTTCTAACAATTGGGGTTTAATGGAAACACTTTTTAAGGTCATCATTAATAAAAGAATGGGCCAAAACTTATATATGGTGTTCTCAATTTCCACATTGCCCTTGTTGTATGTGTATAAGAAAGAAGGCTTTTTAAATTTATCATTCATGTTTATGCTAACTACTTCTTGGGTTTGTTTGGAACTTAGTAATGGAGGGTAATGTGTGCTTCTTTTCTGAGAGATTTCATTAGCCAACATTACAAAAAGCTCAATTGGATAATCTTTCTCAAGAAATAGCTTTTTCAAGTATTCTTTTTCGTTGTTGAAGAGACCTTCCGTACTACAGATTCTAGATGCTCTTATTAGTTGACCTTTTATGATCCCCTTCTTTTGAAACAGTGGGTGATTACTCTCAAAATGTAAAAGCATATTTGAGTAAGTGTTTTCTGAAAATACATGATTCAAACTGTTTTGATATGCTATTCTTCCTTAAGGTTACATCTAGATACTGCAGCTCCAAAGGGTTGATTTTGTATGTAAACTTTAAAAACTGGTAGAGTCATTAATATGTTGTATGAATTTTTCAAATTCAGCAATATTGCCATTCCATAAAATACAGATGTCATCCAGGAATCTTTTATAGTGAACAATATTTTTACCCAATTTGTTGAGAAAATAAATTTACTTTCCCAAAATGTAACACTAAATTTGAGTAGGCCGTGGCACAAGGTGTGCCATTGCAACCCCTTTTGTTGCTTGAATAGTTCTCCATTGAAAATAATAAAGTTATTATTAAGTATAAGTTCCATAAATTCAACTATTAAGTTGATTATGTTGCTGCTGAAACCCGATTTTTCAATGAGAATTCTGCTGAACCATTCTATGCCGATGGTATGGGGTATGCTGGGAAATAAGTCCACTATGTCGATGGTAACCATATAGTTTGTCATGTCAAAGAATTCCTCTTTATTCCTTTTAAAAATTCCCATGAGTCCTTGCAGAGGCATTGTATTGATGAAACAAGTTTTTTGGTTGAAATGTCAATAAATTTGCCCAATGGTTCAGTAATGCCTTTTGCACCAGCAACTATTGGCCTAAATTTTAAGGGGTCAAGACCCTTATGGACTTCGGAATGCCAAATATAATTGGCGTCAGTGGTTTTGAACATAAAGATAGTTAAATAACTTCTCATTCAGAACTCCTTGCATGAGATGGTCTTCCAACTTGAATTTAATATTTGCATATGCAATATTCGTTCATTAATAGAGACCTCTGTGTATTTTTCTGTGTCATGCAAAATATTGGAAATATGTGCTTCATATTAGTGTTTGTACATAAGCACTACCCCACCCCTTGTCCGGTTTCATTGCTCTAATTTCTTCTTGCTTAAGGTACTTTATGGTGTTAAAATAATCCTTTGTGAGGTTATTAGTATTATGCTCCTTCCTTTTCTTTAAAGGCATCTGAATTCTGTTTCCACCATATCCTCAAACACTTTTAGGACAGGATGGAGGGGTGGGTTAAATGTGCTAGCTCTTTGAAAGAGGTTGTTGGTATTCTGCTCACCTTTAAAATAAATGTTCAAATTTAAGTTTCTGGTAAAGAGCTTTAGGTCCAGAATAGTTTTGAGATGTTCATTGGCTTCTCAGGTACATAATGAAATCCCTTCTTAAATAATTCAAAAAACAATACATCTGCCTTCACATCAGTATAGTTGTAAATAGAGAAATTCCCTTGTTTTGCTACTGTACAGGTTGGCATTTGAAATGTTTCTATCATTAAAGAGGGCATTGGAGCAACTATCTCTTGAATTTGCTCCACCCCTGGGCTGACTGATTTGCTTCTTTGTATACTTGTCTCCCTGGGGCGTAGTGAAAACTCTGATCCTGAACCTGATTTTGATTGGGCTTGTAAGGCGGTCTCTCCCCTCTTTTTGGGGTATAGTTTTTATTTTGGCCGCCATACCCCTCATACCCCTCATACCTCTCATTATATAATCCTCTTGTCATGTTTTTGTAATTGTTATTATAATTGTATTTTCTGGGATAAGCCCTCTCAGCATTTCTTGAAAATATGTATGCTGCTCCATTGTTATAATCCTGCAAATCTCTTTCTAGCTTCTGCTTAATCTTTCTTTGTACTATCCTATCACAGTGCTTATCTACTTCTATGATAATTATTCTCATAGTCCCTTTTGATGCTTGAAAAATTCATATTATCAGTTATGCTGGGCGTTAATTGAGATCAATTTCAGCCAGAAGTACATTTGTTTTATCTTCATAAATCAACCACCATTGGATTAGTTTAGA